>NC_138190.1:91967434-92475442 GCF_964194105.1 Spermophilus citellus | reverse complement strand
TATAACAATAATCTACTGAACATTTCAAAATGCTAGAAGAAAGGATTTTAAAAAGAAATGATAACTGATTAAAAAAATAGATATGTTTAACCTGATTTAAACTTTATACAATGTATTTGTGTATTAAAACATCCCTTGGTACTCCCCTAATATGTACACTTTTTGATTTTTATAATTCTGTTTAAAAATAAATTTAAACAGGAGTAATCTAACTGAAACAAAACCTAACATATATTGGAATTTAACACATAAAAAAGAATGTATAACAAGCAATCCAGACTTAATGAATCAGTACAAAAATGCTGTTATATAAAATCAATATAAGAAAAAATTAGATTGTTATCTAACAAAATGTATGAAAATAAATTGACAGATAAAAAGCCAATTGTTAAAACATAAACATAAAAATTTCAAGAGAAAACGGAAGTTAATACTTTTTAGATGTGGAAAGATTTTCTAAGCACAAGAATAAAATAAATCACAAAACAAAGGATTTAAAACTTAAGTTCACACATACTTAAATAGGAGCACCATGAGCAAAACAGAGTGAGGAAGGGCAAGTTGAGCAAATATTTAAAAGGTTTATGACCCAAACAGTATTCATATTGATAACTTCCTTCCACTTATGTGCATCTTATATTTCAGTCTAAATCAAATTCTGCTTCAACAGGCCTTTGCTGATAATTCCAGCACTTGCAGTGTGTACCATACATTTTGGTACTTAATTATACATTATCTTGCATAATCCCTAATCCTATATGTGTATGCTTTCTCATGCAGGTCAAATCATAAACTCCTTGAGAGGCAAGACCACGTTTTATAGTGTTTCTGTTTGCATAGAAACCGAGATCTGTGCTAAGCATATAGAATGATTATCCATGCATCAATTGACTGGCTACATTGTCCTTCTAAAATATAGATCAAGGAATCATAAGGAGGTGTGCACCCTCTTTCCCCAATTGTTAATAAAAAATGAATTTCAACTCCTTTCAGAAACATAATAGAACTGTCAAATGTACATAAAATAAGCTATTTAAAGAGTGAAACATAAGTTACAGTTTTGTTTGGTAACTAAAATCACACATTGCTTTTTAAGACAGAAGATAAAACAAAGAAAAATATAGGTATTTTGGAAAACCCCACTTGACCAACACAACTCAATCATGCTGAGTTTCTAGTTTGTTTATTTTGCCTGCTATTCTACCCTCATGAATTTCTTATTTATGTTAACATCCCTTTCCTTAATCACTGCATGGTTTACTTTTCAGTAGTGATGAACTTCCTTTGATAACTGATTATTTGAAAATGATATCAAAGTTGTGATTTTTCTGCTTAGAAATCACTCAATGATTTTGATGTTCCAATAAATATTATCAACTCTTTCTTCTCTCCCCTCATTCACGCCTCCTGGTTGTGTAGGGCAGCAGTAAGACTAGTTATCTTGTGATTAAAAGAAACCACTGTGTCTTAGTATGCAATAGCAATTCAGGCCCATGGATCATATGCATCTCCACCATACATGTATTCTTACCATCTTACACATTTTATTTCTCCCATCTATATTCTTCTACACCTACTCATCTTTTTTTGTTTTTAATTGGTTCTTCTTAGTTATAAATGACAGTAGAATCCATTTTGATACAGTAATACAAGCATGGAGTATATCTTTTCTGATTAGAATCCCAGCCTTAAGATAATGGGGTTCACTGTAGTGTATTCATATATGTACATAAGAAAATTATGTCAAATTCATTCAACTGTCTTTATTTTTCCCATCCCCCTCCCTTTTCTTCATTCCCCTTTGTATAATCTACTACTAAATTTCTACCCACACTTATTATGGTTTAGCATCCACATATCAGCAAAAACATTTAACCTTTGGCTTTTGGGGACTGGTCTACTTAGCATGATAGTCTCCAGATCCATCCATTTACTGGCCGATGTCTTAAAGTCATTCTTCTTTATAGCTGAGTAATACTCCATTGTGTGTATATATACCACATTTTCTTTATCCATTCATCCATGGAAGTGTTGGGAAAAGTATAAACGGCAGCCATACCCCAGAGAAAAAACCCCAACATGGCGCCTAAGGACTTCTTCTTCCTACCTTCTTCTTTTCTGCAGTGGCGCGAAAAGTTCCTGCCCTTGTGAACTCTCCCGCCGGCGCCAATTTCAAATCTCGCTGGCGGGGAACCTTAGCCCCAATGAGAACTAATTCCTGGGCGCGGGAGCTGATATCTGGAAGAACTTGCCAATAAACGGGTGGCCTGCCATTTATCTAAGCCCTGCCATCTCTCCTTTAGTTCTATATAAGCACACAGCTTTTTGCAATAAAATTGGAATTCTCCCGGCAAAGTGTCTTTGCGTGGGGAATTCTTTCAGGAAGGACACCTAGATTTTCCATAGCTTGGCTATTATGAGTTGAGCTGCCATAACATTGATGTGGCTGCATCAGTATAGTATGCTATTTTTAAGTCCTTTCGGTATAGACAGAGGAGTGGGCTAGCTGGGTCAAATGGTGGTCCCATTACAAATTTCCCAAGGAATCTTCACACTGCTTTCCATAGTGGTTGCACCAATTTGCAATCCCACCAGCAATGCATGAGTGTATCTTTTCCTTGTTACACATCCTTGCCAACAATTTTTGTTGCTTGTATTCTTAATAATTGCCATGCTGACTGGAGTGAGATGAAAACTCAGTGTTTATTCATTTTGAGACTGGGACATAAGCACCTTTAGCTTTGATTTTTAGAGCTGCTCCCAGTGTTCTCCAGTTTCATGTTCCTACTAATGAACATTCTTAATTTTCCTTTTCTAATATCTTTTTATACTGACCAACAGGTATCAAATGTATATATTAATGAGATTCAGTGTGAAATCTCTATATATGCATAGAGTGTAAACTGTACAAATCCACCCTCCCTTTATCCACCGATTCCCCACCATCCCAATTTCTATTAATCACTGTATTACATTCAGGTTGACATTCTATAGCTCCTACATATGAGAACATGTGGCATTTGTCTTTCTGTGTCAATCAGCCTTAATTTTCTAGAAAATTCTTTCTAGAAAATTATCTTATATCCAATGTCTTGGGCATAGTCTTTCCTAGAAAATATGGCCAATGTCATAAAGTCATTCTTTGTTATAGCTGAGTAATACTCCATTGTGTGTATATATACCACATTTTCTTTATCCATTCATCATTGAGATAAACAAGACTTTCCATTTATAGTACAAAAGATCAACATATAGTGGATCTAAATGTAGATATAAAAGGTCTCTAAAGAGATACACAATGGCTGTTGTACTGCTTATTTTCTTTTGTTGCCTCTTCTCAAAAACCACCACCCATCCCCATCTTTTCTGCTTTGTTTCCTGGAAAATTGACTTCTGTGGACTGAATTACTCAACCTCCCTTGCCAGCTGACTTTCCAATCAGTTAGGCAAACAGGTGACATCAGCAAGAAATTTTAGGTTAGGGGAAGAAAACTGTCCTTCATTTTTCCTCAAGCCCTCTTTATTTCAACACCTTGTCCCCAGCAGTACATGAGCCCCTTCACTGATTACAGCTCCTGCCAAACAGGATCCCCTGGGATCCTGCTTTCAGTCAGGGCTGTAATCCCTTCAGGATTAGTGGTGATAACAACTTCTAACTGTTGCTCATTTCTGAGTGACTCATGTCTATCCATTAGTCTCTTAATTCAAACCATCTGGAGTTTACTGTTTCCTGCTGGGACCCTGACTGATTTAACTCCAAAACCCACAGGATTTGACTCTAATTTGCTTGAGTTTATTATAAAACTGAAAGAACATCAGAAGGTAGTGGGGAAAGGTTGAGTCGTTGACATAGGTAAAGGAGCATCACAGAGCCAAAGGTTGGCAGAGTCCATACAAGCATTGTGCAGAGATAAATAGCTTTGAATGATAACTTTTGCATATTTATAGTTATCACTAGTGTGTAATAGCAGGGTATTGCTGCCAACAAACTCAAGAATTTTAGCACTACTGGTAAGATCAATTTTATTGTGCTTATCTATCTTAGCCTGATGACATTAAAAATTCTATCTAGTTGGAGGTGGTAACACATGCCTGTAATCCCAGCTACTCAGGAGGCTGAGGCAGGAGGATCATTGTAGGGCATGATGTAACGTTGGGCATGTTGCATCAGAAAAGAGGAAACTTAACTTGCTGGCTGCACCCACTTCCCAGTCCTGGGGCCACATGTGGTTAAGAGAGCACCTGGCAATTAGCCAGAAGGCATTGCCATGGGTTGTGATGAAGAATTGGACCACCTCTAGGATAGGCTCAGAACCCCTCTGCCCTCAGGGACATTACTGCCTGTAGGATGGGTGTAGATGTAAATTCTCCCCACCCTGCTGACCTTTATCCTGATTGGCTCCTGTACAGTATATTATCTGTGTGTGTTTTCTCATTAAAGGAGATCCTGCTTTGTCTGATTGTCCTCCAGGGAGGGAGAGCTGGGTGTGGGCGGCCAGTCACCTTTACCTTTCTTGGCCTGTCCTGGTTGGGGTGTGCTCCCCCAATCTCTCCCACAGGTCAGGAGGGAATGGGGGGCTAAAAACCCCAACAGATCATGAGTTCAAAACCAACCTCAGCAATTTAGTGAGGCCCCAAGCAACTCAGTGAGACCCTGTCTCTAAATACAATACAAAAAAGGCTGGGTATATAGTTCAGTGGTTAAGTGCCCCTGGGTTCAATCCCTGGTACCAAAAATAAAAAAAAAATAAAAACTTCTACCTAATGTCCCTGTTTTGATTCCATTCTTACCAAGTCACTTTCTGACTATAACTTAGGTTCCATATATAAATGCCTACAGAGGAGGATTATGTTGAAATGCAGACTTCAAATATTTCAGCAACTGTGTTTTTTTTAATCTCTGGGAACTAAGAAACATACATTATGTATTTATTATTACAATGTGGTTGAGTCCATATGCTCCCTTGAGAAATAAGTCTCCTTTATGTGTGTTACTAACATCAGGCTAACATTTGGAGAAGCAAGGCTCTGGACTATCTGCATTTCTGCCTGTGACTTGCTTTTGTTATTTTAAAATTCTATACCCCCAAACCTAACATGTTAAGGAACATTTAAAAGAATATGGGGGGGCTGGGGATGTGGCTCAAGCGGTAGCGCGCTCGCCTGGCATGCGTGCGGCCCGGGTTCGATCCTCAGCACCACATACCAACAAAGATGTTGTGTCCGCCGAGAACTAAAAAATAAATATTAAAAATTCTCTCTCTCTCTCTCTCTCTCACTCTCTCTCCTCTCTCACTCTCTCTTTAAAAAAAAAAAAAGAATATGGGGGCTGAGGATGTGGCTCAAGCCATAATGCACTCGCCTGGCATGTGCGGGGTGCTGGGTTCAATCCTCAGCACCTCATAAAAATAAAATAAAGATGTTGTATCCACCAAAACCTGAAAAATAAATATTAAAAAAATTCTCTCTCTCTCTTTAAAAAAAGAATATGGACTGCTAAAGACTGTACTTTCAGGGATCATTTCTATAGTTCATTATTAGAAAAATAAAGGCTGCTAGATTAAGGGAAGTAATCAGGTATCAGACCTGCTTCTTGGCAGGACCGTGGAACAAAATCTTGATGAAGGCCTCACAGAAGCATATTTCTCACTGTGTGCCAGAAAGTACCTATCTGATTGCCCAGGAAATAAATGCAGTAGTAGCTCCATTACTTTTTAGTCATTAAATGGTGGTTGAGGTTCTGTTAAATCAAAAATAAAATGTTTCTCCATATCCCTGCAAAGATTATTTCTATAGTTGAAAACTCAATTTTAAGCTACTATACTATGACAAAAATCATAATTATACATATTTTGACCTTTTCTTCAACTTCCTTTGTGGTTCTAAGTACTGGATGCTTTCTCTAAACACCAGTTTTCATGATTTTTTGCAGGTATATACCATTCTTGTCCATTTATAATTATTTTGTTTCTTAGTTTGTCTGTGACATTCTATGCCAATATGTTAGTTAAAATACTTTTCAGATGGGTGTTTTTGAACACTCTGTGGGTGTTCAGGAGAATAAAGAGACAGGCAATCCAGTTTCTCTTATATAATCACCTGGCTCTCAGAAATTCTGCATCTGTTGGAATAATTTCTTATGGTTGGGAATGGTTCATTCTACAATATTCAAAATATCACTTTCTCTCCCTATTACCCCTGAAAAATTCAGAAATTCACAGTCTGAAACCAAATCTTTGATGGTAAATCAATTTACTTAAGAAATATAATAACCTATTTTTCCAGAGGGTGGAGTTATGGTTATAATAAGAATAAAAGCTTTTGAATATCAAAACGCTTCTCCAAAATCAGTTTTGATTTTTTAGGAATATGTGAATTATCAGCTTTTGATTAAATTCCCCTAAGAATGTGGCATATATTTCACAAAAAAAGCAAAAATGCTTGCAAAATCATGCTTCAGCCTTTATTGAATAACCCTGATTGTACAAAAAGAGAGAAGCTGTTGATGAACAAGAAAGGTTACTTTACATTCTTCATAGAATTATCTGGAAAAGTTGAAGAAATTGGCTCATAAGCCATTATTTTCTTTTGCTATACACATATGAGATATATTATTCATTCTTTATTCTTTGTCCTTTCCCCTTCCCAGTTTGCTCCTGTGGGATTTCTAAAGATCCTCTAATAAAACAATAACAGCTACAGCCACTTCTATTCATATATTGACTACTTACTATGCATTTAGCATTTTCCTATATTTTTATCGTTAATTAAATTGCTGTTTTTCTCCTCAATGTTCTGAGGTAGGTATTAATGGTTTCCCATTTTACAGAAGAACAAAACAAAGGTCAAGAGAGGTTAAATAACTTGCACATGCTCACAAAAAATGCTGCTCTTGTATTGACACCCAGGTTATTAAGACAAGTGCTAAACCATTCTTTAATAGTCTTACAAAAGTAAAGTAGTGAAATTATCCTGATCTCTACATGATTGGAAGGTAGGTAATTTTCTCAATAGCTGAATATGCTTATCACTTGCTCAAGGTATATAAAACTATAAAGAAAGTAAGCAACAGTGAGCATTGTGTGTAGCACTAGTAGGACTTCTTAGGGAAAACTAGGGACAACCAGATTAACACCTATATCAGTTGAATCATCACCGTATAGCACGTTATGGGCAGATCACTGATGTACTAAAAAAAAAAAAAAAAAAAAAAAAACACTTTTTTTAAAAAACAGAATATTTTAAACCCCTCATTAATACATTCCTGTATTGTAATATGTTTTAGTCCACTTGAGTTGCTATAACAAAATACCAAGACTTGGTGGCTAATAAACAACAGAAATTTATTTCTCAAAGTTCAGAAGGCTACCAAGTCCAGGATGA
This sequence comes from Spermophilus citellus, assembly GCF_964194105.1. NCBI lineage: Eukaryota > Metazoa > Chordata > Mammalia > Rodentia > Sciuridae > Spermophilus > Spermophilus citellus. The sequence goes on along the minus strand of NC_138190.1, from coordinate 92,468,059 downwards.
AGGCATCAGTAGATTCAATATCTGGCAAACCCTGCTTCCTAGACAATCCATCTTCTTTTTAATGTTTTATTAGTACATTATAATTATACATAACAGTGGGATTCACTTTGATATAGTCATATATGCACATAACAGTTTGCTTCATTTCATTCCCCAGCACTTCCCCTTTGCCTCCCCTTGATCCCTTTTCTCTATAGACAGCTATCTATTCACTGTAACCTCACGTGGCAGAAATGGACAAGGAATGTCTTTAGGGTTTCCTTTACAAAGGCAACATCCCCTTCATGAGGGCACTGCTCTCAGGATCTAAATCACCTCTGAAAGGCCCCGTCTCCTAATACTATCATCTTTGTAATTAAGATTTGAACATATGAATTTGGGGTAGTAACATAAATATCCATTCTAATGCACCATATTTGTGCAGTTTATATTAGGGTTTATTTGTTGCAAGGAAATCACAAAAGCTAGAGAGAGTCATTTTCTCCATAGAATATACTCCTAAACTGTGACTAAGAACTCAGAATTGGAAATATACTTATGTTACCATCAGATATTCAAAAACAGAAAAGAGTTATGGAAAATGCTACAAAATAAGACCTGTGTTTTCCTAATGCTCTTTGAATATAACCAGTTGTATGATCAATTACAAATCATTTATCATTTCTAGGTCTCCAAATTTTTAACCATCAAATAGGGATATAAATATTCCTGCTCTGCCCTTCCCTGCCCTGACATACCTAAAACCTGATCACTTGGTTACCCAACAAGCTGCCTATAGGGTGTTACAGCTTAATGAGAATTCTTATTTTTCAAGTTCTCACTTTGTCCACCCTAATACTTAACAGGAGCTGGAATAGGTGGTATATACAACAACAGAAATGACTTTGTAAACAAACACTTAATGATTCCCAGCCAGAAAATGAGTATGATTTTATGACAAGAGCACAATCATCAAGGGACACAAATAAATCGATGGGAAATGTGAAACTCAAGTCAGGAATTTCTTGTCAACTCTCTGGGGTATAGGCAATGGGCTTATGAAAAACTCAAAAGGAATAAAGAAATCCCATCTGACATTTAGTTCAGACTTTATTAGTGAACATTTTTCACTTAGGATATTCAAATGTAAATTCCAGACTGCAGTTTCCTTCTTACTGTCGATGAATTCTGGTTATTGCCCAATTTATCATTAGAAACCATAATAATGCCAGCCCCAGAGTCTTCAAGAGATGGTAAACTCACTACTCTCATGTGATTTGGCATTATGGGTCTAGCCAAGTTATAAGCTGAAATATACAATTGGCATTCTGGACTTGCTCTGGCAAATGGCAATTCTCCTGTGGACAGATCTAAGGCCTGGTACATTGCATTTTTTTCACTTACCAGGGATATTTAATTACTAGCAATGCTCTCATGTGTTAGAAAGCAAGTGAAACTCTTAGAAATGGCACATAGATAGGATTCTCTTTTCTCTAGTAGTGAACACGCACATCCTGCCTACTGCCTTGTCTCATTCAGTTTTGCCATTAGGCCTCTGCTTAGGAAACACTTTCACATAGACCCAGGGTAGACTAGAAGAACTTAGAAGTGGGTATAAAGATGAGAAAGAGGAAGGAGAAGGAAATGAAATTTTATTTCAGATATTCCACATATTTTTCCAGGCCGATTAATCCCTAAGCTGGTCTCTTTCCCAGGCCTATCACCATGAAATTCCTGGAAAAACTGTAAATCTATGCACTTTTAATTAATCCCTTATGAATACATTAATTAAAGAGAAATATGATAGTTTGAGAAACCTATAGTTACTGGGAATTTCCAGAATTATCTATTGATCACATAATGGAGACCATGTCAGTCTAAAGATCCTGAGAACTACCAGACCACCAGAAACTGTCTTGAAATCACCAGACTGATATATCATTCCTACATACCTTCTCATACCTACCCCTCCTCAAGTATCCTTTAAAAGAGGAGCTGGGAACTCTCAAAATATGTCTCTCTCAAGATGGCCACATTCTCCCTTGAATGTGTATCTGCTTTCCTTAATAAACCTCTGTCTAGGTCTCTGACTGACACATGCTGAAATTATTTTACACTAGATATGTCAAGACCCTGCTAGTCCTAAGATAACATCCTCCTTTCTTTCTGGGAATTCTTTGGAAACTTCTCTGGAGACACCTCCTCTCCAGTGACTATTTACAATAGTTCTGTCACTGAACTACAAATAGTTCCATGTAATAAGAATCTGGGGAGCAGCTGACTATCCTACCTACTGAGTACTGTCTGATGACATTTGATGAAGTCAGAATTCTTGCTATGTTGGTGTGGAACTACCAAGGCTAAAGAGACTCTTTTTTAAAAAACTGAAAACATTAGGTGTTAAAATCTTGAAGTCCCTAATGAAATTTCTTGACTCAAAAGATGAAATATGCCTCAAATTCCATTTAAGTATCATAATCTTCTTTACTAAAACAGTGACATACTTTTGTCCTAGAAAATCTGTATGTGTCTCCATATAGGTGTGAGTCTATGTACATAATTCAGTATGATACATTAAATTAAGACAAATCCTAGATCAATAACACAGTGTATTACTTCACAAATCAAACTGTTGATTTAAACTTTTTCATATAACCAAACCTCAAAAACCTCACCCAAGCATTAGAAATCATTTTTCTCCAATTATTTGGCACAATTCTTTGAAATGATTACTAAGCTACAGATGTGAAGACAAACAATGTACATTAATGACATATTGCTATTTATATCATTCTCCTGAATTTATTTTCCAGAACTCCAGTAGGTATTTAATTACAATATTTCCATATTATCATTCAAAGTGCCTTACACAAATCAACTGCTACTGCCTTCAGAGCTAAAGACTGCCATGAAGGATGGTAGGGACATATGTCTCTTTGAGTTAACTTTCTTGGGATTTTGATATTTGCGTTAGAATATTACCCCCCAATGGCTCTGATCTGTATAAAGCTAATTATATGCTACTATTAAAGCAGATTGCAAGAGACGTTGACAGTTGGAAAGGCCTAATGACCAGCTGGATGGGAAAATTTCATGTTGTCAAAATGGTAAGATTGCCAGGATTTTTACATGCCATTTATTTGCTACAAACATGAATACCTAACTCTTGTTTTAAAATAAACTTAGCCTGTTAAATAATCACATTTGGAGTATGAGAGAACCCCAAAGGCTAAGAGGTACATTCCATATTTTGAGAGTTGTAATCCTTCACTACCTAAATTCATACTGAATTATAGAATTTTTTGCCTCAAACTTATTAAAATGCAATGTACAAAAATAAGGAAAGACATCTTCTAATATAGTCACTGTGCATGAAACACTGAAAAATGAGCCTATGATTCAAGGACAAAAATCAAATGTTATATGATGTCTTGTAGCCTTCCCTACCCTAATAGTTGAAGGAACATTTTAACTAGTTGTGACAACAAAATAATAATTCCATTCACATACTGCTTCTTATTTTAACTATTTTTTAGATATTATCTTATTTGTCTTCATAACAGTTCGGTGATATGGGGATTTTAGACCTAGACTCCTTTCACTGATAACAGAATGCATTTCATTGGGATAAAAAAAAATAACCATTTTGTATCTTCTCTCTCCTCAAAATTTTTAACTTTTTGCCCCACTGACCCCTTCAATCATCTCACTGTATTCTTAAAAAATATTACTTCAATCAGCAGACCCATTTCAATTTATTTAATTTTCATGACAACCCTATGAGCTTAATTTTTAATCCCTAATCCCCATTTTAGGAAGAAATGAAAGCATTTGTGTGTTTCCTACCAGTGCATTCACAGGTCCCTTGAATCTCACCTTCACAAAGACTTTACTCCTATAATTCTGTCTTATCTCTACTTATCAATTTCTTCCTTTCTGCTGAACCAAACTGCTATTCAAATATACCTCATTATCACTCAAAACCAAAAATCCTCCATTCTCTATTTTCCTTCAATGATAACAATCCTCCAAACACTTATCTATATCCACTAACTCAACTTTCTAATCTTCATTTTATTATTTAAACTATTGTATTGAAATACTCTTCCAAATAGTAGCTCAAATTTGTTGTTTTGAAAAAGCTTTAACCAAAGACACTTAAATTTTACCCAAGCCAATGGTGCAATCTCTGATCTAATTTTATTTACTCATCAGAAACACTTGGTATAGATGACAATGCTCTACTTGAAATATTGTCTGCTTTTCCTTCTATCTTAGTACCCTTTCTCAGTCTCTTCTTGCAGGCTCTTTTGCTTCTATACAATTTTAGAAGTTGGGGTGTTTCAGAACTCTTTCTTTATTCTTTTTCCTCTGGATGCTTTTTTTTCTGAGTTATCCCATATAGTACTATGAGTTAACATACTATCTGTACACATATCATCTATTTGAAATACTGTTCAAATCTATAGCTCCACCTTCAAATCACTCTCTCCTTTTAAGGATACCAGGCATTGGATTTATACCAAAATCTAGTACAATTTTACTTTAACTTGAATACATCTTTTCTGAACTTCAGAAATCATACACTGTATCTGACTCATTATTCCATATTGCCACTTGGAACATCTAATAGACCTCTCAACTTTACCAGGGCCCAAATAATATAATTTCACTTATTTTTTTTTTTTGAGAGAGAGAGAGAGAGAGAGAGAGAGAGAGAGAGAGAGAGAGAGAGAGAGAGAGAGAATATTTTTTTTTTTTGTAGATGGACACTAACACAATGCCTTTATTTTTATGTGGTGCTGAGAATCGAACCCGGGTCCTGCACATGCTCAGCGAGTACTCTACCACTGAGCCACAATCCAAGCCCCAAGATAGATAATTTCACTTCTAAATCCATCCCTGCCAATCCTTCTCTATTTGAGTAAACACCGAGCCATTGAAGCCCACCAGGTAGAAATCATCCTTGGTTTTTCTCTTACCTTCAAATTTCTGTTTTCATCATCAGTAAGTCCTATCATATGTCCAAAAGCCTATTTCTGAAACAGTTTACACTGTTAAAATATCTTGAATCCATTTCCATTGGATTCAAAAACCCTAGTCCAAGTTACTATAATTTTTCACTTGGACTACAGTAATATTCCTCTAATTTGTCTTCCTTTTTCTACTCCTTTCCACCTACCTTCAGGGCATTTCCACCTACAAACTGTCTTCTTCAAAAGGATCTCTTGAAAACATCAATCCAACCATGATACTTTCTAGTTTAAAGCCTTCCAGTGTCTTCCCATGAACCTTAAAAGCCAAACTACTTGCCAAAGATTAAGGATTACAAGGTCTTACATGATGTAGCCTCTTTCTTTTTCTCTACTCTTAACTGCTTCCTTCATTATACTCTAGTCTGACTGTTCTTAGTCAGCAAACTTTATTTCATTTCAGGGTCTTTGATATGAAGTCCTTCTGCTTAAAGGACTTTTCTCTCATCTCTTTGCATGATTGCCTTTTTCTCATCTTTAAAGTCTCAATTCAAATGCCATTTCCCCAGAAAGGTTCCCCAACCACACAGTCTATAATGGTCACCTGCTTACCACCCTTTACTCCTCAGTACTAGAAACATTATTATTTGTTTGCATCTTTGTGTTCCCCATTGGAATACAATTTCTTGAAGACAGGACTCTGTACATTTCAGATCCTTAGCACCCGAATGTATTTGTACCACAATAGGCACCCAATAAATATTCATTAACAGATTTCACTATGAATTTACAATCAGAGATTCAAAATTTAGTGAATTGGGGGGAGTGGTTACTTGACATTACTAAAAGTGAAATGGGAAATACCATTAAGGACCTAATCCCAATTATAGAGCAGACTACATTGCAAAAATCCAAAACCAGACAAATAAATGGATAGGTGTTTATGCCATTTTACATCTTCTGTTCTTCTGACCAATCTGATAACCTCTCTACTTTCAAAGTGATTTCATATTCTTGGAAGTATAAAATGTTTGGTAGATGACTAAGAACTTATTTTGCCAAAGTTCTTAATTAATGTAAAGTAGGTATTTATAGGTCAAAGAACCTTGCCAAATAAAGTAAAATAAAACATAAAATAAACCATCTCCTTTTATAACTACAATGTGATAAAATGGGCATTACACATCCTCAAGATTGTTACACAAATTAAATTATGGAGGCATTTGATTTTTGTAGTCTTTCATTCCTCTTCCTCTCTCTCCCTTAATATTCTTTTCCAAAATACCTTGCTTATTATTTTCCTAGAACTTCTGTAACAAAATACCTGAAATTAGGTAGCTTAGAACAACAGAAATTTGTTCTCTCACATTTCCAGATGCCACAAAGTCAAAATCATGATGTTAGTAGGATTAGGCCCTTCTGGAAGCTCTGAGAGACAATCTGTCCCATGCCTCTCTTCTAGCTTCTAATTGTTGGTGGTAATTCTTGGCATGCCATAGCTTATAGTTACATCATTTCAGTCTTTTCCTCCATCTTCAAATGGACTTCCTCTTTGCACATATGTCCACCTTCAAATCACTCTCTCCTTTTAAGGATACCAGACATTGGATTTATACCAAAATCTAGTACAATTTTACTTTCACTTGAATACATCTGCATAGGCCCTATTTCCAAATAATATAATGTTATAGGTACTGGGGGTTAGAACTTCAGTATTTCTTTTTTTTTTAAAGAGAGAGAGAGAGAAAGAGAGAGAGGAGAGAGAGAATTTTTTAATATTAATTTTTCAGTTGTCGGTGGACATCTTTATTATTTTTTTTAATGGTGCTGAGGATCGAACCCAGTGTCCCGTTCATGCCAGGCAAGCGTGTTACTGCTTGAGCCACATCCCCAGCCCCAACTTCAGTATTTCTATTGCAAAGGTCATGACTGAACCCATACATCTTGATTCAGATCTGTTACAGTTATAGCAGCTTATATTTCACATTGATATTATGCAAATACTTCTCTGAGCTTTGGGTTTAACAAAGAATGAGTCTGTATTTTATAAATTTGGAAATAAAAACTCTTATTCTTTAGAAAGTATATGTTAAGCCTCCAGATAATAAATGTCAAATATAGGAAATCCTTAAATTCCTATTTCTAATACAAGCATGCTAGTTTGGCATTTTTTTTTCTTTTGGCTTTTTGCCTTGTCTTTCAAAGAGAGACAACCATCTGTCTAACTTGGTTAAAAAGTATCTTGGCAAATACCAAGTATTACTGAACCGAATAGAGATTTAAGGGGAGAGATTCATTTTAATTAAATTATTGCCTCTAAAGATTGACAGAAGTATCTGCTGCTGCTTGGCGCCATTTCGAATGTTGCCAAGAACTGGGGCAACCTTCAGGGTATTCTCCTCTACTAATGAAATAAAGTTAGTATCATCATACAAAAAGAGTCTAGAAGGAATATACTAAGTTATTACTGTACTATCAAGACTAATTCTTAGCCAATGTTTTTTAGATCTTATTTTAGGAAAATCATTAGATCATTTCACATGAATAAAATATGATTCATTGTTCCCTCCTATCTTTCTCATTTAGTGTTCTATTGTGGACTAGTGTGTATTGAGATCTTTATAACAAAGATTCTTCAATGACCACAAATAGATAATAGTAATGACATTAGGGCCACTCTGTGTAATTCCTTGCAACTGTATAAAGAAAGGTGACTTTATAGAATAGCTTATTATGTGGGCTGTGAGTTGAGAATATATGGTTACAATCCATTTAATGAAGTTCTCCTAAAAACCAAAAGCCTGTAAAACCTGAAACATAAAAATTCCTTTCTGCTAAATCAAATGCTTTTTCACCACTCCAGTTTTATAAGTATCATTTCACTCTTACATCTCCGAGAAAAGCAAATCCATTTATGCTATTTATAACACTTATAAGCAAGCTGTTTTTTTAATAAAATACAAGTCTTTGTGCCAATAATAAGCACATGTAACCACCTTTGCACTCCTAGAATTGGGTTTGCATTTATGAATGATCCCAATCAGGCAGATATACCTATAATTGGCTCTTTATCAATCCTAATCAGAAAAAGTCATCTTTCATTCATTAGGTTGAGGTCTGAGTTTTAAGATCTGAATCATAACGGGTTGCAAATTAAATTTTCTAAAGCCCTTTCCTTCCAAATTTCAGATTCAGGGGCATACATAACAAAATTTCATAATTAGCAAGTTAAAATTTCTTTTGGAAATCACAGAATTTCAGAGCTAGAAGAGAGCTTTGCCAACACTTAGTCAATAGCAGAGCTAGTATGGGACCCCCAGGTCTCTTGATTACCATTTTTGGTGTTTTCTGCACTGCCTAACACCACCTCTCTATATGTCCAATGATTTATTTGAAGCACCAAAGTCTCAAAGAAATCTAACTTGATTCAATTGGATGCAATAGGTATTATAAATCACCAATTAGACAAAAAGACCTAAATGACATCATTTCTAAAAAAATCACTCACTCCAAATCCCTTATCAAATATATAAATATCTTTTGAGCTGACATTTTAAGAAACATTCCTTTTTCACTATACATTTTATCACACTTTCATTCTAACTAATCAACATCTCCCTAGGATACTTCCCAGAAACTAAATATGATGTTTTCCAAACCTGCAAATTAAAGAATTTTCTCCATTTTGATATGTGGATTTCATTGGGTTATGCTTACAATAAGCAGCTTTCAAGATTGATTAAAGCCCTTAGCTTCAATTCAATTACTAATTGATATCAGCAGCCATTTATTATTGTGTATACTATAGAAATAATAGAGATCATGCTTTAATTATCAATTCATCTGATCATAGTGCCCCAGCTATACTACCTTTGTCTGTCAAGTTTTCCATTAAGTATATTTTCAGCTTGTTCTGCTTTCATTGTCAAAAGAAAAGATATTTTCAAGCCATCTGTTAAATTACCAACTTCAGTTTTCTCCTACTGATCATTCTGGGCAACATTATCAGGCATAAAGTCACTTAGCTCTTTGTGGGTAAGCAGACTTCCCTCTGAGAGCAAAGAATGGCCCTGTGCCGCTAGATTAGTTAAGTTGATTTTTAAAAAATTATCAAGAAAAATAGGCCAGAAAGAGCTTCATTAATGCATATTTTAGGGGGGATAGTAGAGGATAGGAAAGGCAGCAGAATATAACAGACACTAGTATGGCAATATGTAAAACAGTGGATGTGTAACTGATGTGATTCTGCAATCTGTATACAGGGTAAAAATGGGAGTTCATAACCCACTTGAATCAAAGTGTGAAATATGATATGTCAAGAACTATGTAATGTTTTGAACAACCAATAATTTTAAAAAAAAGAGGATTCCAACATGGCAGCAGGCGCAGAGAGATCAAGTCTCTGACCTCTTCAGCTGTGCGGGCATAGGAAGTCGTAAACAACCTAAATCTGTTTGCTCAGGATCACTAGGCAATGCTGAGCTGACGTGGATCTGGGGCGAACAGTCTGGGCCTCTCAGAACACACACTGAGCCTGGATCGGCTGAATTTAAGCTCCCGTTCACCTGTTTCCCACAGACAAACAGCTGTGACTCAGCACTAATCCATCCGGCTGAAACAACTGGTCGGCCCTTCTGTTCCTGCGGAGGTAAATGCCAACCGAGCCTTCATAGGTAGTGGCCACAGGTTTGAAACGGGGCTTGGGAGAGACAGTAAGGACCCACCCGTTGCATTGGTCACCCAGCAAAGGGAAATGAACTGTCGCCATTTGCAAGAGATACCACGATGGCAGAGAACTGACATCACCAGACTGCGGTGGAGGAGATAACTTCATTGAAACCTGCAGCTACAGGTGTGTAATTCCCTAGCCTTCTGTCTCCACACATCGGGGAAACCTTAAGGGCCCCTCCCAGCTCTCCCGTGAGCGCGATAGCCAGACCGAGGGAATCAGACGTGGCGCGGGACCCGCGGCGCGGAACTCCCGGCTACCGCTCCCACCAGTGCTGATGCTGAGGTCTCTTGCACCAGCTACCAGGGGCGTGGCTACTGGAGGGCAAGTAAAATTCGCTGAGGATTCTCAGCCCCAAGCTCTACAAACTTAGGGTCTGAGGGAATGGCAAACTGGGAGAGTGTGCCCAGTTGTTCATGAAAACAGGGCTCCCGGGAGCAGCAGACCTGGCGTGTAGCCAGTATTGTGGTGAGCGGCACCCGTGAGAGGGGCCTAGCTAGAGGAAAAGTGGGGAAGTGACTAGACACAAGAGGAGGCCCTAGGCACTCAGGATAGGAGACTCGCCCAATCTGGGAGGAGCTGCTACACAGTGATTGGTTCCCGCGTATTGACAGGAGAAACTTGGCCTGGTGGGCACAGCGCCACCTACTAAAAGAGAAGTTAATCAAACTCTAAGACTGCATTTTTTTTCCTCTTTTTTTTGATTTGGGTTTTTTCTTTCATTTTCATTTTTTTTCTTGTTGTTTTTTAAATATTTTTACAATTTTTTAAAATTTTTTTTCTTCTAATTTTAATTTTAATTTTCTTTTTATTATTATTTTTTAATTTTTTTCTTATTTTTTTATTTCCTATTTTTTTTCTTCTTTTGTCTTTTCATTTCTTTTCAATTTTCTTATTCCCCTTTCCTTGAATTCTACCTGCCTACTCTCATTCTCTTTAGTGACTTCTTCCCTGCCCTTCTAATATCTTTCCCCCAAGCATCAAATAAATTTATAGGAGTAAACAGTAACTCAGCAGTCAAACAGAACAAGAACTAACATGAGCAACGTGAAAAAGCAAGGAAGAAAAGGAGTACAAAAAATGCAGGACAGCCTAAATATTCAGGAAGACCTAGAGTCATCAGAAAAATGGTCATATAAAGAACTCAAGAAACACCTTAGACAGATGGAATGGAACCTTAAAGAGGATACGAGACAGCAAATTCAAGCAGCGAAAGAACACATTGAGAATGAATTACATAAACAGATAAAAGAAGTTAAGCATCTTTATCAGGAGAAAGAGATTATAAAAAATAATCAAACAATAATTCTAGAAATGAAGGAAACGATAAACCAAATTAAAGACTCAATTGAGAGTATCACTAACAGAGTGGAGCAAGTAGAAGCCAGAACGTCAGATAATGAACACAAAATATATCATCTTGAAAAGAGTCTAGCCAACTCAGAAAGTCTGGTAAAAAATCACAAGAAAAACATCCAAGAGTTATGGGATAACATAAAAAAACCAAACTTACGAGTCATCGGGATAGAAGAAGGTACAGAGATTCAAACCAAGGGAATGAGTAACCTGCTGAATGAAATAATTACAGAAAACTTTCCAGAAATAAAAAAGGAAACAGATATACAAATTTAAGACGCATACAGGACACCGAGCACACAAAAATCACAGTAGACCAACACCAAGACACATTGTTATGAAGATATCCAATATACAGAACAAAGAGAAAATATTAAAAGCTACAGGAGAAAGGAGACAGATTACATTCAGGGGTAAACCAATAAGGTTAACAACAGATTTTTCATCACAGATGCTGAAAGCAAGAAGGTCACGGAACAATGTATTTCAAACACTGAAAGAAAATGGATGCCAACCAAGAATTCTATATCCAGCAAAATTAAGCTTCAGGTATGACAACGAAATAAAAATCTTTCATGATAAACAAAAGTTAAAAGAATTTGCAGCCAGAAAACTAGCATTGCAAACCATTTTGAGCAAAACACTACACGAGGAAGAAATGAAAAACAATAACCAAAACCATCAGTGGGAAGTGCCTCAGTAAAGACAGAGGGCAAGGGGAAAGATAATCATGGAGAAACAAACTAAATTTTTTTTAAAAAAAGGATAAATAATCAAACATGGCTGGAAGTACAAACCATATATCCATAGTAACTCTGAATGTTAATTGCTTAAACTCTCCAATAAAGCGACATAGGCTGGTATCATGGATTAAAAAAACAAATCCAACAATATGGTGCCTCCAGGAGACACATCTGATTGGAAAAGACATACACAGGCTGAAGGTGAAAGGATGGGAAAAAATATACCATGCACACGGTCCTCGTAAGCAAGCAGGGGTGGCCATCCTCATATCGAATAAAATCAACTTCAAGACTAAGTTAACAAAAAGGGATAAGGAAGGACATTATATACTGTTAAAAGGAACCATTCACCAACAAGACATAACAATTATCAATATTTATGCACCAAATAATGGTGCTGCGACATTCATAAAACAAATTCTCCTCAAGTTCAAGAATCAAATAGACCACAACAAAATAATTATGGGTGATTTCAACACACCTCTCTCACCATTGGACAGATCCTCCAAACAAAAGTTGAATAAAGAAACTATAGAACTCAATACCACAATCAATAACCTAGACTTAACTGACATATATAGAATATATCAACCATCATCAAATGGATATACTTTTTTCTCAGCAGCACATGGATCATTCTCAAAAATAGACCATATATTATGCCATAGGGCAACTCTCAGTAAATATAAAGGGGTGGAGATAATACCATGCATTTTATCTGATCATAATGGAATGAAACTGGAAATCAATGATAAAAGAAGGAAGGAAAAATCCTACATCACATGGAAAATGAACAATATGTTACTGAATGATCAATGGGTTACAGAAGACATAAAAGAGGAAATCAAAAAATTGGAAAAGGGTACTCTTGTACATTGCTGGTGGGAGTGCAAATTGGTGCGGCCAATTTGGAAAGCAGTTTGGAGATTCATGGGAAAGCTGGGAATGGAACCACCATTTTATTGCCCTTCTCGGACTATTCCCTGAAGACCTTAAAAGAGCATGCTACAGGGATACTGCCACATCGATGTTCATAGCAGCACAATTCACAATAGCTAGACTGTGGAACCAACCCATATGCCCTTCAATAGATGAATGGATAAATATAATGTGGCATTTATACACCATGGAATATTACACAGCACTAAAAAATGACAAAATCATGGAATTTGCAGGGAAATGGATGGCACTAGAGCAGATTATGCTTAGTGAAGCTAGCCAATCCCTAAAAAACAAATACCAAATGTCTTCTTTTCTATAATGAGAGTAACTATGAACAGAGTAGGGAGGAAGAGCAGGAAGAAAAGATTAACTTTAAACAGAGACATGAGATGGGAGGGAAAGAGAGAGAAAAGGGAAATTGCATGGAAATGAAGGGAGACCCTCATTGCTATACAAAATTACATATAAGAGGTTGTGAGGGGAATGGGAAAATAAACAAGGAGAGAAATGAATTACAGTAGATGGGGTAGAGAGAGAAGATGGGAGGGGAGGGGAGGGGGGATAGTAGGGGATAGGAAAGGTAGCAGAATACAACAATTACTAATAGGGCATTATGTAAAATTGTGGATGTGTAACCGACATGATTCTGCAATCTGCATTTGGGGTAAAATTGGGAGTTCATAACCCACTTCAATCTAATGTATGAAATATGATATGTCAAGAGCTTTGTAATGTTGTGAACAACCAATAAAAAAAAATTAAAAAAGAATGGAAATAAATAAATAAAAATAAAATAAAATAAAATACATATTTTAATTATATGAATTATTGTGTGTGCCACATGGGAAAATTTTTCCCAGTGTGAATTACAGTTCTTTTAAATGTTTAATTCTGTCAACATAACAAACATTTTTTTCCTGTGTATTTTGAGGTAAACTATGGAAGGAAAAATTTGCTTTAAGTATTATCCTCATAGAAAATGTAGAGAGATAATATAGCAGAGGTCTGTTTCATCAATATTAACTATGATTACCATTGAAGTGTTTTAATTTTGATCAGTTGGCTCAAAAGGTAACAAATTCACAATTACTAAAAATTTTTTCCAGTTCTTTTATAGGTATAGTCCCTCTGTTACATTAATGCCAGTTTGGTTGGTGTCACTAAGAGATCCTAAATAATATTTGTTTTAAGTTAAAGAGAAGTTTATTTTTCTTTAAAATCAAAATCTGGGTAGGCAACTTCCAAACCAACAGGAATACTGTTCCTTCTAACATATTGGTCTAATGTTATACATACCCAACTACCATTTCCTTGTCCAAGAATTCTGTATAGCTCTTGCCATTCTGTTTATATTCCAATCTGAGGAAAAGTAGCAAAGATACAAGGAAGAAAATTTCTCTTTGAATGAATGGGCCAGTGGTTGGGTCCATCACTTCTCTTCACATTCTGTTGGCCAAAGTTTAGTCACCAGCCTAGCCTTAAATACCTGAAAGGAACCCAGAGAAATGCAGTGTTTGCTAGTGTGGCCATATGCCCAACCAAAATTCCATTCCTACACATGAAAGGGAGAATGACTATTGGAGGAACACTAACAATCTTCACCACTATATGAAGCAAGGCAATGAAAATTCATAGTTAATCAATAATTCCTTTCATTTATATAGCACTTTTTTCCTAAGTTCTTTCATTTATCTTACTTTACCCTCACTTTAGTCAATTCTTAATGATCTACACAAAAACCTGGGAGGAGAGGAGAATCAAAAATAATCAACAGCAGCAGATAATACAAACATAATATTTTATTTTTATTTGAATATTCTAGTTCTTTGATACCTCAACAATTGAGACCAGCAATATTGAATTACTATTAAACCCCACAGATACTAGAACATTTTACACCTACAGAAATGTTCAGGTTGTTCTTTCTGCCTGCAAGGGCCTTTTCTTTCTTGCTTGCCTGCCAAACACCCACTCAACTTTCAAGATTCATCTTAGGTGTTATCTGAAATGTTATTTCCTCCATAACCTCTCAAAAAAAAAAGCGGAAAAGAAAAGAATAAAAATCTTCCACTAACCAAGGTAGAACTGACTACAGCATTTTTTGTGGAGCATAGCACAATTTATTGTTTATTGGTTTGTATGTCCATCTCTCACAAGAAAAAAAAAATACATGGAGGTTAAGGTCAAAAATAATTTGTCTATGTTCTCAGCTCCTGGCACACAGCTTTGCATATTATAGGTACTTAATAATATCTTTTAATTTGAATTAAACATTTTAATAAGATAATGAGTTACACTATTAAAAATATCAATGGAAGGCATTTGAAAAGCATGGGAGACAAAGTGTCACTCAGGTCAGGTAGTGGAACATGCCTGTAATTCCAGTAACTGTGGAGGCTGAGACAAGAGGATTGCAAGATCAAAATCAGCCTCAGCACTTTAGCAAAACCCTGTCTCAAAAGAATAAAAAAGGGAGCAGGGATAGAGATTAGTGGTAGAATGCTCCTGGATTTAATATCTAGTACCCAAAATAAAAAATATCACTCATGTCACTTATTTGTAACATTTCACAGAAGAAAGACATAAAGGCATTACATGATGAAACACAGGCAAACAAACATAAATTTCATATATCAGGACATATTATTTCAATAGAGCCAGTTTCAGGTGTAGGTAGAAGATGCAGAAATTCTATTAATGGGGAAAAATGTTAAAGATATGGATGATTGCTACCACTATTAGAAATAAATACTTGTATGACTATTCTGGCTAATCCAATAATATATGAAATAGAAATATGAAGGGTAACTATGGGAATATAAGGATATATCATTATAAATATTTTTAGATTGCCATATGCCTAAAAATTTAAGAGCATGATTTTATAAATCATTAGAAATAACATGATTTCAATTAAATGGTATATAAGGGGGGAAATATAAAAATGTACAAAAACAAATGTATTTTTTATATAAGAAGTAATCCTTAAGGAAAAAAAAGTAGGAAAAAGTGGCATTTCTGAAGCAACTGAAACCATAAGCTGTCTAGGAAGGATTGTGACATGAAATATGGAATATTATACAATAGAAATTTCAATGGATTTTGTTAGAAAAACTTAACAGAATGATTCCAATAATCATTATGGGAAAAATGAACAAATAAAACAGAAAAGTATAAAAATTTAAAGGCCATATGAGAGTACAGTAAGTGTAACCAAATATTAAAATATTTTAAAAAATTACAATAGTTAAAACATGGCAATGACTCAGATTTTGATGCACTATAAAAATCACAAATTAAGGTAGAAATTATAAATTTACCATAATAGCTGGAAGATAATGGGCTACACAGGAAAATAGTCAAATGAGAACTTTGTCACACATTTGAGTTCAGATGAATTGAGCTAAATTTAAACTCTCATATGACAAAAAGCTCCTTAAGCAAAGTCAATAGACAAT
Source organism: Spermophilus citellus (assembly GCF_964194105.1). NCBI lineage: Eukaryota > Metazoa > Chordata > Mammalia > Rodentia > Sciuridae > Spermophilus > Spermophilus citellus. The sequence continues at coordinate 92,451,879 of NC_138190.1, read as the reverse complement.
TTAAACACTAGGAAAAATACAAATGAAATATTTAAGAAGAAAATGTGTCCAAACCAAAATTCACATGTTGAAGTAATGTGACTATATTTGAATATAGGGCTTTTAGGAAGTAATTAAGGTAAAATAAGTCCATATGATAGGCCTTAATCAAGTATAAATGGTATTCTTACTAAAAGAGATTGGGATACAGTCATGCAGAAAGGGAAAAAAAAACCCTGTAAAGTCTTAAGCTAAAGAGAAAGGCCTCAGGAAAAAAAATCAACCCTGCCAGCACCTTGATTTTAGACTTCTGGTCTTCAGAACTGTGAGAAAAAATAACATGTCTGGTTTTTAAGCCAGCTAGTCTTTTTGGTATTTGTTATGGCAGTCCTAGCAAACTAATAAAATGGTCAAACAATTTAACAACAAAAAAAAAAAAAAAGAAAAAAGAAAGGAAAGAAAGAGACAAATGGGTAAAGATTCTTAATCTTTCAGTAACCAGAAATGTAAATTAGATTGAAATACTAGGTGCATGTACAACACTATATACTAAAAGATAGTTGTAGTCATGTTGTCTATAAGAACAACAAATAATGGAAATAATCTAAATGTTAAATAACAGGGGATTTTCTAAATAAATTCTAAACTCTAGACTTACATATACAACTGTTTATTCTAAATTTCCAAATGATTCTAAGTTGCCTCTACAAATTAACATAACCAAAACCAAAAAAAATAAAATTAAGTAAAAATGTATTGCAATGGAAATACTTTTCAACATGAGATCTATGCTCTGAGCACATTTTCAAAGTACCCAATACAGTGTTTATGACTATAGGTGAAATTGAACAGCTAAAACAAAATTTTTTATTTCTATTCTCCAAATAAAAATGTCACTCCCACAGTTCAATTCTCAGTTATTCTTCCCCATACTCAGATTCAAAAATTCCTTACTTTTCTCTATCATACAATGCATCAAATCTATCAGCAAAAACTTTTAAGACCACCTTTAAAATAGATCCAGAATCCCACCAGTCCTTACCACCTCTAACATTACAACATTAATCCAAACCACAAAAATCTGTTGCCTAGACTATTTCAAAAACTTCCTAAATTGTTTCTGTCTTTACCTTACAATCTATTCTGAATGCAGTAGCCAGATTGAGCCTTATCAAATGTTAAGTTAGATAATGTCTCTTGCCTACTTGGAATCCTCCAATGCCTTCCATAACATCTCATTGAGAGAAAAAAAAAAAAAAAAGGTTCGTTCTGTGGCCTGATCAACTATTCACAGTATGGCGCTCTCTCTCTCTCTCTCTCTCTCTCTCTCTCTCTCTCTCTCTCTCTCTCTCTCTCTCTGACTTAATGTACTAATCTCCCCTGCACTCACAGCACTCCCACAGAATAGACCTTCTTGTTACTAGAAATTGTCACCTCAGGGCCCTTGCATTTGCCATGTAGTTTGCATGGAATGTTCTTTCCTCAGATATCTGCATAGTTTTTTTCAAGCTTCTGCTCAAATTTGGCCCCAATCCTATAAAGTAGAAGTTACTGATGATCTGCTTAGTTTCCTTTTTTAGAGTGGTTCAACCATTCCCCTAGGTTCTGTGAGTATTGGATGTTAACATTTCCATACTCCTGAGAGTTGACCTTAGCTGCCAGGATTTACCTTTCCTGGAAATGCCTGGGAATTTATACCTTTGCCATGCAGTCATCAATGACTAATACAGGGGTATAAAATGCCAGGTGGGATTTCTCTGTGGTGTCATTCATGTTCCAGAGCCTCCCATTTAGAAAAGGCTAGATTTTAGTGAAAACCACATCTTTGCCTTGGGTCTTCCTCTGCCCTAACCTGCTTCCCTCACTCTCTTAAAGGATTGGTCTCAAGATGCTCCCTCAATAAATCAATGTCTTAAAAAGCCCATGTCAGCCTTTGTTTCAGCCAGCTTTCCATTGCCGCAGCCAAAAGATCTGACAAGAACAACTTAGAGGAGAAAAAGTTTATTTTGGTTCACAGTTTCAGGGGTTCAGTCCATGGCTGGTGGACTCCATTGCTTTGTGTTTGAGGTAAGTCAGAATATTATGGCAGAAGGGCATGGTAGAAGGAAGCATCTCAGGACATGGAAACCAAGAAGAAGAGACAGAGTTACAAGGGATAAAATATAAAACACAAAGTTATGTCCCCAGTGACATACTTCCTCCAGTCACATCCTACCTGCCTACAGTTACAGCCCAGTCAATCCATGTCTATGGATTAATACACTGATTAGGTTACAACTCTCATAACCCAATAATTTCACCTCTGAACAGTCTTGCATTGTCTCACACATAATCTTTTGGGGGATAACACATATCTAAACCATAACAGCCTTGGTTCTATGAACTATGAACTAATATAGTTGGTACCATGAGGGATTATAGAAGAGTCTCATTGGCTGAATGGCCAGTAGTACACCATTAGAAGTGGTAGATGAAGTTTTGACAGTCCCTGAACTATAGGGATGAATGAGCTTTTAAAATGTCTCTGGTGTTTGCAAACTACAGGAATATTAGTGAATATCCAGGCTGTGGTTTTTGGGTGGCTGTTGCTAAGCACCAGTGATGCTCTACAGGAAGAAAAGAAAAGGCTCAAATTGCTTAATTACCAAAGTAAACCAATATATGAGGATCACAGGTCTCCTTGGAAGCATTTTGAAAAGACATTCATCTCCTATAGCTTGAGTGCAGACTGACATAGAAATTCATTACATGAACTGAACATCAGAGGCTTTTTAAATTTCTGCCAAAGGAAGGGCTCAGATAGAGAAGGAGTGGGGTCCTAGAACTTCAAATTAAAATACCTCAGTAGATTCACTTAAGCAGGTTGAACCCCGAAGATTCCCCTAAACCCTCTGGATCTGAAAAATGTCCCTACTTCCCCTAGTTAGAAGACAGAAAGCCTCTTGTTTGAAGACTATACACAAGATTCAAATGATGGTAAGTGTTCTAGAAGACAATGTTGTCCCTCTTCCACACCTGCTCCTGCCACTGCTCTTGGCCTTTATAACAATAATAACATTTAGAGCTCAGCCTGATCCTTCTGGGAAGTGCTTATTCAACTCAGAGAATAGATGGATTATACATCAAAGAACCTGGAGGTCCTGACTGACATGTAATGGCAGAAACTGAGAAACTGTACTGTGGGGGCTCTTTCAAATACAATAGAAAAAAAAGATAGATAAAGGAAAGTTTATTAGTAATATATACTTTTCTACAGCTTAATGTTTGTAACACACTGAGGGTGGAATGCCCCTTGAAACTTAGTAAAAGTTGTATTCACATTAAATGAAGTAAAGGTACCAAGATTCCAATGTGGAAGAAATACTCCATTAGAAAAGATGACTTTCCTAATATATGACAAAGCTGAAGGCAGAATTCAGATTTTCTAACTCAAGGTCAATACTTTCTGTACTACACTGTATAATCATGAAGTGAAAAAACTATGTCCCTTAAAAAAGTGGTTTTTTTTCTTCCATATAGTTGAGTTCCACCAGTGAACTTTACTCTAAAAGTTCAGGTGCAATGAGTGTTATTGTGCCATAATACATAAAAAACCAAGTTCAGAAACTGTGTGTACAAACTGTCAAATGATTTTGCAAGACAGAAAAGTTCAGGATATTGTTAAATTCATTGCCCCTTATCCCAAAGCAAACCATTTCCTTTCTTTTTTTTTTTTTATTGATTATTTATCGCATTACATAGTTCATGATATATCATCTTTCATACATTAGACTCAAATTGTGCTTTGAACTCCCATTTTCACCCCAAATACAGATTGCAGAATCACATCTGTTACATATTCGCATTTTTACATAATGCCATATTAGTGACTGTTGTATTCTGCTACCTTTCCTATCCCCTACTATCCCCCCTCCCCTCCCCTCCCCTCCCATCTTCCCTCTCTACCTCCCCTGCTGTTGTTCAATTCTCTCCCTTTTTTTTTTTTCCCTCCCCTTTGCCCCTCATAACCGCTTATAATTTTATGTATCCTTGAAGGTCTCCTACCATTTCCATATGCTTTCCCTTCTCTCTCCGTTTCTCTCCCCTCATTCGTCTTTGTTTACTGTAGTCTTTTCCTCATGCTCTTTCTTCCTGTTCTGTTCTTAGTTTTTCTCTTTATATCAAAGCAGACATTTGGCATTTGTTTTTTAGGGCTTGGCTAGCTTCGCTTAGCATAATCTGCTCTAATGCCATCCATTTCCCCGCAAATTCTATGATTTTGTCATTTCTTAGTGCTGCATAATACTCCATTGTGTATAGATGCCACATTTTTTTTATCCATTCATCAATTGAAGGGCATCTAGGTTGGTTCCACAGTCTAGCTATTGTGAATTGTGCCGCTATAATCATTGATGCAGCCGTATCCCTATAGTGCGCTCTTTTAAGGTCCTCAGGGAATAGTCCGAGAAGTGCGATAGCTGGGTCAAATGGTGGTTCCATTCCCAGCTTTCCCAGGAATCTCCATACTGCTTTCCAAATTGGCCTCACCATTTTGCAGTCCCACCAGCAGTGTACAAGTGTGCCCTTTTCCCCACATCCCCGCCAACACTTGTTGTTGTTTGACTTCATAATGGCTGCCAATCTTACTGGAGTGAGATGGTATCTTAGGGTGGTTTTGATTTGCATTTCTCTGATTGCTAGAGATGGTGAGCATTTTTTCATGTACTTGTTGATTGATTGTATGTCCTCCTCTGAGAAGTGTCTGTTGAGGTCCTTGGCCCATTTGTTAATTGGGTTATTTGTTATCTTATTGTTTAATTTTTTGAGTTCTTTGTACATTCTGGATATTAGGGCTCTATCGGAGGTGTGGGGGGTAAAGATTTGTTCCCAGGATGTAGGCTCTCTATTTACCTCTTTTATTGTTTCTCTTGCTGAGAAAAAACTTTTTAGTTTAATTAAGTCCCATTTGTTTATTCTTGTTGTTAACTCTTGGGCTATGGGTGTCCTATTGAGGAATTTGGAGCCTGACCCCACAATTTGTAGATCGTAGCCAACTTTTTCTTCTATCAGACGCAGTGTCTCTGATTTGATACCTAGCTCCCTGATCCATTTTGAGTTAATTTTTGTGGATGGCGAGAGAAAGGGATTCAATTTCATTTTGTTGCATATGGATTTCCAATTTTCCCAGCACCATTTGTTGAAAATGCTATCCTTCCTCCATTGCATGCTTTTAGCCCCTTTATCAAATATAAGATAGTTGTAACTTTGTGGATTAGTCTCTGTGTCTTCTATTCTGTACCATTGGTCTACCCACCTGTTTTGGTACCAGTACCATGCTGTTTTTGTTACTATTGCTTTGTAGTACAGTTTGACCTCTGGTATCGCTATGCCTCCAGATTCACACTTCCTGCTTAGAATTGCTTTTGCTATTCTGGGTCTTTTGTTTTTCCATATGAATTTCATGATTGCTTTGTCTATTTCTACAAGAAATGCCATTGGGATTTTGATTGGCATCGCATTAAATCAATAAAATTCTGGCGAATCGAATACAAAAACATATCAGAAAACTTGTGCACCATGATCAAGTAGGATTCATTCCTGGGATGCAAGGATGGTTCAATATACGGAAATCAATAAATGCTATTCACCACATCAATAGACTTAAAGACAAGAACCACATGATCATCTCGATGGATGCAGAAAAAGCATTTGACAAAGTACAGCATCCCTTTATGTTCAAAACACTAGAAAAACTAGGGATAACAGGAACTTACCTCAACATTGTAAAAGCTGTATATGCTAAACCTCAGGCTAGCATCATCCTAAACGGAGAAAAACTGAAGGCATTTCCTCTAAAATCTGGAACAAGACAGGGATGCCCTCTATCACCACTTCTATTCAATTTAGTTCTCGAAGTACTAGCCAGAGCAATTAGACAGACAAAAGAAATTAAAGGCATAAAAATAGGAAAAGAAGAAATTAAACTATCGCTATTTGCGGATGACATGATAATATACTTAACAGACCCAAAAGAGTCTACAAAGAAGCTGCTAGAGTTAATAAATGAATTCAGCAAAGTGGCAGGGTATAAAATCAACACGCATAAATCAAAGGCATTCCTGTATATCAGCAACAAAACTTCTGAAATGGAAATAAGGAAAACCACTCCATTCACAATATCCTCAAAGAAAATAAGATACTTGGGAATCAACCTAACAAAAGAGGTGAAAGATTTATACAATGAAAACTACAGAACCATAAAGAGAGAGATAGAAGAAGATCTCAGAAGATGGAAAAATGTACCATTTCCTTTCTTAAATGTAGAACATAGACACCATTATCTAATCACTATGTATTATTTCTAGGCTGTTTTTCTAAATGGTTCAAGGAAAACATGACTAAATGGCACTCTAAAATCAAATGCTCTAACTATAACTGCCTTATTCATAGGCACGCCAGATATAATAAATAAAAATACGGGATTGAGCTGGAGGTGTAGCTTAGTGGAAGAGCACTTGCCTAGCTGCCCAGTGTATGCAAGGCCCTGGATTCAATCTCTGGTACCACAGAGATTAAAAAAAAAAAAAAAAAAAAGAAAGAGAGAGAGAGAAAAAAAAAAGATACAGGATTCCCTGTATAATTGAAGGATTTTGGGGTCAGTTGCTAAATTTTCATTTCTTATACACAAGGGATGATTTCTTATAAGTATACCCTAAATATTGTACAGGTAATACTTACACTAGAAAAGTTTCTCATTGTGTCTGAAATTCAAATTTACCTGGGTGTCTGTTACTTTATCTGTAGCCCTATTTAATTCAGTAATTTCCACTTCACACAGACTACATTCAGTAAATTTCCCTTCTTTGTTTTAGATGTGTGTCACCAGAAGCATGACCTTCTGATGAGGCATCTTCTATCTTCTCAAAACAGTTTTAGGACTTATTCTCTATTTGGGTTTTTCGGATTATTTGCCCTGTGACTTACCATAACATGTTTGATTTTTCTGAGCCTCAGTTGCCTCTTCTATAAAATAAAAATATAAAACTCATAGCTAAAAGTAATATAATGATATGCAAGACCATGACTATAAACTGCTTAGCATCCTAATTCTCATGAGTAGACACTAAAAATGTCTAATTCAGAAGAGACATAACAGTCACATATCTGCAGATGACTGGTGTCTCCATACTTGTCTTAAGAGATAGATATTAAAATGCATTAAGATTTTATCATGTCTACTATTAGTCAGTAGAGCCTAAATGGAAATGAATGAATCCTTCTTGTAAATACCAGATAACTTAGAACTTACCCACTTAACATCATAAAAATCAATAGTATCAGTCTAACATATTACTCTGTCAAATGGTTAGATTAAAGGACTTCGGGGCTGGGGATGTGGCTCAAGTGGTAGCGCGCTCGCCTGGCATGCGTGCGGCCCGGGTTCGATCCTCAGCACCATATACCAACAAAGATGTTGTGTCTGCCGAGAACTAGAAATAAATATTGAAAATTCTCTCTCTCTCTCTCTCTCTCTCTCTCTCTCTCTCTCTCTCTCTCTCTCTCTCTCCTCTCTCTTTAAAAAAAAAAAAAAAAAAAAAAAAAGGACTTCAGAATTAAAAGTAAGGGGACTGAGGCTATACCTCAGTGGTAGAGCACTTACCTCGAAGATGTGAGGCCCTGGGTTTGATCCTCAGCACCACATAAAAATAAATAAATAAAAATAAAGATTAAAAAAAAAGAATTGAAACTAAGGATTTTTCAACAAACAATTTTATGAGAAATGTATATATTTATTTACATGCATGCCTTTGGAAAAGAATATTATCATGAGTGTTTTATTGCTACAAACTATTTTTGGATAGGTCTAGACCATCTACCTATATTTGGGGAATTCTTTATTCAATTCACAGGTATTTGATGCCTAAAGATGGATATTTTAATAATTTTCAAAGTGAAAAATGGATAAAAGAGGAAGACAACCTTGAGGTCTAGAAGATTCTCAGAAAAATGTAGATTGGAGAAAAATCAGAGAGATGTTTTTGGATGTTACAGCTGTTAACTTCATATTAACATGTGAAAAAGTTGTTAATGAAGCAGTGAAGTAGAAGTGGGGTTGAGGTTTCACAAGTTCACTTGGTTAAAAGCCAATTTATTGGGAGAATTAATGCATAAGCCTCTAATCAGCATATTGATTGAGCCTTTTCTGTGGACCTCTAAGATACCCTGCTTCCTTTTGTTTTGAGAAGGGGGGATGAAGACAATCATGTAGGAACTATAGAGGCCCTGTTCATATTCATTCATATTCTCTCTCTCTCTCTCTCTCTCTCTCTCTCTCTCTCTCTCTCTCTCTCTCTCTTTCAGACCAGTGTACATTAAAGAGAGGCTGGCACAAAAGAAACATCAAAAGCTTAGTTATAGTCAGGCAATTATATCTCCTCTTGTTTTGTCTCAAAGGATAGTTTTTAACAACATGACTCATCTTTTACATAAAACCTGTCATGCTATCATTAGAGGATCCTGCTAGGTTAAATTTTGCGTCTTTCTCAATCTGTGCTGTGGGCTATTTAGAAAAATAGTCTGAATCAGCTAGATGTGTATATCAAACACTGTGGTTTTTACTTCTTCTAGAGGTTCCAAATGTCTCTTGAAACACAGAACTCATTGTTCCAGCAATTATGGCCTGTAGTTCTAACTTGCCCAGATAAAGTAATTCCTATGCAACTATGTAAACTATACAGAGAAGGTCTTTACCTAGGGAAGCCTATTTGAAGGTTCAGAAATGTTCTTTGAAGAGATAATAGAGGCAAAAATAAATGGCATATGGTCTCTACAGATTGGATAATTAATTATTTTCATTTTAGCCTCAATTTTCTATTTTTGCTTTTTCATGAATGATAATTAAGAGTAAGGGAATAAGTTATACTATATGTATATATAATATATCAAAATACATTCTACTGTCATTTGTATATAAAAGAAACAAATAAAAACTAAAAATAAATTTTAAAAAAGAGTAAGGGAAGAATACATTAAAATATTCAATAAATGAAGCAACAAAAACCCCACAACCATAAAGTACTAACACAAAGTTCCACTATCCACAAAAAAAAGAAAGAAAGAAATCCTGTGACTAAGTAGGAGAACAAGATTTAAAAACAGGAAAACATGTCCTACAAAAAATCCTACAGCTTTAGCTGTAGACAAGACTGAGGTTTTAGCAGCTACATTTTATATAAGAATGGGAAGAATTTCAGTGAAAATAGTCAGAAAAGTTCAGTTGCTAATCCAAGTGGTCATTGTCAAATTCACTTATAATGCAAAAAAATAAAAAATAAAAACCAAACCAAACCAAAACAAAAAACCCTTCTTTTGTTCACACGAAGGCAAGATTTCTTACCAGACACTAAACTAGCCAATCAGTTTACTGAAAACAACTATCTGTGAGAAAAGCAGAAACCTGTTTTTCCCACGAAGCCCCCAAGCTACCTCATCAATAACCCTAGGAGCTCCCCAATCAATCATACTACTATATGTATGAATCTGCCTTGTATGATGCAATCATCACGTGAAATTTCTGGAAACCCATTCTCAATTTATGAGTAATTTTAGTGTCCTTTGCATGCAGGTTATAGAATGGCCAAAAACAGCAAATCAATTAAAACACATGTATTGAGAAGAAAAAAACAAAACAGGGCAAGTAGTAGGAGATTTGGTTCCCATAGCACTCATTTCCTGGGACCTAGCTATGATGCAACTGTGCTCTTTATTCCTCGTTGCCATTTCTAGACTCTGAGATCACATTTCTCCCCATAAAACACCTACTTTTGTTTTCCTTGTCTGAACACTCCTAATCCACCCCACCCCTATTTCTTTAGCACCTTTCTGACTACCATTTTCTCATACATTTTTTATCACAACTCTTGGAGACTTGAATATTCACTAGATCTTTCCAGTCAGCAGGTCTTTCTATTCCTGGACTTCCTCATCTCTTATAATCAGGTCCTCTATCCTAACTCAATTATTTAATCCCACATTCATCATATCTTTGACATTACTGTTACAATAACTGCAATGACTCTATCATTTTGATTTCAAACATGCCAATTTTTGTTCTCCACTTATTTTTCCAGCTAATGTACCCTGATACCTTGACACCAATTTCATCCACTGGACTAAGACATATAATCCTTGATCCTAAACCTTTTCACTGGTCCTCCTCCCTCAATATCCTCCCTTCCTTTGAGATGCTATGTAAACTCCAGATTCATATAAAGAATTTTGTGCATATACCTTGCCCCTCTTCTTTTCATATACCTTACTTCTGTCTCTTATTTCATTTTTATCAGTTCTCCAGTTACTTACACTTGCACCCTTGCAGCTGAATATGGCTATAGGGAACATATAGCCCTACTGAATGATCACATTTAGTTCATGACCATTAGTCTCAAATAAACTCTTAGTGTTGGCTAGCTTTTGTGCCATATTTTCTTAGCGCATTCACTCTTCCATACTTAAGTCTAGCCAAGTATTGTACACTTGCTCCTGTTTCTTTAAACCTCTAGCTCCCATTTATTCTCTCATGTTCAAGATCAGATAATGACCTCACTTCTTATTCTATTGAGAAAACTAAATAACCAGATGAGAACTCCCATACATATCCACCACCACATTGACCTACCTGCCTGAATCTTTGCAAATATACTTTACATCCCTTCCATTTCTATGAAAGGATTCCCATGATCCTAGCCAAGGTTTACACCTTGTGAACAAGATGCTATTTGCTCTCCACCATTCAAGGGCATTATTCCAGATATCCTCCCCATTTTAATCTTTAAATTTTCTTTCTTTACTGAATATTTCCAATGAGTCTATAAACCATCACTTTTCTCATTATGTACAAAAATATTTCTAATCTATTCCCTTTCCAGCTACCACATTCTCTTTTTTCTTTATAGAAAACAAAATTGAAAAATTATCTATGCTCCCATTTAACTTCTCCCATTCCCTCTTGAACTCAATTGTGTTTTGACACCTATATGTCCACAGAAGCTGATCCTCTTGTAGTTGCTTATGATCACATATACAATGGTCATTTCTCTTCTTGTTCTTTGACCATTTGTCTGACTATTTCTTTCTTTCCTCCTTAAAACATTTTGTCACTTCATTTCCAGGTGGGTACGAACTTGGTTTTCCAGTTATCTTTCTTACTATTCCTTCTTAATATCTTTTGTTAGTCTCTCTTATCTCCAGCTTTAAAACATCTGTTGCCCTAGAGCTCATTCTTTGTTTCTATGTATACTTACATCCTCAGTGATCTCAGACAGTCTCAAGGCTTCAATTCTCATCTAGCTGATGACTACAACATTTTCTTCCCCAGCAAAGATTCTCCTCCAAACTCTAGACTTGAATATACAAGTATTTATTAGATCTCTTCACTTGGATGACTAATAATCACTAAAGTTTAACACATGTAAAGTGAATTCCCAACATTATTCACACAAAGCTTTTACTACCTCAAATCTTCTGCATCTGAGCTAATTTCAATTACTCTTCTAAAAAATTTTGGTTTCATCCTTGATTCTCCACATTTTCTTTCAGTTCTAGAAAGACATTTGTTAATATTAACATCAAATCCAGAACTGGACATTTCTACAACTTCACTGCCACAAACTCAATCCAAACCATCATCTCTTTTCTGAATCAATTTTAATTGACCACCCTACTTCCATTCTTGCTCTCCTGCAGTCTTTATTCCACATAGCACAAAGAGTGATTCTGTTAAAGTGTGTCAGATATTGTCACTCCTCTTCTCAAAAGCTTCCAATGGCTTTCCATGATAACTCAAAGTTCTTACTATGATCAATAAAAATACACAATCTCTCCTTCCTTTCCTCAGACATAATTTCCTACTACTCTTCCCAAGTCCTCTTCAAATTGAACATCCTTGCATTTCCTTGAATGTATCTGGAAAGCTCCTGGCTCAAAAGGTTTGTATTTATAATTATTTCTATCTGAGATTCACTTACATCAAATCAAAGCATTGTTCACACATTCAAATTACTTTGATAAACATATATGTACCAGCGTCAGTAAGGTTAGCGACTAAATCTAAAAGGTGAACTCTCACTATTTCAATTCCTTGTTCCTTGCTTTTTTTCTCCTAATCCTTTATCATTATCTAAAACATGTTTTATTTGTTTATTCTGCTTAGTATAGCATATAAGTTCCATATATGCAGAGACCGATATTTTTTTTTTTTACTCTATTGGTTGTTTCCCTGAGCCTAGAACAGTAACTGGGATATAGTGCGCTCTCTCTTATTAATTAAAAGAATGAATATTTATCTAATTTTATTGTACTTTATTTCCAACCCTTTATTTCATTGTTTCTTTTTATAGTATTCCATTTATATTGATGTTGGTACTTGCAGATCTATATTCTATGCCTATTAACTTTTAAAATTCCTTTTCTTCCAATGGAATGCATTCTTCAAACTACTAGTTCACGGGTGAACTAATTCACTCTTGCTTTTCTATTAAGCAAAATCTTTAATTTTAAAAAAAAATTCATAATCAGGCTGGGGTTATAGCCCAGTGGTAGAGCACTCACCTAGCACATGTGAAGTGATGGGTTCAATCCTCAGCACCACATAAAAATAAATAGATAAAATAAAGGTATTAAAACTTTTTCAAATCATATTTTAAATAAATTTACCAAATCTTGAATTTGTAAGGTTATTTGCTCTTATCCTATTCTAAAACGATAAACCATCATAGAACCTTTGCTTCAGAAGTGATCTACCTCTGAATACAGAATATTACACATTAGCAATGTATACTAAGGAAGATGGCAGAATAGAGAGGTCACTTCCCTGGCAACTCTGTGGCATGAAACCAGGAAGAGCAGACAGGCAGCTTTTCAACAAGGTGGGTGAATGAACAAGAATTATTTGGGAATTTACTAGAATTTAATACTGACACTCAAAACAGATCAGGGACTCAGGGGTAAGAATGGGAGTTCATAACCCACTTGAATCAAACTGTGAAATATGATATATTAAGAACTATGTAATGTTTTGAACGACCAACAATAAAAAGAAAAAAAAAGAAAAAAATAAAAATAAATAGATAAATAGATAAATAAAAAAAGGAGATCAAATATAATAAAATAAGGAAGAAATCCTCAGCTCCACAGCCATGGCAGTAACTGGAGGCATGAGCCAGAATGGTCCCTCCATGAATGCAGTAAAGCAATAAGAGAATTAAAGGAACCTCCATTCTTAGGAGGAGTGAGGTGTGGAGGGGTACAGAGAGTTTAGAGATCAGAGTCACTGCCTAACTAAACAGTAAGATGCGCTGCACAATATCTTTATACAGGAAAGAAGCCACCGTCTCTCTGAGAAATGCAAAAGGCAGCAAAAGGAACCATTTTGCAGCTGTAGCATGGGGTCCAGCAGATGAGGGAGCTGATTATTGGCAGACCTGAGTTTGGCTCGAAGAAACAAGCCAGACAAACCCATGTTGCACAAAAAAAGAGTGTGCCAAAGTGACCAAGAGAAAAGTCAAGTATGAAGAGAGGTTTACACAGGGGAGTACTGGTCATGGAATCCCACCTGCCTCCTCCCCCCTTCTAATCTGGCTGCTTAGAGGATCTGAAGGGAGAGAAACACCTGACTGGGAATTCAAAAAGTTAGAGGTAGGAGAGATTGAATTTGGAGACTGAATTGGAGACCAGAAATTGTGGGGTCTGCATGTGATGTATTGGGCTAAAAATAGGCTCTTACACCACATAAGTGGAACCCAAAGGAGATTCCTGGGATGCAGTTGTCCAGCATGCAATCTCTGCAGCCTGGAGGTGCACAGACTTAAAATCTCCAGACCAACTGACATTCAGTGAACAGACTGGAGTGTACCTAAACCTACATCCTACCTCCAGGAGATCTATCTATAAGATTAACCATCTCACCCTAGCAACCCCACCCACTCTGAAAGTGGAGCAAGCATTATACTCTACAAAAGCTCACCTAATTGCTGAGAAGAAGGGATGCTGAGAAACTTTTGAACTCCAACAGACACAATTGATCAATTTTTCATCAAGATCTTTCTTTAATTTTCTTTTTCTTTTTTTCCTCTCACATTTCTACCACTTTGAAAAAAAATTATTTTTCATGCATCAGTTTATTGAGGTCTGAGATGTCCAAGTAGTATATTTCAGTTTTTTTAGATTCTTTTATTTTTACTTTTTGCTTTCCATTTTTGATTTTTTTAAAAAATAGTGTGTGTGTGTGTGTGTGTGTGTGTATATATATATATATATATATATATATATATATATATATATGTATTTGATATATTTGTTTCCCTTGATTCTCTTTCCTTCTTTTCTCTTGCTAACAGCAAACGTCTATTCCCCCTTTCACTCTTCCTATAATTTTTTATGTCTATCTTATCTCCTCCTTCTTTATAAACATTACATCCTGTACCACTTCTGTGGTCTCTTTGTCCACCATTTGAATTTATAAACCCTTTTTTAACTTATTGTTTTTTCTTGTAGGCAATAGCTCCACATATCATGTATATTTATTGCAACAAAACTAGATGTCTTAGTAGGAGACATCTGGGTTTCATTAGTTGCTGGTATTATTTGTCTCCTCTTTAAAGTCAAGGTACTAGAAACCTTCATGGACACTATAGGTCTATAGGGTAGAAACTGTACTGCCTCAGATCCACACTGCTAGATGAGTAGACACCCAAACAACATGAAAAAACAAAAGAACAAATCACCCCAAACAAACCAACATGTTCCAATAATAGAATCCATTAATACAATATTTGAAGAAATGTTAGAGAAGGAGTTTAGAATGTGCATAGTTAAACTGATTCATGAAGTAAAGGATGATGTGAGGAGTGAACTCAGAGATAAAATTTAGGAGGTGAAAGACAAATTCAATAAAAAGAGATCCTGAAAAGAAATCAAGCAGAAATATTTAAAATGAATAAATTAATAAACTAAATTTAAATACAAATGGAAAGCATTACCAACAGTAGACCACTTGGAAGACAGAGTTTCAGGCAATGAAGACAAAATATATAATCTTTAAAATAAAGTTGACCATGGAGAGAAGATGTGAAGAGAGCATGAACAGAACTTCCAAGAAATGTGGAATAACATGAGAAGACCAAATTTAAGATTTATCAAGATAAATGAAGACACTGAGATACACACAAAAGGAATGCAAAAACTTTTCAATGAAATAATATCAGAAATATTCACAATCCTAAACAATAAAATGGAAAATCAAATACAGGAGTCTTACAGGACCCCAAATGTACAAAATTACAACAAACCCACACCAAGGCACATTATTATGAAAATGCCTAACATACAGAATAAGGATAGAATTTAAAGACTATCAGAGAAAATGTCAGATTATGTTTAGGGAGAAAACAATTTGAATCTCAGTGGATTTATCAAGCCAGACCATCAAATCTAAGAGGTATTGGAATAATATATACCAAGCTCTGAAAGAAAATGGATGCCAACCAAGAATACTATACCCATAAAAAATTAAGCTTGAGATTTGAAGATAAAATAAAAATATCCCATGATAAACATAAGTTAAAAGAATTTACAACTAGAAATCTTGCACTACAAAATATTTTTAGCAGAACATTCCATAAAGATGAAATGAAAAAGTGAAAACCAGCAAAGGGATGAGTCCCACTAAAGGAATAGTCAATCAAAGAACAAAATAATTCAATTTAAAAACCAGAAATAAACCAAAATGGATGGAAATACAATCATGTCTCAATAATAGCCTAATAACATAAATGACCTAAATTCATCAATCAAAAGATATAGACTATCAGGAGGCTGAGACAGGGGAATTGTGAATTCAAAGACAATTTCAGCAATGGTGAGGTGCTAAGAAACTCAGTGAGACCCTGTCTCTAAATAAAATACAAAATAGGGCTGGGATGTGGCTCAGTGGTTGAGGTTGAGTGCCCTTGAGTTCAATCCCTGGTTAAAAAAAATAGACTGGCAGATTGCATTACAAAACAAGACTCAACAATATTCTGTCTCCAGGAGACTCACATCATAGGCAAAAATATACAGACTGAAGGTGAAAGGATTGGGGAAAAAATACCACTTACATGGATCTTGTAAAGAAGCATGGGGGATTCCACCTCTTGGGTCCCCTTCTTCCTCCAGGGAGAAGTCTTTTCTGCTGTCCTTAATAAAGCTTCTACTTTCTACTCTAAACTTGCCTTGGTGTGTTTCTCTGGTGTTATACTTCAGCATTTGGGGAAGCAAGGTCTTGTCACCAGTAAACAGCGGTAACAGATTGGAGGTTCCCCACCGAGATCTACACCAAGGTAAGCACCTCTCCATGCACACCACGTCTGTCTGAGGTGTATCTTTCTCTCTCTTTCTTTCTGGAGGATGATGTGGGTACCCAACGGCTACTTAAACTCAATAAGTGTGGCAGCCACTCTTCAAGACTCAGGTGAGAGGTTTCCTGGCCTAGGCAGCTCTCAATCACCTGTTCAATACAGAGCAGGCATGTTGGGTTCTGCCAAAGCCACTTGCCACTTTTCTATCTGGGCCTGGAAAGCAATTGGCGTGAGTACACAGTGTTCCTAATCCCTATCTGCCTTGGATGCGAGGAGGTGGAGAAAGGAGTTTGGAACAACTGCAGAATTCCAGTCTGGGCTATACTCAGATATATTCCTAATGTTCCTTTCTCTTGAACCCCCTCCTGACAGCCCTAAGGGGTATCTAAGGTAATCGGTGGATGAATGGCACTGAGGAAAAACCCCAATTACATTTGCCTCCATGTGGGCTACGCAGCACTCCCAACCCCACATCCATTCTCTCCTGGATGCTCCCCTTCCTTTGCCGGTCAGAAACACTAGCAATTCAGGTTGTAGGACTGAGAAAGACATGGGATAAATAGTCAAAAAGGTGCCCAGGTTCCCTCATGTACATAGGTAACTTTCACTAGTCTGTTTTAAAATTTCCCATTACCGCTCCAATGTTTAGAATGTGCTGTGTTCTCTTAAAGCTGCTAGAGGGAGGCATTTTTAGAATCAACTCTTCCAGTAGTCTCTCCGATAGAAAGCACTAGCACTATATGCCTTACAACCAGTAGATATCCCTCACCCTCAGGAGATTTCTTTAGTCTATGAGGCAAGAAGGCAACAAGAAGAGTACGTGATTCTCTTTTGCTATGGGTTTTATAGTGGCAGTGAGGAAAGCAGTAATGCCCTTAAGTCTGAATCCTCCCAGGGTCTCTGGCACAGGGAAAACTGGGACCCTAGCACTTTGCCAAAGGGGACCAGAAACACCCTTGGCAAAGCAAGGTGAGAGATGGGTTTTCTGGATCGTTTAGGAAGCTCAAGCTTAAGGAGATGACCCTGATGGGAAAGTTTTCTCCGGCATAGGCGCCCGAGTCCTGTTTTTTTTTTTTTTTTTCTCTTCTCACTCACATGGGGGCTTCTCTCTCCAATATGCTTGGTACACCGCTTACCTGCGTATTGAAAAATTGAGATAAATTGACCCAGAGACGCTCAAGAAAAAGCGCCTCATTTTCTTCTGCTGCCAGGCCTGGCCTCAATACAAACTCCCTGATGGAGAAACCTGGCCACCAGAGGGAAGTATCAATTTTAATACAATTTTACAGCTTGATAAATTTTGCAAAAGGGAAGGAAAATGGTGTGAGGTACCATATGTCCAGGTTTTCTTTGCCCTAAGTAAAAACCCCAAATTATGCCAACAATGTAAAGTAGACTTAGCTATGATATCTGCCATGAAGAGAGAAAATCTTGGGCACTCACCTACAGAGGAGAAAGAATCAGGAGGACCCACAAAATCGCCATCTGCTGTTGGTGTGTAACAGCAGCCCTCCTGTCCTCCATACCCTGTCCTCTCTGCATTTTCCCCAGTAGACAGATCAAATATATTGCCTCTCCAGAAGATGCCAGGAGGAGAATTTGGACCAATCAAAGTATATACATGCTTCTCCCTTCAAGACCTAAGGCAGATAAAAACAGACTTGGGGAGATTTTCAGAGGACCCAGATAAATATATTAAGGTATTTCAAAACATATACCAGGTGTTTGACCTTACCTGGAAAGATATTATGCTATTACTCAACCAGACTTTGACTTTCAATGAGAAGGAAGCAGCCCTAAGAGCAGCTGAGGAATTTGGGGATGGACCTACACCTTGCTCTTGCCCCAGCAGAACAGACTAGGAGCAAACCTAATTACCCATCTGGAGCACAGGCAGTTCCCAGAAATGATCCTGAGTGGGACCCAAATGATGAGCAAGATGCTTGGAAAATTAGCCATTTCCAGATGTTGGTCCTTGAGGCCCTCAGGAGAATCAAGCAAAAGCCCATTAACCATTCTAAGGTTTCAGAAAGTATTCAGGGACCCCAGGAAAGCCCTGCTATTTTCATGAAGAAACTCAGGGAGGCAATGAGAAAACACACCACCATGGATCCTGAATCCACAGTGGGCCAACTACTTTTAAAGGACAAATTTATCACTCAGTCAGCCCCAGACATTAGGAGGAAGTTACAAAAATTAGCATATGGCCCTGATCAATCTTTAGATAACATCCTCCAACTTGCTACTTCCATTTTTTTATAATAGAGATCAAGAGGAAAAGAAGGAGAAAGAGCACAGAGACAGAAAAAGAACTGAAGCACTGGTATTCGTTCTTAGAGGAGAAAGCTCCCAGGGTGAAAAAGGAGGAAGATGAAATGCTCCTCCAATTCACAAAAGGGACTTGTTTCCATTGCGGAGAGGAAGGACATTTCAAAGGGGATTGCCCAATAGCCAAGCTACCACCCAAAAAGCCCTGCCCTAAATGTCAAGGTAATCACTGGAAGAGTGACTGTCCTCAGGGTCATAGGTCCTTGAAGCCAGACTCCTCCACACAGGCCTGATGGGGCCCGGGCTCAATTCTGGCTCCCGTAACTTCTATCACCACATGTGAGCCCTGTGAGCCCCGGGTATGCTTCTCTTTAGGGAGCCAATAGATCAACTTCCTCTTAGACACTGGGGCCAGTTATTCTGTGCTCACTTCTTACCCCGGAACTATTTCCTCTAATACTATAACATTACAAGTAGTGTCTGGATGGCCTATTACCAGAAAGTTTACTCCCCCCACTGAGTTGTGAGTGGGACGGGATGATATTTTCTCATGTATTTCTGATAGTCCCAGAATGTCCTACCCCTTTATTGGGAAGAGACTTACTTTCAAAACTTCAGAGTCCATTACTATGAATTTGGGACCACGAGGACCATTATGTTTGCCTTTATTAGAATGTAATATAAACCCTGAAGTGTGGGCTACTGAAGGCAAGATTGGACAGGCAAAATGTGCAGTTCCAATCAAAATAGTCTTAAAAGATCCTTCTGTCTTTCCACATCAGAGACAATATCCCCTATGCCCAGAGGCAAAAAAAAGGGTTCATTGAAGATCATTCAGAACCTCAAAAGACAGAAAATTTTAGTGCCCTGCAACAGCCCATGTAACTTAGCCATTTTAGGAATTCAGAAACCCAATGGGGAATGGGGATTAGTTCAGGACCTGAGAATAATTGACAAAGCAGTTGTTCCTCTCCACCCTGTAGTTCCTAATCTGTACACTCTGTTATCTGAGATTCCAGCAGCTGCTGCTTTAGATTTAAAGGATGCATTTTTCTGTATACCCTTGGACTCCCAATCACAATATCTGTTTGCCTTTGAGGAACCAGATAGCGGATCTCAACTAACTTGGACAGTATTGCCTCAAGGGTTCAGAGATAGCCCTCATTTGTTTGGCCAAACCCTAGTTAAAGATTTAACAGAGTTCAGAGATTAAAACATCTCTGACTGTCCTACAATATGTGGATGACATACTTTTGTGTGCCTCTACTCAAAAGGGATGTCAGGAAGCTACTAAAGAACTTTTAAACTTCTTAGCCGACAAGGGTTATAAAGTCTCAAAGAAAAAAGCTCAATTGTGCCAAAAACAAGTTCAATATTTAGGATTACAGCTGTCTCAAGGAACTCTCAAGCTAGGACCAGAAAGAATAACCCCTTTAGGACAATATCCTCTACCTCAAACCATAAGACAGCTTAGAGGCTTCCTAGGGATAACTGGATACTGTAGGGTTTGGATCCCTGGATATGGGGAAATATTTAACCCTCTTTATAGCCTCCTCAAAGAGACACTACACCAAGGAACAACTTCCCTGATATGGGAACCAGAACAGATCTACTGAGACTAACTCTTTTCTAATGTGGGCCCAACAATATGCCAATAGGTTACAAAAAGACAATTGCTGAATATGTGGACTATTACCCCTTTCCAGTACTTCTGGATTGCCTTGGTGGGTATCCCCCTTACAAGGAAATGATTGGATAAATTATCCAATCCTTAATGTTGAACAAAAGAAAGAAAGACCCTCTTTACAAAATGCCTCTCATGCCAAAGTTAATTTATGGCCTATAAATGAAATTTTATCACAACCTGGTCATGGAAAGATTTTCACTTTAAAACACACCAACCTTCAGACTTCTACCACTGTTAAATCCCATATAGGCCCTAATTCTCTCCTTCCACCATCCGCACCATCAACATGTCACAGATATAAAGATGATTACTATCAAATTTGGGACGGAGATTTACGGCTCACTCCCACTATTGGGCATTTAAACCAAGAAGCGCCAAAAAAACATGAAACCATACCTATGACACATGGCCTAATGCTACTCGAGAGTTAGGATGGACCCCGGAGTTGCATGCCAACAAATTATAATTTTACAAGCCAATGATTGGTTTGGAACAGATTGGCCAAAAATTATGTGGCCAGCACCCAATGGGACTCAATGGATATGTAGAACTAACCTATAGCCCTGGCTTCCCCCAGGCTGGATAGGGAGATGTACTATTGGGTACCCCTGGATGCAGAGGAGATGGACCCCAAATATAAAGCAGCCAGCAAACCTCCCCAATCTCAAACATAGATGGGGATGATCAGTGTTTCATTGGTATGATCATCTAGCTTCACTGTTTATCCCACAAATTGGTTTAGAAGATGTAATGTGGCATGTAGAGACTTTAAACAATTATACTCAAACTGCCCTCCATGATGTTGAGGAGAGTATCTCTCTCCTTAATACTGAAATAACACTTATGAGGAAGGCCATCTTACAAAACCAGATGGCTTTAGATGTCCTCACTGCAGCTCAAGGAGGTACTTGTGCCATTATTAAAACTGAATGTTGTGTTTACATCCCTGACAATTCTGGCAATGTGACAAATATCCTTAAAGATTTACATGCTCAGATAGAAGCCATGTCCTGGCCAACCTTGACATGGGAACAATGTCTTGGCTCTTGGTTCTCTGGTACTTCCTGGTGGAAAACATTGTTAATCTGTCATTTTCATCATACTTGTTGGCATATTCCTATGCTGTGGTGTTTATTGCTGCATTAATCTAGTTCCAGTACTAATAACTTCTTATTTCTCTTATAGACCACCCATCACTCAAATGGCCCTCTAGCCTGTTAGTTCTCAATCGGACTTCTATTGGTAGACCCGATTTTTAAAAAGGGGGACTCCAAAACTGCTTGCTCAACACCGCCCTCTTTCAGCTTGAAGAAGCCAGAAGGGTCATTGCCCCCCTTTCCTTACAGTAGTAAGGAGTTCCCAAAATTAGAGGGGGGAATGAAGCCAGATTTAAAGATAGGTAGTTAGTGTAGTTAGGTAAATTGGGTCTAATATTGAGTAAAATCAAGAATGAAGGCCATATTGAGAATGGAGTCCAGGAAAAGGGGAATTGAAAATGTCCCCAAGGCCCAGAGTTCATCCCAAGGAAATGTTAATGAAGCAACTGTCCCTGCCCAGATTATTCCTTCAGCCCACCTGTCCCCCATCCTTTGGGCCTTCCCACCTACATTCCATCACTACAAGATAACAGAAGAAAGGACAGGAATGAGACAGGAATGGGGGAAAGCTGAAAGTAGACCTGAGCTATAAAAGAGGGAAGATCTTGCCCTTCCACGGATTCCACCACTTGGGTCCCCTTCTTCTTCTTGGGAGAAGTCTTTTCTTCTGTCCTTAATAAAGCTTCTACTTTCTACTCTTAAAAAAATTACAAAAAAAAAAAAAAAACAAGAAGAAGCATGGGTTTACATCCTCATACCAGATAAACTGTACTTCAAGCCAAGGTTAATCAGAAAGGATAAAGGAAGAAATTTCATAGAGCTTAAGGGAATTATATATCAAAAAGACATAACAATTGTAAACATATATATGCCCCAAACAATGGAGCATCTAGGTACATCAAACAAACCCTTCTCAATTTCAAGAATCAAATAGACCATAAAACAATAATATTGAGTGACTTTAACACACCTCTCTCACTACTGGATAGATCCTCCACACAAAAACTAAACAAAGAGACTATAGAAATAATACAGTCAATAATTTAAACTTAACAGATATATAGAGAGTATTTCATCCATCAATGATTGAATACACTTTCATCTCAACAGCAAATGGATCCTTCTGTAAAGCAGACCATATCTTATGCCACAAAGCAGCTCTTGGCAAATACAAAAAAAATAGAGATAATACTTTGTGTTCTATCAGATCATAATGGAATGGAATGAAATTAGAAATCAATGATAAAATAGAAGTTACTCTAATAATTAGAGACTAAATAATACACTATTGAATGGCAAATGGATAACAGGAGAAATTAGGAATGAAATCTAAAAAATATGTAGAAGTAAATGAGAATAGTGAATAACATTATCAAAATCTCTGAGACACTATGAAGGAAATTATAAGAGGAAACTCCATTGCATTGAGTTAATTTATCAAAATAATAGAAAATAGGGGCTGTGGTTGTGGCTCAGTGGTAAGAGCACTTGCCTAGCATGTGTGAGGTACTGGGTTTGATTCTCAGCCCCATAAATAAATAAAGGAAAATAATTAAGGTCCATTAACAAATAAAGACATATATTTAAAAAAAGAAAATAGCCAAATAAATACCCTAATATTACATCTCAAAGCCCTAGAAAAAGAAGAACAAATCAATGCCAAAAGCAGTAGAAGTAGGAAATTATTAAAATCAGATCTGAAATCAATGAAATTGAAACAGAAGAAACCATTCAAAAAATTGACAAAACAAAAAGGTGGTTCTTTAAGAAAATAAACAAAATTGATAAATTCATAGCTATGCTAATGAAGAGAAAGACAGAGAAAACTCAAATTATTAAAATTTGTGATGAAAAGGATAGTGCACCACGATCAAGTGGGGTTCATCCCAGCAATGCAAGGTTGGTTCAACATATGGAAATCAATAAACATAATATATCACATCAATAGACTTAAAAAACAAGAGAAAACTCAAATTACTTATATTTGTGATGAAAATGTAAATATCACATGGACACTCTAAAATACAGAAGATAATCAGAAACTATTTTGAAAATTTATACTCCAATAAAATAGAAAATCTTGAATTCATCAACAAATTTATAGACATATGACCTACCCATACTGAATTAAGAGAACATATACAATTTGAAAAGAGCACTTTCAAGTGATGAAATAGAAGATGTAATCAAAAGCATATCAACCAAGAAAAGCCTAGGACCAGACTCATTCACAGCCAAGTTCTATAAGACCTACAAAGAAGAATTTACACCAATATGCCTTAAATTATTCCATGAAATAGAATACAAGGGAACTCTTACAAATTCATTATATGAGGCTAGTAAAAACCAGAAAAAGACACATCAAGGAAATAAAACTTCAGGCCAATATCCCTGATGAACATAGATGCAAAAATTCTCAATAAAATTCTGGCAAATTGAATACAAAAATATATGAAAAAATAGTGCACCATGTTCAAGTAGGAGTCATCCTAGGGATGCAAGGTTGGTTCAACATACAGAAATCAATAAACATAATCCATCACATCAATAGACTTAAAAACAAGAATCACATGATCACCTCGATTGATGCAGAAAAGACATTTGACAGAATACAGCACCCCCTTCATGATCTAAACCCTAGAAAAGTAGGGTTAGTAGAAGCATCCCTCAATATTGTAAAAGCTATATATGTTAAACCCAAGGCCAACATCATTCTAAATGGATAAAAGTCAAGAGCATTCCCTCTAAAAATGGGAAGAAGACAAGGAAGCCCTCATTCACCACTTTTATTCAACATCATCCTGGAAACACTAGCCAGAGCAATTAGACAGAAGAAAGAATTTAAAGGAATATGAATAGGAAAAGAAGAACTCAAACTATACCTATTTGCTGATGACATGATTCTATATTTATATATTAGACCCAAAAAATTACACCAGGAACCTTCGAGAACTCATAAATGAATTAATCAAAGTAGCAGAATATAAAATCAACACCCATAAATCAAATATGTTCCTATACATTAGTGATGAATCCACTGAAAGAGAAATTAGGAAAACTACCCCATTCACAATAGCCTCAAAAAATATTTGGGAATCAATCTAACAAAAGAGGTAAAAGACTTCTATACTGAAAACTACAGAACTCTAAAGAAATAAATAGAGGAAGACCTTAGAAGATGGAAAGATCTTCCATAGTCTTACATAGGCAGGATTAACATTGTCAAAATGGCCATACTGCCAAAAGTGTTACACATATTTAATGTAATTCCTATTAAAATCCCAATGACATTCTTTCATAGAAATAGAAGAAGCGATCATAAAATTCATTTGGAAGATAAGAGACCCAGACTAGCCAAAGCAATACTTAGCAAGAAAAGTGAAGCAGATGGCATCACAATACCAGATGTTAAACTATACTACAGAGCTATAGTAACAAAAAAGGCATGGTATTGGCACCAAAACAGACACGTAGACCTATGTTACAGAATAGAAGACACAGTGAGAAATTCACATAAATATAGTTATTTCATACTAGACAAAGGTGGAATTAATATACATTGGAGAAAAGATAGCCTCTTCACCAAATGGTGCTGGGAAAACTGGAAATCCATATATAGCAAAATGAAATTAAATCCCTTTCTCTCACTCTGCACAAAACTCAACTCAAAGTGGATCAAGGACTTAGGCATTAGAGCAGAGACTCTGCACTTAATAGAAGACAAAGTAGGACCAAATCTACACATGTCAGTTAGGAACTGATTTCCTTAATAAGAACTGTTAAAGTGCAAGAAGTAAAATCAAGAATCATCAATAAATGGGATGCAATCAAACTAAAAAGCTTCTTCACAGCAAAGGAAACAATCAAGAACATGAAGATAGAGACTACAAAATGTGAGAAAATCTTTGTCACCTGCACCTCAGATAGAGCATTAATCTCCAGGTTATATAAAGAACTCAAAAAACTTAATACCAAAAAAAATTAATAAATGGGCTAAGAAACTGAACAGATCCTTCACAGAAGAAGACATATGATAGGTCAATAAATATATGAAAAAAATGTTCAAGAAATGTTAGAGAAATGCAAATTAAAACTACATTGCGATTTCATCTCACTTCATTCCAAATGGCAATTGTCAAGAATACAAGCAACAAAAAATATTGGCAAGGATGTCGGGGAAAAAGTACATTCATACATTTCTGTTGGGAATGAAAATTAGTGCAACTACTATGGAAAACAGTATGGAGATTCCTCAGGAAACATGGAAAGATAGCACCACTTGACCCAGTTATCCCACTCTTTGGTTTGTACCCAAAGGACTTAAAATCAACATACTATAGTGACACAGCCACATCAATATTTATAGCAACTCAATTCACAATAGCTAAACTATGGAACCAACCTAGGTACCTACCTTCAGCAGACAAATAGATAAAGAAAATGTGATATATATGTATGTATATATATATATATATATATATATATATATATATATATACACACACACACACACACACACACACACACACACAAACACACATACACAATGGAATATTATTCAGCTTTAAAAGAAAAATGAAATTATAGCATTTGTCAGTAAATGGATGGAACTGGAGAATATCCTACTAAATGAAAACAAAAAGCCAATCCCCAAAACCAGAAGCCAAGTATTTTCTCTGACATGTGGATGCTAATTCACAATAACATGACTGGGGGGAGGTTAGGAAAGACTAGAAGTACTTTGGATTAGACAAAGTGGACTGAAGGGAAGGGAGGGGGAATAGGAATAGGAAAGATAGTAGAATGGTTTAGACATTTACATCCTATGTACATATATGATTACATGACCAAGGTAATTCTATGTAATGTACAACCAGAAGAATGAGAAGTTATACACACTCTCTCTCTCATATATATATATATATATATATATATATATATATATATATATATATATATAAGTCAAAATACATGCTATTATCATGTATAACTTATTAGAACAATTTTTTATTTTAAATATTTATTTTTTAGTTGTAGTTGGACACAATATTTTATTTATTTATTTTTATGTGGTGCCGAGGATCAAACCCAGGGCCTTGCACATGCTGGGCGAGTGCTCTACCACTGAGCCACAACCCCAGCCCCAGAATAATTTTTTTTAAAAAACCTTCTGATTCCAAAGCCTGAAAACAATACAATGTATATTAATTAAGTTTAACTTTCACATTAACTAATATTGAAGATGAGTCACATTTTAACAGTAATGCAGTAGCTCTAAGAGAAGCTGAAGATTCAGGGGTCAAGACACTGAAATAACACCTTTGCATAGAGATTCAAGAGCCACTTTAACTTTCCTCAAACAAAAAGAAAAAGTATTTCAGGCAGAAGGAGTTTTTAGTTGATGTTATTTTCTCTAAAAAGGAGTGGAGAAAAAAAAAAAGAAATTTGTATCTTTAAAACTTTAGACCTTGGTGCTATCATGGGGCTTATATAAATCTGAGACAGAAAATGAAAAGGGTTGAGGTCAGTCAATGGTTTGTTCCTTTCAAACTAAGAATTCTAATCTTAAAATTACCAGGTTCCAGAAAGAAAAGTTCTGTTATATAAGCTGTAAGGGAAATCAAAAGCATCACATCCATGACAGCATAGGTCAAGAAAAGATAAAGACTCATAACTTTAAACAAAATTTCAAACCCAGAAAGAACAAATTTGGGTTTAAAATCTAGAACTAATCTAACAATTGACATCAATGCGAAAGAAGAAACATTTCTTGCCACTGGGATATTTTATTAAATTCTTATAAAATGAGCTCACTGTCCTATAAATAAACTCTAATATGATTTAGTTCCTCAAACTTTTACTGTGGCTTTTTGTCCTTACTATGTAGCCTTAAAGGGAAATTAGAATTAATATTAAATTTGAATATAAAATATGTAAATTTAAAATTTTTAATTTTTCTATTTTCCTTAGTGAAATAATCATCATTCATTGACCAGATAAATCATAAGAAATTCTAATAAACAACTTGTAGAAATCAAGGTTCATTTAATGTTAATAACAAGAGATTGAAATTGACAGCATAAGTTACTAAAATTAGTCCACTCAATTGTGTTCTCCATTATCCACAAGCAACATTCTCTATAATTATATTCAAGAACAAATATATTTTGAAAATTCTTCTCTCATTAAAATAACTTAATGATAGTATATAAAAGTGCCCCAGTGAGGACATACAGAACAAATTCAAATCATAAAGGTACCTTTAACTACTCATTTTGAAATTATGTAGTAAAAGAAATAAAAGTTTTAGGGCAGGAGCTATACATAAACAAAAATACACAATTGTAAGATACTATTCACATCTCTTCTCCATTTGGGGAATGCTTATTTTGGCCCCTACATTTATTAGAATATATATATATATATATATATATATATATATATATATATATACACACACATATCTTATTTATTTTTCATCTAATCACTATTCTAAAAATAATATTCTCTTATTTTAAAATATACAATAAGCCCTATTCATGTAGGTATAGTATAAAGTACAAAACATTGGGACATTAAAAAAAGAACCCGTGAGCTACTTTCATTTTAAGGCAATTCAAAAATTACAAGTATAATTTAATAAATACCTAGCCAAGGTACATTATTACTAAATATTCTTCACAATTAATTATATAGTGCTTTACAAAATACCATAGTTTGCATTATACTTTATTTTTTAAATTTAATTGTATGTATTTAAAGTGTAAAATAATCTTTTGATACACATGTAGGTAATTTAATAGTTACTCAAGCAAATTGATATATCCATCATTTCACATAATTATCCATTTCATGTAGCAAAAGCACATAAAATCTACTCTTCTGACAAAAATTCAGTACAATACAATATTATTTAGTCTTCATGTTAGACATTTCTATATTGCTTGGCTATTGGGTACTACTATTTAACATTAATTCTTTCAGTCCCGAAAATGGGTATCTTTTCATTCATTTATCTTCTTCAATGTCTTTCATCAATGTTTTATAATTTTCATTGTACAGATCTTTCACCTACTTGGCTAAATTTATTGAGTTATTTTTTATGCCATTGTAATGAGATTGTTGTCTTGATTTCTTTTTTAAACAGGTTGTTCTTTGCATTCAGAAATACAAAATACAAGTTATTTTTGTATGCTGATTTTGTATTCTGGAACTTTACTGAATTAATTTATTAGTCCTAACACATTTTTAGTGGAGTCTTTGGGGGGTATTTTACATATAGGATCACGTAATCTGCAAATAAGAGATGATTTTATTCCTTTTTTCCTCTCTCTCTCTCTCTCTCTCTCTCTCTCTCTCTCTCTTTTGGTGTGTGTGTGTGTGTGTGTTGCTGGAGATTGAACCCAGGGCTTTGTGCATGCAAGGCAAGCACTCTACCAACTGAGCTATATCCCCAGCCCAACTTCTTCCTTTTTGGTTTGTGTGACTTATTTTTCTTTTCTGATTGCTCTTGCTAGTACTTCCAGTGTTATAGTGAAAAGAAATGGAAAAATGGACTTCCTTATCTTACACTGGATCTTAGAGAAAAAGCTATCAATTATTCCCTATTGATTATGGTTTTGCCTGTGGGTTTTTATTTTTTAATAGATAGCCTTTATTATGTTGCAGATATTTTTAGTATACCCACACTGTTGGAATTCTTTATCAAGAAAAACGATGAACTATGTTGAATGCTTTTTTTTTTGTATCAATTGAGACGATCGTGTGATTTTAATTTTTCATTCTGTTAATATGATCTATTATATTAGTTGATTTGTGTATGTTAAACCAGCCTTGAGTGCCAAGGATAAACATCACTTGGTCATGATAATATTTATGGTGTGCTATTGAACAATTTGTTAGGATTTGATGATTTTCACATTTATGTTCATCAGAGATACTGGCCCATAGTTTTCTTACAATGTCTTTGTCTGGATTTGGTATCAAAATGATGCCAGATTCATAAAGTGTATTGGGACATATTCTGTAGTTTCACTTTTAGAAGAGTTTAAGGAAAGTTTTTAATTCTTTGAATTTAATAAAATATTGCCATAAATCCATGTGGTCCTGAGATTTTCTTTTTTGGGAGGATTTTAATTGGTACTTCAGTCTCTTCATTTGCTATTTTTCAGTTACAGCTTTCTATTTATCCCTGATTCAATCTTTCTGGATTAAATTTCTCTAGAATTTTGTGCATTTCCTATAGGACATTAAACTCATTGTCATGTAATTTTTCATAATAGTATCTTATGATCCTTTTTCTTTCTGAGATATATATAGCAATATCTCCATTTTCATTTATTATTTGAGTTCTCTGTATTTTTTTTTTCTTGGTCTATCTAAGGTTTTGTCAATATTTTTTTCCAAAGAAAAAACTTATTATTTTGTTAATTTTTTTCTATTGTTTTTCTGTTCTTTCTTTTTTTACAGATAAAGAATAGTAAATGTTTATTAAGCACTTACTGTATGCCACCTCTATACATTCTTATTTTTTCTCTTATGCTAAATTTGGATTTAGTTTATTCTTCTTCTTCTAGTTCCTTAAAAATAATCTTAGGTATTTGAGATTTTCCTTTTACTTAAATATAGATATTTACTGCTATAAACTGCCATCTCAGAATGGCTTGTGCTGGATATAGGTTTATGTTGTGTTTCCTTTGTCATTTGTCTAAAGATATTTTTAAATTTCTCATTTGATTTCTTCTTTGACCCAATGGCTGTTCAGGAACATGTTGTTTAATGTTCATATATTTGTGAATTTTCCAAAATTCCTCCTATTATTGATAATTAGCTTCATACCATTGTGGTTGGAAATGATACTTGACAGTAGGTTTGAACTTCTTAAATATTTTAATATTTGTGGCCAATATGTCTATTCTGGAAAATTTTCCATGTGCATTGAAGAATGTGCATTTTGCTGCTACTGAAAAAAATGTTCTGTATATGTCAGAAATTATACTAAAGTTCAGATAGTTCAGAACTATACTATAGCTGATATCCAAAATGTTCTTATTAATTTTTTATCTGGTAGATCTGTCCATTGATGAAAGTAGTATATTATATTATTATATTACTATCTTTTTTTCCTCATGTCCACTGACATTTGCTTTATATATGTAAGTGTTCCAATTTTGGTTCTGTATATTTATAATGGTTATTTCCCCATGATGGATTGACCCCTTTATCTTTATATAATGACCTTTGTTTCTTGTGACAGACTGATGCAAAGTCCATTTTGGCTGATGTAAATATAGCTACCCTGTTGTCTTTTGGTTACCATTCACACAGAATATCGTTTTCTACTCCATCACTTTCAGTATATGAATGTCCTTAAAGTCAAAGTTAGTACCTTATAAGCAGTACAAAATTGGATTTTGTTTTTGAATCCATCAGTTGCTCTATGTCATTTTTCTTCCCTCCCTCCCTCCCTCCCTCCCTCCCTCCCTCCCTCCCTCCTTCCTTCCTTCCTTCCTTCCTTTCTTTCTTTCTTTCTTTCTTTCTTTCTTTCTTTCTTTCTTTCTTTCTTTCTTTCTGTCCTGGGGATTGAACCAAGTGGAGTTTTACCATTGAGCTACATCTCTAGTCCTCTTTATATTTTATTTAGAGACAGGGTCTCACTAAATTGCTGAAGCTGGCCTCAAATTTACAATCCTCTTGTTCCAGCCTCTTGAGTCACTAGGATTTATAGGCATTTGCCACGGCACCTAGTCAATATATCTTTTAATTGAAAAATTTAGTGATTTTTATTCAAGATTTTTATTAATAAATGAGAACTTATTACTGCCATTTTAAAATTTCTTTCTAGTTATTTTGTAGATCCTTTGTTCTTTTATTCCGTTCTTATTTTCTCCTTTTGTAATTTGATGGTTTTCTATAGTGCAAAGCTTTGATTTTCTCTCTTTGTCACTTGGGTATCTGTTACAGTGTTTTGTTTTGCAGTTTCTTACTTTATGAAGCTTACATCCAACATCTCATAGTAATCTAATTTAAACTGATAACAAGTTAATTTTGATCACATACAAAAACTATAGACATTTATCCTCCAACCCACAATTTGTTTTTTATATCTTAATTTGCATGCTTTTATAATTTATCTCACTAACAAATTATTGTAGCTATAGTTATTTTTAACATTTTTCTTTTAACCTTTACCTTGATATATGAAAGACTTACAAATCACCATTACAATATTAGAGTATTCTGAATTTGACTATGTATTTACCTTTATTGGTGAGTTTTTACTTTCTTATGTTTTCACGTTAGTAAGCAGTGTCTTTTTGTTTCCACTTAAGGAATTAACTTATGCTTTTCTTCTAATGCAGATCTAGTTGTCATGAATTCCCTCACCTTTCACTTATTTGGGGAATGTTTTATTTCTCCTTAGTTTCTGAAGGTGTGGCTGTGTCCTTAAGGGATAGAGTGCAACAGTGACTGATGGAGGAATGGAATAGCTCCAGAGCAGCATGGTCCCAGTGGACAGAGCACAAGAGTAGGTTAGCTTCTGGATGGTGCATCATAATATAGAAAGGGATGAGAAGGCCTCAGGGATAAGAAGGTACAGATTTGGCCACAAGAACAAAACACACATGAGCAGTGTGGCTCCAGTTACAAGATGGTACATGCCACCATCTTGGGCCACACAGGTTAGAGCATCATGTCAACTCCTTCAAGGTGGGAAAAGGGAAGAGTACATCTGTATAGGTTCCATGCAGCTTCTTCAGTCAGGCTCAGTCCTTGCAAGGACTGTAGAAATCCCAAGTGGCAAAAAATAGAGGTGTATGTTGTAGTGACGAGGGCTTCAGGATACATCCTGCCTATCCTTTTTTTCCCCCCACAGGAGGACATCCTTCTTGGTTCTGAGCTGATCTTGACTTGGGGATAGGGTGGCACAGTCAAGATGTTTGCTTTCCTTTGTTATGTAGCCATCCTGAGTTCCTGTGTACTATAGGATTTCTGCTACTTGTTTATTATACTTCCGCCTTCTCCTTTATTGTTACCAGAATATAGTACTTATTATTTTGGTTGTTTTATTCAAAGAGACAAGGGTTAGAAACATCTGTTGGCTGTGTTGCTAACATAACTCCTAATTATCTTTAGAAAACATAATTTTACTCAATCTCCACAATAGCTCTATAAGGTAGAAAGTATCATCTATATTTTTTAAATGGGAGGAAAATTTTGAGCTCCATATGTTAAGTATCTTACCCAGATTTTACAGGACTGGAATAAAGTCAGGATAAAGATAGACAAATTTGTGAAATGCTACACCCTAAATTTCTGGTAAATGCATGAACATTTTCAGGATTTATCACTACGTTTACTAATCCCTAGGGATTTGGAAGCGTGTAATGATAGATACCTCTATGGCATATGCAGTCAGGATAGAAGATGATGCCAATATTGTGGTTGAGAAATTAGATACTATACCTGAAAATGACTGAATTTTTAAAAATCATAGCTTTATTATTACTCTAGTTAGTGAAAAATATTTGACTACACAATGGAGAAGATTCATTTATAGTAGGAACAATGATTGGTAAAGTCTTGTCTTCACAATGTTCCCACCTATTACAGCCACCTAGTTCAGTCTCTTATCACCTTTGTTCTACTATAATTATCTTCTTGCTGGTCTTTGCCAACTGTCTCTAATGTCTTTCTAAGATAGCCAATACAAAATCACTAGTGAGTCACCCTAAAGTATAATTGTAACCATAACATTGAAGATCCCGTACAAAGACCTTCAATCATGTACCACTACTTAGGCAAGCATTCTTCCACTGAGTCACAACTCTAGCCCCATGAACCACTACTTAGGAATAAGGAAATATCAGTATGATATTTAAAGCCTTCACAACATAGTCTCAAATACTTTTCCAACTTTACTGGAAATCTCTCCTGTATTTTATATCCTATCCAACAAAGAATTTTTGTATCTTTCTTGCAGCATTTTAGTTCACATTGTTTGTATTTTTTTTTAAGAGAGAGAGAGAGAGAGAGAGGAGAGAGAGAGAGAAAGAGAATTTTTTTTAATATTTATTTTTTAGTTCTCGGCGGACACAACATCTTTGTTGGTATGTGGTGCTGAGGATCGAACCCGGGCCGCACGCATGCCAGGCGAGCGTGCTACCGCTTGAGCTACATCCCCAGCCCTGTATTTTCATTTAACTTTCATTTTATAGATATTTACCAAGTATTTGCTATTGCCACATCCTGTACTTGATGCCAGATGATATGATGGTGAACAAACCAAAAATGATAAAGTAGTAACTATCTTGTAAATTTGTTGATACAAAACTGAGATTTCTTCATTATTTCATTCTCTGAAACACAATGACTTCCACATAGTATGTGCTTAAAGAAAAGAGTGCATGCCTAGGACTGAGTGAGGATAGAGGAAGGGAATAGGAACTGTTGAGAAATGTGCATAAAGAAACATTTGGAATTAAACAAAATATTCTATATCTTGATTTGGCTCCTGGTTACCTGGGTATATACATTTGTTAAAACTCAAACAACAGTACAACTATGATTATTGTACTTTATTATATGTAAATTATATTTTGATATAGTTGATTTACAAAATAAAAGAATAACTAAAGAAATGCAAGGAAAGAACTGATTGTTTTAAAAGTGAAGATAGTGGCTACTTTGAGGAGGAGAAGGAGAAATGTTTATATTGGGACAGGGCATGAGATGGGGCTTGTGGGCTGGTTGGCACTGTTTTATTTCTTGATCTGAGTGGTGGTTATAAGCATCTTCCCTTCAGAGTACCTCATTAAACTATCCTTTTGTTTTATATGATTTTTCTATATCTGTGTTTTATTTTATAATCCAAATGTGGAAAACTGAATTAAAGTGGATTATCATTACTTAAAGGCCACATACCAAAGTGCAGCATTGGAACATATGGTTATAGAAAGTTAGAATTGGACAGAACTATGGTGATTAACTTGTCCAGCCTCTTCATGTTACAAATGAGAACACTGAGAACTAGCAAAGATAGATTTTTTAAACTCACACAGTGAATTGGTGGCAACTTGGGGACTATGCTTTCTGACTCCCTGTACTGTGTGTGCTCTTTAACTGGCCCAGGCAATAAAATTGCAATTGACTGCCACTAAAATGTTCTTCAGCTACTTGACAATTCATGACAACATCCTCTATTGTTAAACTGGTAGCACGCTGTTCATTTTGATACTTGGGGGAAAGACGTTTAAGGATTTAAATACTAAAGCTTGTAAAGAGTGTCATTGGTAATGTCTGTTTTGTTAAATATAAATGACTAAATTTTTATCATAATTTCTGCAGAGCTTCTGTGACTTCAAAGACTGTGTTCTTCCACAGGGGAACTCTATAAGGAGTTGAAGACAGGCAACAATTTGGAGGAATATTGCTTTGAACTTGAACTAATTATTAAAGTTGCAAAATGTCATGCTGATTACACATAGTCAAAAATTTTAACTTTGACTACATAAAGAGATGGAATATTTCAGTTGATTGCTAATGCTTATTATTACCCTCAAAGGCCACCGATATATTTTAGTAAAGTATGTGACATGGTTATATTTACTTCAGCAAAGCTTGTGAAACACGCATTCATTTTTATGCATGCTGTGATGTTGCTGTCACTTGATAACTTTGGAGTTTATTTTCAATTCTTATGAGGTCTTTCTTTTCCAATTAGATTGCTCTCCCCAGCATTTAGAGATAATGCCAAATAGTGGTTTATAACTCTATTGAGCTTTGTTACAAAGCATGAAATTTAAAAGAAATTTAAATTTGAAATAAAAATGTCCTGTGCCTTGTCATTTTTAAACTAATAAATTACTACTTTAAAAATTGAACCTAAAGATTGTTTACTAAACTAAAATAAAAAATAAAATTTAAAATAATTATATATTTATAACAAATTAAATATTATTGAGCAAATTTTAAAGTAACCAATCTAGTTATTAATTCAATCACTAGGACCTTTAAAAATTGTGTGACAATCACAATTAAATCTAATACTATATTGCCAAATTTTAATTAGAGGACTTTTTTCTACTATATTCTGAATCTGTCTATTACATTGCTCTACTGTATCAGGCCAATTCAAAGGAAGAAGGGACTTGGCTGGACTCTGTTATCTGCATAATTTATACCAATAGATGTTCTTAACAGTCTACATGGAGAAAATTGGCATTTTCTCTATTATTTATATACTAGTCACAATAAATAGCAGAATCCATTATAGGAATTTGAGCCCCTTTTGTTCACAATGGACATCAGTCTTCAAAAACAGGCAAAATAAAATAGTATAGGGGACAATCTGTACTCTGTGAACACCATGTCCATGTGTTGGCCCAATAACCTTATGGAATATGAACCATCCAACTAGCCAAACCGTCAGTAGTTATTTACTCCTACCAATGTTACCAAAATGTTTTTGACAAGTAGTAGCAGAATAGTTCAGCACCTGATCTGGAAACATTTTTTTTCTGTTCCACTAATACAGATCTGTAACCAGGATGTCTTCCTCCCTTTTTAATTTTATCTCCTAACTCTTCATCTGTTAGGAATTATGATACCTCCATCCAATGATGTTAAAGTCCAGATCCATCAGTTCCTGTCAATGTGGCCTTACTTAGAAATATGGTCCTTCCAGGTGATCAAATTAAGATGAGGTTTGAAAAAAAAGATCCAGGGGCTGGGGATGTGGCTCAAGCGGTAGCGTGCTCGCCTGGCGTGCGGGCGGCCCGGGTTCGATCCTTAGCACCACATACCAACAAAGATGTTGTGTCCGCTGATAAAATAAAAAAATAAATAAATATTAAAATTCTCTCTCTCCCTCTCTCACTCTCTCTTTAAAAAAAATGAAAAAAAAATGAAAAAAAGATCCATCTAGCCAAACCTTCAGTAGTTACTTACTCTTACCAATGTTACCAAAATGTTTTTGACAAGTAGTAGCAGAGTAGTTCAGCACCCAACCTGGAAATTTTTTTTTCTTTTCCACTAATATAGATCTGTAACCAGGATGTCTGTGCTCCCTTTTTAATTTTAGTTCCTAACTTTGAACTTGAACTTATTATTAAAGTTGCAAAATGTCATGCTGATTACACATAGTCAAAAATTTTAACTTTGACTACATAAAGAGATTGAAATATTTCAGTTGATTTAGTCCCATATGACTAAATCTTTATTTTAAAAAGAGTAGGTTGTGCAGGGTGTAGTGGTGCAAGCCTGTAATCCCAGCAACTCAGGAGGCTGAGGCAGGAGAATAGCAAGTTTGATACCAGTCTCAGCAACTTAACAAGGCTCTTGGGATATACCTCAGTGGTTAAGTACTCCTGAGTTCAATCTCCAGTACAAAAAATGGGGAAGGAAGACTTGGACACAGAGGCTGATGTGCACAGTGCAAAGAAGATGTAAAGAGGAAGAGACACAGTGATAATGTTATATGACAAGTAGAGATCTTCAAGGCAGAGATTAGAATTACATCAGAAAACTACCAAAAGTTAGGGAGAGGCATGAAACAGATTCTCCCCAACAGAGCTCATAAGCAACCAACATTGTTGACATCTAAGTTTTAGAATTCTAGACTCCAGAACTTTGAGATAATAACTTTCTATTATTTTTTTAGTTGTTGATAGACTTTTATTTTAATATATTTATATGCAGTGCTGAGAATCGAACCCAATTCCTCACACATGCCAGGCACAGCCCCAGCCCCTCTATTATTTATTTATTAAACATTTTTTTTGTTGTTGATGGATGCTTATTTTTTATATACAGTGCTGATAATTGAACCTGGTGCCTCACACATGCTAGGCAAGTGCTAAGCTACCCAGTTTTCAATACTTCTGTTAGGACAACTCTAGGAAAGGAATACACCATCCCCTCACCTCCCAGCAGAAATGTAACAAAAGCTATACAATATTTCTATCTTGGAAAAAAAAACTTTTTCTATCAGTCATCTAGCTAATTTAGGGATAATGTTCTATATAGAAACAATTTGACTTAACAATGCCTTGGAAAGGCTTTGTAACCAGCTACTTCTTCAAATGATTCAAAAATAATTTCTCATAAGATTTTATGTATGTATGTATGTATATAAGTTTTGGTAGTACTAGGGATAGAATACAGAGTCACTTTACTACTGAGGTATATCCTCAGATCTTTTTATTTTAAGATAGGTTCTCAATAAATTGCTGAGGCTGGCCTTCCAAACTTGCAATCTTCCTGCCTTGGACTCTGGAGTTGCTGGGATTATAGATGTGTGCCACCACACTGGGTTCTCATAAACAGTTTTTGGGGGGGTGAGGGGGAATCAGGTATTGAACCCATGGGTGTTTCACAACTGAGCCAAATCCCCAGTTCTTTATTTATTTTGAGAAAGGGTCTCACTAAGTTGCTTAGGGCTTCACTTGCTGAGGCTGGCTTTGAATTTATAATCCTCCTGCCTCAGCCTCCCAAATCACTGAGATTATAGGTATGCACTTCAAAAATTTTTTGAGAAAGCTTTCTCTCTTTATGAAAAAAAAATGCAGCTGAAATTTGAACTTTAAAATTACGTATATAATTTGATATATATATATGTGTGTGTGTGTGTGTGTGTGTGTGTGATATACACATACACTCATTATGTATGCATGCAAAAAGAAACAACAATTCAAAAAATACATGCTCAATTTTGTTATTTATGCTCCAATTCACTAGGACAGCATTATTACTACCATCAAATAGTATTTTTGTTCTAAAAGATCTGACATTTATTTAAATAACAAAGATCATTTTTATTTCTGCTTCAGATTTTGTATACACACCAAAAACTCCAACCCTCTCTCATTTTTGCAACAAAGTCCTGGTCTAAGACCAATGCAGAGATGAAACTCGAATTTCTCTTTGTCTAGGATGCATTCTTCAATCTGATTAAATAGCACAGATGGTCCCTCAGGCAAAAGCCCACATAACATTAGTTTTTGGAATGCACAAATTTTTTCACTTTCTATGAAAACACATCATTTGCATACTGATTAAGGTTTTCAATTCTTTTAAGATCTGAGAGCTATATGAGAAAATGAAATTGCTGCAAGATTCCTGTTGATTTCAGTGGGAGTCACACAAGTGAAATGATGGTCAGGAATATGTCCTAATTAGTAAGCACTCCTGCCTTGTTGCACCTTAGTTATGCCACTGTTAAAATCCACCCACTAAATTGAGCCTATTGTCTAGTCTCTGAAGAAATTAATGTTACATTTGGGTTATGCAGAATGTCAACTGATAATACTTAATAAGCAGAGAGACTTGAAAATACCTTTCAGTGGCTAAAAAAATGTGTTTCCTATGTTGGAGTTCATTTTTTTCCTTACTCAAGAAACAAAACAAAAGGGATTAGCAATGTTTGTTTTATTACTAAAAGTCACTTAGAGACTTTAATGAAATATTCCCTAGAATATTCATGA
The DNA here is from genome assembly GCF_964194105.1 of Spermophilus citellus. Classification (NCBI taxonomy): domain Eukaryota; kingdom Metazoa; phylum Chordata; class Mammalia; order Rodentia; family Sciuridae; genus Spermophilus; species Spermophilus citellus. Next base: position 92,412,992 of record NC_138190.1, on the reverse strand, counting down.
TTTATTAAAAAGATGAAACATTTAGATAGTAAGAATCAGACTTACCTTTGCACATTTTTATTTTGCATCTTTTTACATAGTTTATAGGTCTTCCAAACAGTTTCTGACAAGTAGTATGCTTTTAAAAAAGTGTGTATATAAAGTTTCAATTTTGGTATAGTGAGAAACCCCTAGTGTTATATTTAAGAAATGTGTCTTTGACCACCAAAGCAGAAAACTGGCCTTGTATATTAGTCATTGACCCCAAAATGACATAAAGGTATTCCCAGACCCTATAAGGAGAACCATTGACTTCCAACAACCTAGTTCATAGAAACAGTTAAGCAAGGAATACAAGCATTAGATTTCATTTGTTATAGGTTATGAATCTGGTGTTCATATTGGAACTGGGGAAATATCATATTGGAAACTGTGCAGGACAGAAACTGAATAACAGCCATACAACTACTGCATGTGTTTCATGGAGAAAAACTCAAAGTCAGAAAAAGTATCAGTCTTCCTTTCTGTATAAGATATTCCTCTCCCCCTTTAAAAAACAACAGGAAAACAAAGTCCTAATCTTCTCATTTATTTAGAGTTAAAATATTAGTATTTCAAAAGTAAATGTATAAATGAGGAAACCAGATCAGTGTGCTGGTGAACACCTGTAATCCCAGCTATTGGGCAGTCTCAGGCAAGAGAATGGCGAGCAACTTAGTGAAACCCTATCTCAAAATTTAAAATTAAAAAGAGCCAGGGATGTAGCTCAGAGGTAGAGTGCTTGCTTAGCCCCTGGGTTCAATATCCAATACCAGAGAAATAAATAAAAAATAAATGAAGAAACCAAGGACCAGAAGAGACTTATTCATAACCACATCTAAGTAATAGCAGAACCAAGAGAGAGATATTTTGGAGCACATACCAGGATGAATAAGCTTTACTAAAGCACTGCTTTAAATTCAAATGTCATTTTTTTCTTTCAATAATAAAAAACAAATCATAAAAGATGAAAAAATGTTGATAGCTTATATTTTGTTTGGATACTAACATTATATCAAGGTCAGAATACGATTCAAACTCTGATTAATTTCCCTATAGTCTTATAATGAAAGCATATTTAGTCTGCTCAGTGAGAATGTCCACATCCATATCTAGTTCTATCATAAGGTCAAAAGAAGTATGATCCATTTATTGAAACAGTACATATTGTATACTTCATTACTGAAATTTCTAAGGAATTTGAACAAAAAATAAAATCTGCTATTGGATTAGAAAGAGATCAATAAAAGTTAATGGGTTTCCTTTGACTCAATGATTTTAAATATTTTCTAATCCCCAACATTTTTTCACATAGATATTAATAATTTTCTGAAATATAATTAAAATGGGTATATTATCCAGATTAAATTGGGTTTTTATTACTGAAATATTGGGCCTCAGGGTTTGCAATATAAATGTGGTTTAAAGGAAGCCTCTTACTGTGTGACATGTAAACAATATTTTATATTTAGATTCTCAGCATCACAGAGGTATATTTTAAAATGATATTAAATCAATATTCTGTACCTATTATTTGTTCACTATGCATTTAGCACTGTCTTGTTTTCACCAGGGGTCCTGTCTCTAGATGATCATAAATGTTCATTATCCCGTTCTATGAAGTGAGTTTTGCATAATGATTCCATTTAGCATTCCCTCCCCTTCCATCCTCTGTTCTCAGTCTATTAGGATTGTGACATGTAACTTTCAGTTTTGTATAAAGCAAATGTTCGAATGGTTAGTGGCACAACATTGAAAGTTTTATAGCGTCTAAACAGAAATCTTTTGGTGTATGAGCTTACTTTTTCCTTTCTTTCTTTTTTTTTTTTTGTTTGGTATACATTTTTGGTTCTTTTTCAGATTGTTGCATTGTGACTTTTAAACATTAATAGTCCCCTTTATATAGAAGTGCTCCCATGATTATATACCTGCCCTTTTACTCCCTTTCCATTATATAGGGGCTAATAAGATATTTAGCCATACCCATCAGTCAGAGTATATGCATTGACCAAGAGTATGGACTGGCTTCCTCTAGATAACATGCCTAGGCAAAGTTGCTATATGAGAGTTTTACACCATAATGGGGTCAAAGTCTTATTGCTCTGGCTCCAAGAGAAAGTATGGATTTGTCTTTCCAAGTTTGTATATGCTACATCTATAGACAGAAAATCAAACACAAGATTATTATTCAATTCCAGTGTGACTTAGAGCTACTTCAGCTACCAAAAAAAAAAAAAAAAAAACAACCTTTGAAATCAGCAAATCTAAAAATGCATTCACTAGAGTATGAGGCGTTGGTTCTCCTGTATTTTAATGCTTTGTGAAATGGAAGCCATGTATCTTTATATGGCAAATTTAACAAGAATATAAAATTCACCAGAAGGCACAAGCTGCTATACATGTATTAACTACTATATACTCTCCTTATCTTTCAAAATATTGGTAATATTTTCCTCCATATCCCCAATATCCCAGATTACACAAAATCCAGGAACCTTACCCCCTTTCTTACTCATGAGAAATTTTAAAATAAGTAGTTAAGTGTTTTCCACACAGAAAACACTCCATTGATACATGTTGACTAAGCAAATGATTTACTATAGCACAGAGCAAGTCAGTGTTGGAATTAGAATTTGGGCTTCTTGATCTTCATCACCTTTAATTCATTTGGTGCTATATTAAGTTCCAAAGGAAAACAAGACAGGAAGATTAAACCACTACTTTCAAAGATCAGAGAATATAGTGAATTTCGCACCTGATGCACATTTTATAATCCATTAATAAATTCTTTTATCAAACATTTACTGAGTGCTTTCTATGTTTTAGGTGCTGTACTAGGTGCTGGGTATCTAAAAAATAAGTATATAATCATCACATAGCTGGAGAAGTAAATACAGAAACAAACAAAAAAAACCCCAAATATATGCATATAACATCAACATAACTGTTATAACAAGTTGCTAGCTGGTAAGCACTTGTGCTTTTTAGTATGAAAAATTTAGAAATGTTACCCACCCTATGAAATCACACAGCATTTAAGTAATATTTATAAAATAACTATAATAGGAGGGTTACAGTACAATACAATATATGTTATAGTTGATATTATTATAAAGTAGAGTAGTGGCACAAATTAAGTGGAATCAACTTCAATAAAAAGGTTGCTTGAGCTGAACCACAAAGAAGAACAGGAAAGATAGAGACAGCAGCATTTGCAAAGATTAAAAATAATCACCTTCCAATTAGAATAGTCCCGCCTACCCACTGTTTAAATAAAAAAGTGTATTATATGTCTGTTAGAATTATTCTTGTGGCATACTGGGGATTGAAATGGAGAAAATTGTCATATGCATTTATGAATATGTCAAAATCAACTCCACAATTATATACAACTATAATGTATTAAATAAAAAAGAAAAAGAATTATTCTTATGGGGCCTAGAGGTTATTATCAACTTTTCAGTAAGTGAAGAAAAATGCTAAGTCTAGATTTCATTCATCTGTTTAATGTAACTCCAGGAGAAACATGGGGACAAAGAACAGGGGAACAAAGAAATGGTTTGTCAGTAATAAATCAGAAAAGAAACTACCAGGAACAAATAGTTAGATGTGTGTTTACTCAGCAGGAGGGCAAGGTGTAAGATAAGAACTGTTGGAGAGAGAAATTCACATGTATAAAAACAGAAACCCAATAATAACTGCAGGCACTCACTGTCAGAGGAAAGAGGAAATAGTGTCTGATCTAAAAATTACTTGGGATATGATCTACTAATTTCAACATTAATTGTTGTATGTGTAGTCATTCTGGCATTCTGCTAGATTTCTCAGCCTTTGGTCAAAATCCCTGCCTTCAGGAAATGCATAATCTACTTGAAATGCTAAAGTAAGCATACAAATAACTACGATGTACAACAGAATATGAGAATTTCAAAAAGAGAAGCCCACATGAAATGTTCTGGGGCTCAAAAGAGAAAAAAAGGAAAATGAAATGAAAGGAATCCAGAAAGAATTCCTAGAGGAAAGAGCATCCAAGTTCAAGCTCTGAGTAGAGTAGGATCTCAAGAGGCAGATTCAAAGGAAAGTGCCCCAGTCGAGTACCAAGAGCGAAAACATGCAGGTGATAATGTTCAGTAATAAAATGTTCACATAACACAGGGAAGTTCTGCCTGAGCATAGAGTATTTACAAGAGAGAAAACTGAAAAGGTAAATCAAGGCTATGCCTTTGAAGTCAAAAGCAGTGGATTTGATTTGCTACTTAATCAGCAACCACTAATTTTAAGGAAGGATGTGATGCAATGGACCCATACTTGGGAAAGATACCTAGAATAGTTTTTAGCCTAAAATAGTCTGTCTCACTGTCCTCAAGATGTGTTAATGACAGACTGTAACTGTATGGACCATTGGTTCACTTTTGAATGACATGAGAACTTGTTCTTTAGTTAATGAAGGCTACTGATAACAGGATGAGCTATTTTGAATAAAACATTATTTCAGTAATTTCTGCTTCACTATCCTACAGCAGAGTGCAAACATGTGTCTTTAAAGTTCCACCGAGAAGGGATAATGCAAAATCATCCAAGATAGAGACAGGATGGAAAGAAGAATTTGAAGGGGGAGGTGGGGGAAATAGCTAAGACTAGACCTTTGAGAAAGTTCCTAGGACTGGAAAGGTGACTTTTGTGTGTGTGTGTGTGTGTGTGTGTGGTCACCAAATAGCTGAGAAACAGACTTTTAAGCTCTGTGAGTAGATGGGGAAAGAGATGGAGCTTCAGATGAGTCCTGTCTAGAGAATACATGAGTAAGTCACAACCCAGCAAAGAAGCAGTAGTACCATCCACCTCCATGGAAATTAAAGGCATGGCTAATAAACACATTGGCAGGGACATTTGAAATTCTGGATTACATAAATCCACAAAGCCTTCTTACAACTCTGGAGAAGGACAAAAGGAAACCCAATAATGACTGATATTAGATTGTCCACATGTCTCCCATAAGGGGAGACCTGATTTAACTTGGTTTAGAACATAATGGGATATTTCTCATATTTGGAGTTTATGATGGGGTAAAATTAATATGGTATACACTAGCAAAAATGTGTTTCTGGCTTTGATCTAGGAAACCAGATGTTATTCTTATCAGACAGATATGAGTTGTCAAAACATGAGGATAGGGAATAATTCTATAAATTGGGCCCACTGTGCTGAACCCCCACATGCTTTCTTTTCCAAGAAGAATTTACCAGCATACCTGCCTGGCTTAAGTGGACAGGATGTTACATTTCTCAATAAACTACCTGTTATCTGCGGGAGAAATGCAGGAATGAGAGGAACCCAAGTTATGCTGAAGTGGGAGACTGTTGTAACCCTTTTCATAGACCAGATCCCAAAACTCAGAGAGATAAGGATAATCCCTCCTAACCATAGAATCTGTCAGAATTTATGAAGAGAAAACCAATTAGAACCAGTCAGCATGGGTCAAAGTGACTTAGAGTTGTTATGGCATTGGGGACTTGAAAGCGTGATGTCATCTTGTTATCAGTAAAAAGTCAAGAAGTGGACTTGGGTGGAACTTTCTGGAAACTTCTCTGGGATCCCCAATGAAACTGGGTCCCTTTCTTCTCGGAGAGGATCCACTCTCCCTTGAGAGTGTCCCCTTTCCTTTTTCTATCCCTTCAATAGACTCATTCCTGTTACTCTGAGTGATAGGTCTGTAATCTTTCTGACTTGATTACAAGATTCAGTGTTTGAAAGAAGACAGGGGGTGGGGAGTTCTAAGCAATGTCTCAGTTTCCCAGAAGGCACCAGCCCTGTAACACTATCAAGCACCTTAAGAAGGAATAGTATTATTTAACTATGATAGAGAACTATACTGGTATTTGCATGCTTTGCTGAGTGTAATGAGCCTTTTTTGTATGACAACAAGCTTTAATAATTCCATTCTCACAATGGCAGATACCTATAACAAAACATGTAGCTTTCTGACAGAAGAAATAGAATTCTACCCAGTTGACAGGGTTCTTTTCTTCTTGAATATGTTAAAATAAACTAAAAAATTATCCTTGACTCAACCTGCATGTTGAGATGAAACCTGTGTCTGTAGTGAATTTCCTCATATTCCTATTTCCATCACATTTGCATTCAGTGGCCACTATTAATGGAAAGCACACAGACATGCACATGCACAAACATACATGCACGTGTATGTCAGAGGAATCTTATCTTCCATACTTAACTTAATGGGGGAAATTGCTGCCCTGCCATTTTAGCATTGGCAAGAAACCAATCACTTGCTCAGTCCTACAACATCCCTAGGTTCCTTGGTAAATGATAATTACCAGCAAGTCTGTAACTATGGGCAGGAATTGAAAAGCCTTGGGTCAACAGTTTTAGCACAGTTTAAAAACTACTTTTCAATGCCAATTTACTAGATTAGCCTAAGAACCATCTATGGGTTTTCAATACTCTCTGATGTATAGAAAATAAAATCTTGCTTATATAGCAAGTATAATCTCTCTTAATATTTCTTTCTCTCCATCCTTTATATGCCTTTTCAAAATCCCCCTTTCTATCTCCCTGTCTATCCTTCCAAAGCCCTAAGTCCCAAAGACAGTCTCTTGTTCCAGATTATATATTCATCACAGCCAGTGTTCTGTATAACCTAATACAATAAAATCAATGCAACAGTGTCACTTGTCATTCTCTTTGTGCATAAGATAAAATGATGCCATGTGAGACAAAGTAATATGGGGTAATGAGTCATCTCCAACTTTTGTAAAATAGCCTAGTCAGTCTGGGCCTGGGGAGAAAATGAGGAAGACAGGGCAATCAGAGAATCAGTACACTAGTGATTCATTTCTTAATTTATAGAAATGAAGTTCTTTTAAGCTGATACGAGCAGATCAACTGACAAACCTGCTATGCACATCTGCACTTTTATTATACTTTTATTATACCTGCTAAGCACACCTGCATTTTTATGATAGTTTGCCTGAGGCCATCGTAGTGGCAGGGCCAGGAATACATTAGTAAAATTAGAAGAAATATTATCAGGTAACTTCAGTCTGCAAGTAAACAATTAACAGCTCATTAAGGAGAATTTCACTTTTGTGGGAGACTGTCCTTTCCTTGACAGATTTAAGCTGGCTAATGAATTGAGGTTTCCACTACCAGGGTCAGGAGCATCTCAAAGGCTGTACTCACTGTCTGACTCAGAGTTTTCTTTTAGCATACTTATTGCTCTATAATCATCTACAGAATTATCCATATTTATTATGGTAGGCCAACCAGAAAAAAATTACCTTTCTAAATTCTATTCACAGTCCTGATTCTATAATATCTCTATCTCATTCTGGGGTATAAGTTAAATATGCTGAATGTATGCAGACATACTTTAGCCTCTGTAAAGAGTTTTAGCAGAAAGAGTTAGTGGTAAAACTGAGAAACAAAAGGGCTGATGAAGCAGTAAAGTGAGTACATATTAAAAACAGTTAACTCCACCCCCCAAATTATAGATAATAACGACAGACAATTTCCAAACCCCTCACCATGGTCTCAATCAAGTTTATATTGAGCAACATCACAATCTGCTTAATAGAGTCATTGAATGCACTTTGGAATTTGTTTGGCATTTTTAAACTTTTCTCCCCAACCAATAACTAGTTGGACTTGACTCTAATGCAGAATTTGCTAATTTTCTAAATAGTGTCTTTATAAAAAAAAAAAAAAACTTTGATTTATAGATCTCTAGTTGAATTTGAAATGAATACTTTGAAAATGAGCATATAGTTAAAAAGAATAGAACATACAAATTCTCATTCTGTAATAAACTACTGTCATCTGATATGCAGGAAAGTTAGAATGTATTTAAAAAGTTCTTGTCCCACACTGTTGTTAAAAAAATATTGAATCAGGATATAATTTTAACCTGTATTATGTTGCAATAGGATTTATTCAGTCATTCAGCTAACATTTATTGAAACTTCACTGAATACCAAGCCCTGGACTAGAGGTACAGAGATGAATTAAATGGGTTTCTGCTCACCAGGACCGCACAGGCTACTTAGGGAGAGAGATGTATAAATGGCTAATCACACTGACATTCATTAAGTGTCATGAATTATGTATGACTTGAGCACTGTTAGGGCCCACAGGAAAAAGCAAACTCTTAAAGGTTATGCCACTGAGGCCTAATAGCAGTGACTGGCTGGTGTCTCTGGGTATAGTGGAAAATATACAAAACACATAAAGGACATAATAGACCATGCTATTCTCTCATAGTACCTTGACCTTTTCCTTTGGAACACTTATGTCAACAGACAGTTATGCTTGTGACTATTTCATTAATGTCTATTTCCCTGATAAGACTATGAAGATCTCAAAGAAAGGGACTTGTCTGGTTTTGTTCACATCCCCTGAGATTATTATAGTGCTTGGCATACAATAGATGGTCAGTTATTCTTTGGTGAATAATGAATAAAGAAATAAACACTTTTAAGCTATGGGGAGAGACTGATTATAGGAACCTTCACTACAGTATCAGTATCTATCACTTGGCCCTTTGAGAAGCTTCCTCTTGAGTTTTCTTTTAAATACTTCACTCATCTTAACATAGACAGCCATTCTCTGACCTAAGCAGATAAAACTGACATACCACCACACCCAAAATCTCATGACACATTTATCATGAGCACAGTACACTCTATCCCTACAAGCAACACAACTATCTTTTGAGTATCACCTATCCCAGTACAATCCAAGTACTTGTCCCACAGCTGTGTCTACTTATGCCTCATAAGTACATGAACATGACCTTACCGTGTCCTCATGTCCTCCTTTCTTTTTCACCCCCTTGCTCTCCCAGCCTGAAAGGGTCAGGGAAGGCTTCAAGGAAATGTTATGTTTCCTTGGGTCTTGGATTGACTAGACCCCAATGAAATCCAACTTTAATTTGGGGTTTTCAGTAAGGAAAAACGCCTGCTCCAGAACCTTCCAATCTATGGCAAGAGAGGTCTGTCCCTAGAAAATCATAAAAAAATGAAATCAACTCATTCAAAATAATATATCTAAAACTTTCACGGTGTATTCTTATTCATACATATGCCACTTGCTTTACATGCAAATGCATAAAAACTGGCTTATTATTATTTTGGTACTGGGGATTGAACCCAAGGGCTCTTTGCCACTGAACCACATCCCCAGCCCTTTTTATTTTGAGACAAGTTCTGGCAAAGTTGCTGAGGCTGGTCTTAAACTTGTAACCATCCTGACTCAATCTCTTGAGTTGCTGGGATTACAAGCCTGTGAGATCAATCTTGGCTAAACCTGGGAGAATATGGGGTGAAAGTTAATCAGTATTTGCTATATGTATTTTTATTTATTTATTTAGGCATTGGAGATCAAACCCATGGTCTCACACATGGTACCAGTATTTTTAAATAGAATTCAGTGGAGTAGCTGAATGCCTATAGTTTATTTGTGATTGAAATAAACTGACCTGAATATCCACAGGTAATACAACTTTTTTACACTTTTTTTTAATCTTCTTCAAGTATCTAAGACCAGTACAATTATGGATTCATCCACCAAGCCCTGCCCAATCACTTGGAACTCAATTAATATTTCCCTCTCTGAACTCCAATAATTCTCTTTACCTGTATTACTTGTTAGACACTGAATAAAAACAATATCAGGTTGTTATTTAACATGTTATCTGTGTTGAAAGGCCAGCATGCAAGATGTTAAAAAATTAAAACCATGATCATAAATTCCTCAAAGAAGCAAACTTTCATAACACTTTGAATCCTTAGTATATAGTATCTAGTCTGGATCTTAAATGTAGCAGATGCTTATTGAATATTTTTTGATCAATTCAGACCATATAATAATAAAATATTATAGGAAAATTATTAACAATTGAGAATATTTTTTGGAAAACAATAACTACATCAACAATATCATTAAAAAATATACTAACTTTGAATATTTCATAGATGAGGTATCATGCAATTATTATTAATAATATTCATGATCAGTTAGAAAACAATAACAATCTATTACTATTAAAATTATTATTATTAATATTATTAGTGATGTTTATATTGACTATTAAGTCTTTATAAATTTTGAATGAATATACTATAATAATCACACACTGGATTAAAAATGTCACACAAGTAAATCAATCAGAAATTACAAGAAACTGAGTGAGTTACAGTTAGGGTTAGGGTTAGGTACAAGTGACTATGGAAAATGAGACAAACCATCTATACTCAAGGCTGAAATTCGCTTTCCAACCTTTCCTGTCTAGGATCATTCTAGTATAATAATATCATTCATGTATCATTCCAGTATAATAATATAAACAGAGGGTTCATGAATGAATTATTTTGTATATGTGCAGAGGATTTTCCATGGGGACCTGTATGTGCAATCAGTGACTGGAAATATTTAACTAAGAAATCTGTTAAAATTATGCCAGTATTTTTATTGGTAGGTCTGAAACACCAAGGATTTCTCCAGTGACTAGGATAAACCCAAGAACCTTCAAAGGTTCTTGGGGCACTGTTGGAACTACAAGGCAGATTTGGGTCACATAGCTGGAGGGAGAATTTCAATTCTTATAAAAATCTTAAAAAAGGGGGCTGGGGATGTGGCTCAAGCGGTAGCGGGCTGGCCTGGCATGCGTGCGGCCCGGGTTCGATCCTCAGCACCACATACCAACAAAGATGTTGTGTCCGCCAAGAACTAAAAAATAATAAATATTAAAAAAATTCTCTGTCTCTCTGTCTCTCTCTCTCTCCTTAAAAAAAATATTTAAAAAAAATCTTAAAAAAGAATGTGAGAAACAGTGAAGTCCAAAAAGGTAGGTACTACTATCCATTGCTATGAGGAAACAGAAAAAATGATAAAAACTGACAGTGATGCAATCCAGGCAAGTTATTCTGGCCTGAAGTTGGGAATGCTCAAATGATATTAGCATCCCATTGTTCTCTGTCAGTTCTTGACCCAGGGGGGCAATCCCTGCATCAAAGGAGTTGAAAAGGGGCAGACATAAGCAAGCTTGAGATTTCACATTGTGACATATGTCAGCCTTTTTATTTGACACTTCTTTTCCTTCAATGTACTGTATACGAAAGCCCATCTACTCCATGGCAATAATACAATGAGTACTGTTTATTGAGTTTCTCCTGGTGCCAAGTGCTTTGCAAACATTTTGTTTTTTGAATCCACACAATATTTAGCCCCATTATATAGATGAAGAAATTAACAAATTGAAGTATCTATAGAATTAAAATAATTTAGTCAAAATCAATTGACTGAGCTAGGTGTATTTTTGCCTCCTAAGCTGGGTTCTTTTTACTTCAATCTTGCTAAATATTCAGAATCTGCATTTTAACAAGATTCCAGGTGGTTCACATGCAAATTGGAGAAACTATACATCATGCTGCTTTCCTTCTGTTTCTCTCATCTCTCTCTCACACACACAGACTAGGGGGATGGGGGAGAGGATGTGGTGTAAATCATTTAGGAAAAAAGAAATATCAATGCACCTTCTTTGGGAACAACCTATGGGAATTTTTAATTCATCTGTTAATTGGGATCTTTAAAACAGCACATAAACCCAGCACCATGGTGCACGTCTGTAATCCCAGTGATTTGGGAGGCTGAAGCAGATGGATCACAAATTCAAGGCTAGCCTCAGCAATTTAGTGAGGTCCTCAGCAACTTAGCAAGACCCTATCTCAAAATAAGAAAATAAAATAAAAAGGGCTGGGGATGTAGCTCAGTGGCAAAGTGCCCCTGGGTTCAATCCCCAGTAATATATGGTATACCATTTATTATGGTAAATCATTTATTAGTCTGAAGTTATTACTGAATAAAATAATTTTGGATAAAAATGAAACATTCTATTTTATAGCAGTTTATAGAAAAGCAAAAAAATGGGAAAGAATAGAAGCATGGATTATATAAAAAAAAACAGGAGTCTGAGCTTGCTGTGGTTCACACTTTGATAATAAGTATACTAGCAATTACAAATGGCTTTTGAATGGCTGTGTCTTTAGAAAACCCGCCAGCTGTAATAATTACAATCTAAGCTTTCATGGAGCTATTTTCCTTGCAACTGCGGAAAGGATGGCACCGTGGGAATTCCTGCCATTTATGTACATTCACCATCATTTTTGGTTGCCAGAAAACTATTTCCAGGTGCTACACCTCTGCAATCCAATGTGATGTTAATGAGAAAGAAAACTGAAATAAGAATCTGCATTTGTTCTCATTTTCCCTCAATAAATTTTTATCTAGCATGGATTCTTAATTTCCTTTACTTTTGCATCACAATGTGTAGGTGACATTTAAATTAAATAGATTGGAATGAAAATAGAATTTTCAAATAGGACCAATCTTGAACATGCTGAAATCTGTTGAATGTAAAGTCTGATATAGGAATTTAACATATTAGCATGTGTGACTAATGCCCTGAGTGTTTCTCCAAAGTTTTGTGCTTTGACATCACCCAGGAATCTAGTAATGCTGAAGATTCTGATTTAGTAGCTCTTGGATGCATTTCTAAGATCCCGGGTGATGCCAATTCTACTGTTCCAAGATCAGACTATATTAGCAAAGGCATTGGACTTCGTTTAGCAATAGTGAAATGTCTATATTTTTGTTCCTCTTTTTCAAACAAAACTAAGTCATCTTTTAAATTATGAAAGTAATACTCAGTCATACATGTCAATAAAGGAAACTTGGAAAACTGTAATGGGAGAAATACTAAATAAACAATCACCCCACCCAAACAAAACTATTATTATCATCTACCCTTATTTCCTTTTAATTTTTTTCTCAGTGCACATACATCAAGTTTTACAACACAGAATATCTTACCATACATTCCATTTTCATTTAACAGCCATATTTAGCCCACTTCACACTGCTGCATATTCAGTTTTCTATCAAATTTCCAAATAATGTATTTCCTCACAGGTATATCCATCATTCAGAATAATGAATACAATCCTAACTATCAGCCACATAATTCAACAAAGCAAACTCTCAGCTCTTCATCTATGCACCAATGCTTAAGAGCAAGAATTCTATAAAACTTTTGAAGTGGTACAGCATATGTATCATTATGATGTCATAGCTGCCTACATAGAGGGAACATAGATAAAGACCTATTCTCCTCAGAAACATATTTCATTTCTTTAAAGCACTGCATTTCTTTCTAAACCAGATCTCCAGAGACATCTCTTGGGCCCTTTTACAGACAATTCTCTTACATCAAGTGGGGTCAGCTTACTTAGAGAAACATAAGTTTTGTGCTGTTTTTACTTTTTTCTCTCTGCAAAGCTTGCTTGCCCTTCTTGACCTTTTCTTGGCAGGCTGTAGACCACAGCTGTTTCAACTGATGGGGCAAGAGTCTGATACTCTGTTCTGCCCAGGTGATCCTTTTCATTAACACCACATCAATTCAGGCTGTCAGGCAGTTATGCCTGTGACAACTAAACAGTTGGTAGACAACAGGTACAGGTGGGCTACCAGTCACTTGCATATGATTTGAAAGAGCTACACTTGTCACTCATCCATGATGGTAAAACAGTAGAATAGAAATTAGTTAAGTGCAATATGCTATATTATTTAATATTGGAGCATTGATTAGATAAATGAGGATGTTTACTTGAAATTTAAATATAATTATTCTGCAGAAATATAAACATGGCAATAAGTGTATTTTCCTATAAAAACACTGATAAGTTGAAAAATATTTTAAAATATAATAATTAGCTCAACTAATGAAGAACATTTGGAAAACCAAGTGACATCCATTCATGTCACTAACAGAACCAATGCATCTGGTAAGCTAATAATCTTGTATTGGCTATTTCTAGGTCCACTGCCTAAACCTTAACACTGTCATTCTCCAACATTAATGTGCATCACAATAAGAAAGACTTGCTAATACATAGATTGCCAGGCCCTATACCTAGGGTTTCTGATTCAGTAGGTCTAAAGTAACACCTGAGAATGTGCATTTTTAAGTTCCAAGGCATGTTAACTTTATGTAGCTGTGACAAAATGCCTGAAATAAACAACTTAAAAGTAGGAAAAATTCATTTGGCCCCCAATTCCAGAGGTTTCAGTCCATGATCAGTTGGTCCCATTGTTTTTGCACCTTTGGCAAGACAGAATATCAGGGTGGGAGTATTTGGTGGGGCAACACTGCTCACTTCATGTCAGTAAACAAAGAGAACAGGAGGAAGGGGCTACAGTCCCGATAGCCCCTTCAAGGGCACACCCCCAGTGACCTAACTTCCTCCAACTATGTCCTGCCTCCTAAAGGGTCAACCACCAACCAGTGTAACACCACTGGCTAGCAATCAAGCCTTTCACATACGGGCCAAACCATAACATCAGGTGATACTAATGTTGATGCTATGACATTCACACTGAGAACAATGGTTAAGAGTGATGCAATAATTCCTGCTGCTTAGAAAAGTCCTTCTCAAACCTTGGTTGGCATAACAATCACTTTGGGAGAGGGCTTAATAAAATGTAGATTCTAGGGCCTCAACTTCTATCAATTCAATAAATGATTCTGCTGCAGATGGACCTATGATCCAAATTCGGATGAATACTATGTTTAAAAGCACTGGTTTTACATCTGGAAGAACATCAGAATTGCATGAACTAGAATTGCCCAAATTTTAAAATGCATACTACTCACCTGGGGATATTATTTAAATATAGCCTCTGATTCAGTGGGTTAGGAGTGTGAGATCTAAAAGTCTCCATTTCCAACTAACTCCAGATGATGCTGAAAAGGCTATAAAACTATATATTGGCAAGTCCCATCCCAGAGATTCTTATTCAGTAGAATGAAAATATATTTTCAGTTAAAAAGAATGCAACTTTAATACACTCAATATATTTAAATTCTTTTGGTCAACAGATTTTTTCTGAGATTGATTTTTGTAGAATGGATATAGTTCCTAGTAATTAACTCAAAATGGATCAAAGACCTTAACATAAGACCCGAAACTTCAAACCTACTAAAACACTTCAAGAAATAAGGATAGGCAGTAATTTCCTGAACAGGACTCCAACAGTGTATGAAATAATAGAAATAATTGACAAATGGGATTACATAAAATTAAAAGGCTTCTGCATAGCAAAGGAAATAATCAATAGAGTGAAGAGACAGCCCACAAAATGTGATAAAATCTTTACCAGCTATTCATTTGACCAAGACATCTGAACAAGAATTAATATCCACAATATATAAATAAGTCAAAATTGTAACAGCAAAAAGCCAAATAATCCAATTAACAATTGAGCAAAAGAGTTAAGCAGATACTTTTCAAAATAAGAGGTAAAAATGGCTGATAAATATATGAAAAAATGTTCAACATCAGAGACATGAAAACCAAAACTACATTGAGATTCCATCTCATCCCAGTGAAAATGATTATCACCAAAAAAAAAAAAAAAAGAAAAAAAATAAGAAATGCTGGCAAAGGTGCAGGGGAAAAGGAACCTTTGTAAGGGACCGGCGAAAAACGGAGGAAGAGACCACCAAGAGACCGACTCATGCAACAGCAAAAGGGGGTTTATTGAGGATCCAGTGCACTGGGGCTCCAGGCTCACTCAAGAAGGGAGAGCGGCCAAGAGCCCCGAGCAGGAGTTGAGCAGTGCTTAAGTGCACTTCTTTAGGGAGGGCAGGGACTTTACATACATCACAGTCCCCTTTAACAAATCACCATACACCACGGGAAAATCAAACAACAACTCTCAAACATGATTAGTACATTCATTGGCGGGAACAGGTTGGGCTGGAGTGATAGGTCATTCCTAAGGAGGGGGATACATTCAAACTGATTGGTTTGAGCCCTGAGGTGCCTACGTGCCTAGCTGTACAGGGTCCAAGTTGTTAAACAACTGAGGGGTCAGGGGGGATTATTTAATGGGCAGTCCCGGGAATTGTCCTAACAGCTACAGGAATTTCAGGCTTTGAGTGTAGCATAGAAACTTAACAATACCTGGTCCTTTACATTTTAACTCAGGCTTTGCAGGTTAGAAACTTTACAATACCCGGTCCTTTACATTTTAACTTCAATTTTTTTTATCTTTTCACCTTATATACTATTAGTGGGAATGTAAATTAGCCCAGCTACTATGGAAAACAACATGGAGGTCCCTTAATAAACTAAAAGTAGATCTACCACATAATCTAGCTATATCAATCTTGGGTGTATAAAAGGATTCAAAGTCAGTATACAATAGAGATACCTGCATTCCCATGTTTACAGAAGCACTATTCACAATAGCCAAGTTATGGAATCAGCCTAAGTTGCCTATATAATGATGAATGGATCAAGAAAATGTGGTATATATACACAATGGCATATTACTCAGACATGAAGAAGATTGATATTATGGCATTTGCCAGTAAATAGATGTTATCATGTTTAGAAAAATAAACCAGACTCGGAAAGACAAGAATCTAGGGGGGGTGAAAAATAGGACAGGGAGTATAAAGGGATGAGGAAGGGAACCAAGGGGAGTCAAGAATGAAGGACACATGAAGGGTTGTTAAGATCAAAGTAAATTATAGGCATGTATGAAATTATCACAATAAATCCCAATATTTTGTTCAATTGATATGTGCTAATAATGTTTAATGAGGTAAATATCGCATTAGAGCTGTAGTTCTGTAGTTAAACATCAGAGAATCTAAAAAATCAGAAAAAGTATAAGAAACCCTTGAACCTCTAGTCATGCCAATTGGTGAAGTCTTTTCCTGCATAAAGCCAGTAGACAATGACTGAGAGAGTGGTTGTTTTTCACATGCTCAAATCCCACCATAAAATAAGAAATCATACAGAGAAACATGACCCAATCTAAAGAAATAAAACTCTAGAAATGGACCATAAAGACATGCAGATATATGAGTTATCTCAGAAAGAATTTTTAAAAATTGTCAATGTGTTTGATGAGGTGAAAGACAACAGAGAAATGAAATCAGGAGTATTATGAGCAAAATGAGAACATCAACAAAGAGATATAAACTATAAAAAAAGAACCAAACAGAAACTTTGGAGTTGAAATATATAAGTGAGCTGAAAAATTAATTACAAGGGTTTCACAACAGAATTCACCAGCAACAAAAAGCAAATAGAATGAATAAAAATGAAGAGAGCTTTAAAGGACATATGGAAACTATTTAACACACCCATATGTATATTATTATGGTAACAGAAATATAAAAGAGAAAGAAAAAGAAACCTAGAGATTACTACAAGGAATAATAGCCCCCAAACTCCCAAATTTGAGGAAAGAAATGTACATACAGATTCAACAAGCTCAAAAAACTCCAACTAGAATAAAACCAAAAAGAACCACAGCAAGACACATTATACTCAAATGGTCTAATGTCAAAGACAAAACGAAAATTATGGAAGAAGCAAAAGAAAATAATTTATCACATGCAAGGGAGCCTCCATAAAATGGTCAGCACATTTCTTAGAACAAACATTACAGGCCAGAATTGAATAATATGTTATATTCAAAGTCCTTAAAAAAACAAACAAACAAACCCCCTGCAAATCAATAATATTATGCTGGGCAAAACCATCCCTCAGACTTGAAAAATAAAAAATAAAAATGTAAAATTTTCTCAAACAAAATCCAAGACACCAGAGACCTGCCTTACAAAAAAACTGTTAAAGATCTTCAACGTGAATGGCAGAAAATTATTACAAAGCAAATGAAACTCAGCTACTTGGGTGGCTAAGACAGGAAGATCACAAGTTTAAGGCCAGCATGAGCAACTTAGCAACATCCTGTCTCAATAAAATTTTAAAAACGGCTGGGGATTGTAGCTCAGTAGAGTATTTGCCTAGCATGTGCAAGGCCTTATGTTCCAATCACCCGTACTACAAAACAAAACAAGAAGCATATGAATGTATAAAACTTACTAGTAAAAGTGAATAGAGAAGTACATAATAACATAAATTTTAATGTTGGTAGGTAAATCACTTTTTAATTCTAGCATAAATGTTAAGGCACTGAAAATGACTATGAATATAAAAATATGTTAATCAATACAAATTAAAAGATAAAAATATGTAAACTGTGACATCAATAACAAAGAACAAAGAAGGAAAAGTAAAAATATATAGAGTTTTCATAAGCAATTTAAGTTTTTATCAGTTTCAAATAGATAATAATAAGAATGAAGTATTGTATTTAAGTGCCATAGTAACAAAAGAGAAAATACGTATAAAAGACACACAAGAGAAAAAGAGAAATGAATCAAACCATATCAATACCAAAACATAGTCAAAACACAAAGGAAGACAGCAAGTGAGTAAAAGAGGGACAAGAATTACATGATAGTCAGAAAACAACTCATTTGAAATAGTAAGTCCTTCCCTATCAATAATCACTTTAAATATATATGAGTTAAACTCGTTAATCAAAAGATGTATAATGAATGAATGAATGGATTTTTAAAAGGAAAAATGAAAACTATCAGCTGCCTCTAAGAGACTTAAATGACTACACATCAGCTAAAAACAAAGGATGGAAAAAAAGATAAATAAGGATATCTAGACTACACAATAGGGAAATGATAGTCTCTTAAACAATGTTGGAAAAACTGGATATCAACATGAAAAAAAAACTCAAAATGAATTAAAGATTTTTAAAAATTACTGAAATAATAAATTTTTTAAAGAGGAAAACATAAAGAAAATTTTCTGGCAATGACTCTTTGATATGCTACCAAAGCACTGTTAAACAAAAGCAAAAATAGAAGTTGGGCATGGTGGACCACACCTGTAATCCCTGCCTCTCAGGAGGCTGAGGCAGGAGGATTGCAAGTTCAAAGCCAGCCTCAGCAACTTAGGAAGGCCTTAGGCAACTCAGCGAGACCCTGTTTCTAAATAAAATATAAAATTGGGGTGGGAATGTTGCTCAGTGGTTAAGCACCCCTGGGTTCCCTCCCTGGGACCACAAAAAAATAAAGCAAAAATAGACAAGAGTGATTATACCACACTTAAAATTTTCTATGAGACAAATTTTCTATAAGAGTGAAAAAACAACCTACAAGAATGGGAAAAAATGGGGTGGGGGTCAGTGGTAGAGTACTTGCCTAGCATATGCAAATTACTGGGTTCTATTTCAGCACACATACACAAAGGGAGAATATATGAGGGGCTATTATCCAAAATATATAAAGAATTCCTACAAATTAGTAGCCAAAACATGTGCAAGCACACATACACACATAGCCCAACTTTTTAAAAAAAATGACAAAGAATTTGTATTATATTTCTACAAAGAAAACATACAAATGATCAGGAGGTAAATGAAAAGATGCTATAATGAAAACCACAGTAGATGTCATCCCATATCTGATAGGATGGATACTATTAAAAAAAAAAAGAAAGAAAAAAGACAAGTATCGGCAAGAATGCAGAGATCCTGTGAAACCAGAGTTTTGAGTGAAACTAGAATCCCCGCTTCCGCTTTGTCAAATTTCTTTCTGGGTTCTTGTCTCGCAAATTTGAAAAATAAAATCCATGGACAATAATGGAAGGTAAGAGTAAATGAAGTAGGATTTATTTAAGCAAGAAGAGATAGAACTCCTGACATGCAGGAGGAAGCCAGATAGCAGAAAACCCCATTTTGGTGTGCATGCTTAGGGGCTAATATGATTCTGGGCAGAGAGAGGAGCAAAATCTATGTTAAATACACATTGAAACCAGCACCAAGGCCTTTGAATCTTAATCCTTCTTACTTCTGGAACAAAGGAGTTGTTCCCACAGGTGAGCCTTGATGGTGTGCTGCAGTCTGGCTGGGCACCAAATCAGGAGGTCACAAGCCACTTGTAGGTTCAAACAGGAACTCCTTTATTGCTGGAACTCCACCAGCACTCCACGGGCACTCCTGGGAACTCTCTCATTGAGGAGTCTCAATGGGGCTCCTCAAAGGGAACTCAAAAGTAGCACCCAAGGCAGTAGGAGCGGCCCTATTGCCAGACAGCAGGGGTCTATATACAACTGAATACACAGCCTTTTTCAATCCAGCATCATCCAGTCACAGCAGTTATACACAGCTTAACTTAATTATCATCATCTTAATGGCTCCCTGGTGTCACCTCTCAACCACTCCTTCTGGCAAAGTGCCAGGCGCCATCCCTACTGGCTGTGACTCTCAACAATGGTGCTCATTAATATTTCCAACAAGTTAGAATCTGAGTGTAGCCTTTGCATTTGAACAAGACCTCAATTGGGCTCATCATTCTGATTGCTGACCATTGACTATTCTTATTCACTGGTACCCATGGGTGCTGTTGATGGAAACTTTTTAAATGGTTCAGTTACTATGGAAAATAGTATTCCTCACAAAATTATAAATAGAAGTACCTTATAATCCAGAAATTTCACTTCTGGGTATGCACACAAAGAGATTGAAATCAAGATCTCAAAGAGATATCTGCATTCACATATTGACTGGAGGATTTTTGCACAGTAGCCAAGATAAGGAAATAACTTAAATATCCATAAACAGACTAATGAATAAAGAAAATGTGGACTGGTATGGTAGCATGAGCCTGTAATCCCAGTAGCTCAAAAGGCTGAGGCAGAAGGATCACAAATTTGAGACCAGCCTCAGTGACTTCGCAAGACTCTGTCATCTCAAAATGAAAAATCAAAAGGACTAGGGATGTGGCTAAGTGGTTAAGCTCTCCTGGGTTCAATCCCTAGTACCAAAAAATTAAAAAAGAAATAAAGAAAGAAAATAAATGTGGCACATGCACTCAAGTGCATTCAAATGAAAAATACTACTTAGCCTTAAAAAAATAAAAAAGAAGGAAATCCTGCTCTGTGCAATAATATATGGATGAACCTAGAGTACATTATGCTAAGTGAAATAGCAAATCATAAAAAAAAGTTACCACTGCAAAATCCCACTTAACTAAGATATTTGAAATAGTCAACCTAAGAATGTAACAGTGGTCTACTTTATGCTTTGAATTAGCCCTTGCTGCTCTGCCACTGCAACTTATTTTTAAAATGTACATGTTTCTTTCTCTTCCTCTCTCCCTGCTCATCCCAAATCTCTCCTTCTCACTAATCCCAGTACAAACAAGATTACCTTTCTTCCCCATCCTAGGCAGAGTTATCTATCTTTGAGCACACCTCCACCACGGGAATGAAATAATTCAGACTTTGGGGATGGCACCAGAAGATCTCAAAAATGATTATCTCTTAAATTAACAAGTGAATTACAACTCTGGAGAGAGAACAGGTGAAATGTAGCCTTTGAATCACCTGTTTAAAAGCCCCTGCTCCTGCTGATTGGCAGAATCAGTCTTTGGGACAGGAGTTCCCAGTGTTTCTCCTTTGCTAGCAAAGCAATAAAACACCTTTTTCTTTTTTCTTAAAATTGTATTCTCATGGGCTGGGGTTGTGGCTCAGTGATAGAGCACTTGCAATAAAAATACTGTGTCTAACTACAACTAAACAATAAATATTAAACAAATGTGTTCTCATTATGGGATTGTTATTAGGGACAAGGACTGAGTTTTCCACAACAATATATGTAAATAGTAGTATGGTGGTTGCTGGCTGGGAAAAGGGGGTAATGCAAAGTTGCTATTAAATGAGCATAAAGATTCAATTATACAAGAAGAATAATTTCTAGAAATATGCTATATTATGATGTGCATATAGCTATGAATTTGTTGTGCATTTAAAATTTTGTTGAGGCTAGATTCCATGGTAAGTGCTCTTATAATGTTTAGCATGCACACACACACAAACATACCACCCAACAAAGAAAAGCCCAGGACAATATAGTTTCACTGGAGATATCTGCCAAATATTTAAAGAAGAATTAACACCAATCCTCCTGAAACTTTTCCAAAATAGAAAAAAAATGGAAGAAAAGGGAACACTTACAAACTCATTCTATAAGTCCAGCATTATTCAGTACCAAAGTCAGACAAAAACACTAAAAAAGAAAAATGAAGTTTCACATGCCTCTTAAAAATCCTCAAAAAATACTGTAAAAATAAATTCAATAGTACATTAAAAGCCTTATCCACCATAACCAAGTAAGATATATTCCTAAAATCAAGGATGTAAAATAAAAAATGAATCTATGCAGCATATGAAATTAATGGAATGCAAGACAAAACCCACATTATCATCTCAGTTGATGTAGAGAATGTGTTTAACAAATTTCAACACCCTTCATGATGAAAATACTTAACAAACTAAAACTAGAAGGAAACGACTTCAACATAATAAAGGTCATTTATAAAAAAAAAAAAAGCCTACAGCTTTTTGGAGTATTCTGAATCATACTCAGTGGTGAAGGCTGAAAGTTTCTCCTCTAAGATCCCAAAGCAAGATTATTGCTAAAGCCAGTTCCATGTAACACAGTATGGACATTCTAGCCAGATCAATTAGCCAACAATAAGAAATAAAAGACATCCAAGTCAGAAAGGAAGACATGAAAGTATCTCTTTTCACAGATACCATCATGTTATATGTACAAAATTCTAAAGATTACAAACAAAAAAAATGTTAAAGCCAATAAATGAATTCAGCAAAATGTCAGGATACAAAATCAACATGAAAAGAATCAGTTGTATATATCTATTTTTTTTAAATTTTTTATTGTTGGTTGTTCAAAACATTACATAGTTCTTGATATATCATATTTCACACTTTGATTCAAGTGGGTTATGAACTCCCATTTTTACCCCATATACAGATTACAGAATCACATCAGTTACACTTCCATTGATTTACATATTGACATACTCATGTCTGTTGTATTCTGCTGCCTTTCCTATCCTCTACTATCCCCCCTCCCTTCCCCTCCCCTCCCCTCTTCTCTCTCTACCCCCTCTACTGTAATTCATTCCTCCCCCTTGTATTATTTTTCCCTTTCCCCTCACTTCCTCTTGTATGTAATTTTGTATAACCCTGAGGGTCTCCTTACATTTCCATGCAATTTCCCTTCTCTCTCCCTTTCCCTCCCACCTCTCATCCTTGTTTAATGTTGGTCTTCTTCTTGTGCTCTTCTTCCCTAGTCTGTTCTTAGTTACTCTCCTTATATCAAAGAAGACATTTGGCATTTGTTTTTTAGGGCTTAGCATAATCTGCTCTAATGCCATCCATTTCCCTCCAAATTCTATGATTTTGTCATTTTTTAATGCAGAGTAATACTCCATTGTGTATAAGTGCCACATTTTTTTTTTATCCATTCGTCTATTGAAGGGCATTTAGGTTGGTTCCACAGTCTTGCTATTGTGAATTGTGCTGCTATGAACATCGATTTAGCAGTGTCCCTGTAGCATGCTCTTTTTAGGTCTTTAGGGAATAGACTGAGAAGGGAAATAGCTGGGTCAAATGGTGGTTCCATTCCCAGCTTTCCAAGAAATCTCCATACTGCTTTCCAAATTGGCTGCACCAATTTGCAGTCCCACCAACAATGTACAAGTGTACCCTTTTCCCCACATCCTCGCCAGCACTTGTTGTTGTTTGACTTCATAATGGCTGCCAATCTTACTGGAGTGAGATGATGAGGGCCATTGCCAAATTTCCTTGCCAGCGTACCCCATGTTATATGGACTTGCCTTAGAATTTCACTGTTGACATTGCATGTAAGGTGACCTTGCTCAAGGACCAGGGCGGATCCAGGTTTAGAGCTGATCAGGTTTGAGGAAGTATCCCGCTCCTTGAGTTTAAGGTGTTCCCGGTTTAAGACAATAGGGGTTTTAGGGAAGTTGGAGGTTGAGGATTATTGCTGCTGGGATTAGGGTGTTCCTGCTGCCTGAGCTCCCGTTGAGTTCTCCAGAGATTCAGAAAGGATATTGGAAAAAAAGCCTCGTGGAGTAGGTGAATTGGGCGGCAACAGAACTGGGATTTCCCCAGAACGTGTGTGTAGAGGCCGGTGTGAGTTCGGGAATAAAGATTGCTGTTTGAATCTACAAGGTGTGAGTGGCTGGTGATTCTGTGCCCAGCCAAGACATTGGCATTTGGTGGTCCGTACGCGGGATGTCTGAAGCTTGGGGGTAAGTGAATTTGCTCCCTCCTGAAGGAGAGCAAAAAAAATGGGTGACCATTTCAAAAAACAATGTGTTCTTGTTTTGATTTATTTTGTTTTTATTTCAAGTTGCCTGTTCCTAGAACTTTCTCAGGCAAACTGGGGAAAATGGTTGACTCGAGGTTTGAAGTTGTTCGCCTCCGAGGAAGAGAAATTGTTAGAGGAAGGAGGCACCCCAGTAAGATCAAGAACAGTTAGGGCATATGTTGATACAATACAAAAATGTAGCCCATGACTTTTAAAAGACGAGTTATTAAGTCTATCAATGGCACCATCATGGTATCCTGTAGAAGGATTTTTCTTCAACAAGAAAGAGATGCCTAGTTCTGTTTACTATACTTGTCTAAGATCTTGGTTTTTACAGACATCTGATTAATTTACAAAGCTAACATGTTAAAATATCAACCACTAAATATGAAATCAAGTACTCTTTACTTATTAAGTTCCATAAGGTAATATATTTAAACATTATGTGTGCTTTCATAAATTGGTAAATGGAAAAAAGTTTAATATTGCTTTGGTCTGTGTCTTTGCTGAAACAAGGTTACTAAGTCTTAAGATTCTATCATGTGTAATTTATATACAAAGAGTATAAGAAGTTTCAGTTGGGTTTCAATTACAATATTATAGTACCTTACAAACACGAAAGTATTTCATCTTATTAAAGTGGAGTAATTTGTCTAAATTCAAAAATTTTATAAGGGTTGTTTCAGAATGTGAATTTATAAAAAGGGTTAATGGTTAAAAAAGATATAAAAGTATTCAAGATGTGGAAATATATTTTAATATAAAAGGTTAAAGGAAAGAGAAATGTTTCTAGATGAGATAATCTCTGTGTGGTAAAGTAAAAAGTTGTAAAATGCCATTTAAAAAGATTTTGAGAAAACTAGACTTAATTTAAAAGCTTGAGAAGGGAAGAAATAAGAAAAAGGTATGTGTACATGGCAGATTGAGACAAAGCTTCTTAATGAAGAGAAAAAAAAGCCTTTGGTTGAAGGGCAGCCATGTAAACTAACATTTAAGCAATTTAAACAGAATCGAAGCCTCGTTTAAAAGAGTGAAGCTGTAGGTGGTGAAAAAGTACATTTAAAAGTACAGTATAGATGATAATCGAAGGCTTTAAAAGGTTAAATTGAAGGTGGTCGAGATACCTTCATGGCGGAAAAAAGATTGCTTTACTCATCAAACTATTAAAATGTACTTATTAAACCAAAAAGAGGGAGATGAGATAATCTTTGTGTGGTAATGTAAAAAGCTGTAAAATGTCTAAATAAGTTGCAAAAGGCTTTAAAAGGTTGAATTGAAGGTGGTTAAGATGCCTTCATGATGGAGAAAAAAAAAACATGAAAATGGGAAGATAATAGGATAAAAGTTATTTAGATAAAGAAGATTAAAAATTTGAAGTGGAAAACTTTAAGACATAAGTACAGAAAGGTGAAAAAAAAAGAGAGAAGATGTACAAAGATAAAAAAGATGTAGGAAGACAAGAATTTTAAACCCACAAAATAGGAAACAAAAGAAAACTAGGAGGAAAATAAGCAACTCCCAAAGATAAACTTAAAATAACCCTTTTTACTCTAAACTTTCTAAATTTGGATTCATCAGGACTTAGTGCTGCGGAAAGACATATATATCCGAAAAATGTACATAAGCCTAAGGTACTTTGGAAAGATATTCTAACAGAACAATGGAAAGGTCCTGATCCAGTTATTGTCTGGAGTCAGAGCTCTGTCTGTGTTTTTCCACAGGGAGAACAGCAGCTGATTTGGATTCCAGAGAGATTAACTAAAGCAATTTCTACAGAAAAAGAAGATGATTTGACTCAAATCCATAACAGCTGATACCCAGAGCTCCAGCTTGGCTATTCTTACATCTGTGACAGTGATTAACCAAGGTGTTTTTTTCAATATCTATTTTATTATTGCATTTTTCCCCACATCATAAAGTTCTATTTTATTTTTGAGCTCATACAAATAATGTCTCTTTAGTATCATTGCCAGAATTCCCATCTTCGCCAGCCAGCCGCTGGGCCCAGCGGCCCCGCTCAGCCCCCACTCCAATCGGTGCGACGTGTCCACCACGCTGGCAGGCCACCAGGCGTGTCCCGTGGGTGGGTCGCAGGTCTGCCTACCTTGCAGGCTCGGGCGGTGGCTCTGCTCGGCCCCTACTCAAAATGGGGTGACTTGACTACCACGCCGTCGGGTCACTGGTCCTGTTTCAAGCGTGGGCGGCTGCTCTCTTCGGCCCCAGCTGCAGTTGGGGTGACGTGATACCAAGCCGGCGGGTCGCTTGGCCTGTTCTGGGCGTAGGCGGCAGCTCCACTCAGCCCCACTGGCCCCCACAGCACCCAGCAGGACCGGACCGAGAAGCAGTTTCCGCGGATCCCCAGCCCTGGGCCAAAGCAGCTCTGGGAGCCTGACCCCGGCCGGTTCGAGCTCGGTGCACGCTCTGCTAGGAGCAGGCTCCAAGAAGCAGTCTCCTCTGGTTCCCCCACTGGACCTGTTCTGCTGGTGGGTCTCAGGTCCGCCTACCCTGCAGGCGCGTGGGTCAGCTCTGCCACTCCGCAGGTTGCTGTGCCTGACCTGCCGGTGGGTCGCAACTGCACCTACCTTGCAGGTGCGGGGGGAGGGGGCAGCTCCGCCCCTCAGCAGGCCACTGGGCCTGATCTGCAGGTGGTCACAGTTCAGCCTACCTTGCAGGCATGGGGGAGGGGGCGGGCCTGCTCCTCAGCAGGCCCCTGGGCCTGTTCTGCTGGTGGGTCGCAGGTCCGCCTACCCTGCAGGAACGTGGGTCAGCTCTGCCACTCCGCAGGTTGCTGTGCCTGACCTGCCGGTGGGTCGCAGGTCCGCCTACCTTGCAGGTGCGGAGGGAGGGGGCGGCTCCGCCCCTCAGCAGGCCACTGGGCCTGATCTGCTGGTGGTCACTGTTCCACCTACCTTGCAGGCACAGGGGGAGGGGGCGGGCCTGCCCCTCAGCAGGCCGCTGGACCTGTTCTGCTGGTAGTTGTATATATCTATATAATCACAATAAATAAAATGAGAAGAAAGCTCATAAAACAATTCCATTTACAGTAGCATCAAAAAGAATAAAATAACTGAGGAACAAAATTAACCAGAAGGGGATGAAAGACTTATATACTGCAAATATAAAA
Organism: Spermophilus citellus; assembly: GCF_964194105.1. NCBI lineage: Eukaryota > Metazoa > Chordata > Mammalia > Rodentia > Sciuridae > Spermophilus > Spermophilus citellus. The sequence goes on along the minus strand of NC_138190.1, from coordinate 92,385,697 downwards.
CATTGTTGAAAGAAACTAAAGAAAACACGAATTGATTGGCACGATAATGAACACCTGTAATCCTAGTGGCTTAGGAGGCTGTAAGAGGTTCAAAAGTTCAAAGCAAGCCTCAGTAATTTAGAGAGGCCCTAAGTAAACTACAGAGACCCTGTCTCAAAATATATATCTATATCTATATCTATATCTATATCTATCTATCTATCTATCTATCTATATATATATATATATATGGATTATGGCTCAGTTGTGAAGTTCAATCCCTGGTATAAAAAAAAACACAAATAAATGAAATGAAAACACATGAACAAACCCATGTTCACTGATTGAAGGACTTACTATTGTTAAGATGTGAATAAGTAGTATACAGATTCAGCACAATCTCTATCAAAAATCCCACCAGCATTTTTGTTTGTCCATTTGAAACAGAGAAATTCTCCCTCAAATTCATATAATATCTCAAGGGACATCAAGTAACCAAAACCATTTTTAAAACAAAGAACAAGGGGCTGGGGTTGTGGCTCAGTGGTAGAGTGCTTGCCTAGCATGAATGAGGCACTGTGCTCTATCCTCAGTACCACATAAAAATAAAAATAAAGATATTGTGTCCACCTAAAACTAAAAACTAAATATTTTTTAAAAGATTAACAAAATTGGAGGGCTCACACTTTCTGATTTCAAAACATAATAAAATGATACAATAACTAAAATAGTGTGGTACCGGTATAAAAACAGACAAATAGACCAATGGAATAGAACAGCCATCCCAGAAATAAACCTTTGCATGTATGGTCAAATGATCTTTTACAAGGACAGCAAAACCACTAAATATGAAAAGAACAGGCTCCTCAACAAATGTTGCTGATACCCACATCAAAAGAATGAAGTTGAACCCTTATTTTATATCATGTACAAAAAAATTAACTCAAAATGTATTAAAGGCATAAATTTAATGCCTAAAACTATAAAATTCCTGAAAGAAAGCATGGGGGGGGGGAAATCTCATAGTATCAGATTTGGCAATGATTTCATAGATACTGAAAGCACAGGCAATAAAGCAAAAAAATCAATTAATAGTACTATATCAGACTTTTGTAAGGACATAATCTACAATATGAGAAAGTAACCTTCAGAGTGCATGAAGATATTTGCAGGGTTAATATTCAGAATACACAAAGAATTCCTACAACTCAACAACATAAATACAACCTAATTAAAAGATAATCAAAGGACCTGAATGCCTATTTCTCCAAACAAGATATACAACTGGCCAACAAGTATATGAAAATATGTTTAAGATCACTAACCATCAGAGAAATGCAAATCGAAACCAGAATGAAGCCTGGGAATGTAGCTCAGAAGTAGAGCACCTGCTTACCATATGTGAGCTAGGTTTGATTCTTGTCAGAGCCAAATACAAAAACAAAACAAAAAAGCACACTGAGCTATCACCTCACACCTGTTAGAATGGTTACTAGGTGTCAATGAGGCTGTGGAGAAATTGATACCCTTTTGCATTGATGGCAGGATTGAAAAATGGTGCAACTGCAATGGGAAATAGTGTGGCAGTTCCTCAGAAAATTATAAATAGAAATAACATATGACCCCCAAATCCTATTTCTATGTATATACCCAAAAGAAGTGAAAAGGGGTCTCAAAGAGATATATACATAACCAGCATTATGCATAGTAGCCAAGAAGTGAAAACAACACAATTTCCATACAGGGATGAGTAGATAAACAAAATGTGATATATATGTATAATTGAATATTATTCATTCTTAAAAGGAAAGAAATTCTGTCACATTATACCACTTGAATGAACATTAAAGATATTAGAAGTGAAATAAGCCAGTCACACAAAAATAAGCCAGTCACAAATACTGTGCTATTCCACTTATAGGAAGAAAAGCCAAATTCATAGAAAGTAGAATGGTAGTTACCAGGAGCCGGGCAACGAGGAAAGGGTGGAGTGTTTGCTTAATGAGTACAAAATTTCAGATTTGCAATATGAAAAAGTCATGACTTGTTTGACACTAATGTGAATATATTTAGCACTATTGAAATATGTATATAAATATGATAAGTTTTATTTTGTTTTTTACCACAATAAAAATATTTATGAACACATACATGGGGTGGATATATAGCAACTCCAGAGTAGCTTTAGTTGTCGAAGTTAACAAATGAGTGAAATTAGGAAGGAATAGCATTTTATTTATTGTAAGTAAGTCCCAACCAAATATTGGAAAAAACTTAAAGCTTGACTTAACTGATTGGGAGCACCTAGAAAAGTGGGCAGAGTTTTCTTATTTGTTTGTCTAGTGGAATCGGCACTTTCCACTATGACTCTGACCTAGATAGTTGATTACCAGCTCAATTAATTGTTTATTGGATATCCTCAGAGTTCCCAAACTAATGACTTCCCAGTTTCTACTCGCATAAAACATCATTTTATATTTTCTCTCTATACATACAATTTAACTACTATGATATCCTAAATGCACAGATGTTTATTTACCCTATACTCTTCATTTCTTAAATCTAGATCCCTAAGACCTCATGCTTAATTGAAAATCTATACACACAAATTAGCCAAGGTGAGTAATAGTGCTTGCATATGAACATGCCCAGGAGTTGGGAGTGAAAACTACTCTCTATTCTCAGTGCACTATGTGAGAATTAGGACAAGCATCACCACTGGGTACAATACTCTATGCATGAAACTTCTGTTCAAATGCACTTTGGAACTGTTTCATAGCTCTTACACAGAGTGATATTTTTTGTTGTTGCTGTATGTAGTATGTGTGATAAATAAAAGAGTCACTATTACCAATGTACATTCTGCTGAGCATGGGGCAAACTGACTCAAATGCTACTTAACTTATCTGGCCCTCCGTTTTCTTGTCTATAAAACTAATTGTTGAAATAACCACTAAGATCTCCTCCATTTCTGAAATTCTATGACATTATTTGACTATACATGTGCACATGAAATTTTCTAACAACTCCCATGTATCCTTTATATATATATATATATATATATATATATATATATATATATATATATATATATATTTAAATTCTTGAAGTACATATTATGACCTTCAGAAAACATTGGAAAGATGGCATGAAGAAATCCAATCATTTTATCCACTGATTTAGCAAGTTCTAAATTTTGTCTCATCTTGAGATTATCTGCAAGCAAATACTTTCTTCTACATATTTGGAAATAATGTAGAATAGCTCACTTCTCAGAAAGAGCTTTTATTTCAGTTGATGATCTATTTTTAAGTGCTAATTTTGAGGGGGCATCATTCCTAGATTTTATTGCTTATTACTTGCCATTGGCCATGCTATTATTTTAGATCATTAACCAGCACTCTAAGGTCATTGACTACAAAGTTTAGGCTTGTTTTAATTATTTCACTAAATATTTAATAAATCTGTTTTTATATACAAAAGATACAATTATTTGAATAATTTCAGTTTATTAAATTCTAAATAAAGAAGCACTAAGTGGCTCCTTTAAAATGAAGAAGTCTACAGCAGATCTTCATCTAACTCAACAGTAGATCTCATTGTCATGGTCTATATCTGGAAATTATTTCCAATTGTAAATACCATAGGAATTTCTATTAAAACAAATTCTGTAAAAGTCATTACCACTAATTGATTATTATTAACTAAGTTTGATAGTGCAATGCTCTCTAAATGTTACAGGACTTTCACCTAAGTCTTACCTAAGTCCTACTTTCTTTGTAGTGTATACAGTTGTGTACACATCCAGATAAGACTTTCAGTGGATTTCATTACCATATATCATTTTAATATTTTATGTGAATTCTCATCATCACAAATGCAAATTATCTATTCTGATTAATATATTCAGTATCTATTTTCTACCTATTCTAAAAGGCAGTGTCATAATTTCTTGAATAAGTTTTCCTGAGCTGTTTAGTGTGTGAATATACTCATTTTCTTTGAGGTTTGTGTGTTCAAACAAGTGTATGTTTCTCATTCTTACAGTGCTTCAAATTTTCTAGAGTGTTTATCCTAATTGCCTTCTATGTTACTGCCATGAAATTTGGAAAATATGATCATTGATATATGATATAATTCCCTTTGGTAACAAAACTTCATGATTATTTAAAAGTAGGAAAGTTTAGTGAATCTACATTCTTATGCTTGGTTACTACTGTTTCAGTGTTTAAATGGAGCTATAACATACTAGAACACATTGCATTATATTTCAAATAAACATCTTTAATATGTAAGAGTAAAAGCACCACACATGAGATCTAATATTTATCCAAAGTTATACAAGCTTCCTCAGAAATAAAAATTGAGTTAATAGAGAAGTTAATTTTTAAAAACTACTACCTCAATGTAAATGAAGAAAAACCAAGCTTTTAACAATTAAATATTTGCAATCTGTGTTTTTTGTCTGAGTTACTGGGAAAGTAAAAGTGTACAACAACAAGGAAATAAGTAGGAGTGAAAAGGAAGGGAAAAGAGAGCACAGTAATCTTTGTTGGAGGTAAAAATAAAGTAGATATAGATTTGAAGCACTTACACAATTGAGATAAAAATAAGTTTTCCTTGATTTACCTGTTCAAGTAGTTCAGGCAGAAGAAGGTTGTTTAGAATTATTATCTAATTATCTTAATATTCACTTAAATTACCCACCTTATTTTTATATAACATTTTTAAAGGATGATAGATCAGGTATAAGAAGCTCACTCCAGAATTGAACTATTATCTGAAGCCAGCCCTGTTGTCTTCAGAGGCCTATAGTACTATTCTTTGACCCTGACACCGGGGTCAATCCACAAAAGTCGAATTACAACACAGATTTCAGGGAAAGGATATAATTATTTTCTGTTATGCCAACCTGGCCTTGAAAAATAGCTGGAGTACTGGGAAAGAAGGCAAAGGTCAGAAGTAAGCTGTTAAGAGAACAAAAGCAGGCATTTACTGAAAAGCTATTCACTAACTCTAATGTGGAAGAGGAGAATCACTGTAGGCATGCACGTGTGCAACACTCAATACTTTTTTTTTTTACTTTTTTTTCTTTTTCATATGGACTCTTAAAACTTTACCCAATTATATGAATTCTGGCATTCATATAGTTTTCCCATTGGCCTCTAGCAATGGGTTTTTATTTTGACATGTTGCAGTCTGTAGAAAAATGTGTTCCCATGACACCAGTGTTGATTGCAGCTGTTTGATGATTGTTACAAGTTCATCTCAATGTTCTCTCACAAATGTGTGTGACGCTGCCAGCTTTGCAGCTCTGGTGTTCAATATACCCGGTTGGTGTTTATACTCTCCTCCATCTGACAGAGTGGTACTGATGAAATCTGTTAGAAATGGTGACTACTCTGCCAAGTATTTGTCAGATTTCTGTGAGAAACCTACAGGATATCCATCTAGCCTCAATTGACATCCAAGGTAGCCATGTTGCTAGTGCCTTCATCAACTTGAAGGGTCATGGACTTCTGACAGCACAATGATCCATTGCAGATTTGTTCTGACTGGAAAAGAAACTCCTCAAATAGAGATAATCAAGGCATTTTGTTGAACTAGGCAAAAGTAAAAATAAAGCAAGAGAATCAAGGTAAGAGCATAATGTGCAAAGAGGCCATGGGGACCCTTCCTGTGTCTGAGACCTAGTTATCCTAAAATGAACGATACTCAAAGTTTTCAAGTTAGACAGAAAATAAGTAAACAAAACAATGTTTTCTGTTTACTTTTGGGAAATATTCTGATAAATGGATTTCAAATAAAATGGATTTTCATCCTTATTCACAAAACTGGATTCTGAAAATCTCCTTTTCAGCTGTCATTTCACAAAGCAAGCTTGAACATACAACTCAACATTGTGTATGTGAATGTAAGTTTCAGATGTAAGTCTTTTTCAAACAGATGGTTCTTGCTTTTAAAGTGTATAAATTATGGCTTTGACAAAGCAGGGCATTTAAAATACTACTACAGGAAGGAACTGAATCTTTAGAACATAAACAAAAATGATATAAAAATAAATCCTTTTCATTAAATGTTAAATCTAAATGCTCAGACCCCAGCCACCTCAACAAGAACTATGGCTGAAAACAGTAAAGTCTCTTATCTTTGCTTCCTGGCTTTAAGTTAGCATATCTCATGTTTCTGAGTTTTAATTGGCCATCAACGATATGTTTCCAAATTTAATCTACTTCTTGGCAGTAGAATCAGCAAAACATTTGTTTCCTTTCTTCTGGATACAGCTGCAATCAATTGGATGCACAAATGGCATGGAGGATGCTACAGGGAATCTCTGCCCCTTCATGGAATGGAATAGATATTTGGATGATGGTAGTTTTACAGAATCAAAACAAAACAGCCAAAGCAAAAAACATAATCAAGCCAATACTCTCCAAATATGCAATTGAAAACGCATATTTGCACCTAATTCATAAAAGTTCCAATATTACCATATACTCATAAATTCTGTCTAAGACCATGCCAAAGGTAAAGTCTCTAGTATTATAATAAGCACTGGTTAAATGACTAGGCAAGTAGAAAGGGTCTCTACACTGTAATTTATCCATTAAAAGCATTCAAAAAATTCACAAGCCTTCAGGATGGTAGCTCCATAACAATGCTGAGAGAATAATTTTGTTTAAATTCACATATGTAGTCGTGTGATAGTTTAGACTTACTAACAATCTGAAATACTATTAGTCATTCTCCTCTGGCACCAGAGGAAAATTTCCTCTTGTGTAGAATTTAAAATATATCATTTTCACTTGGTAATACTATTCCTTTCATTAAATTAAAGAAAGTACCTAATGATCAGGAAATGGAAGTTCCTTATTTTACAAATTTTTAGCCAGTATATAAAATTCTATCCAAGTCTTGCATGAATGGCTAATACCAAATCAAACAACTTTCACTTGAATTGGGTGGCCAATCCAAGGAAGTAAGAAAAGTGATTTTTATATTGAATTCTTTATAATGATGGGAAAATGGTGAAAATTGAGAAGGCAAGGAGATAATACAAGAAAACCAGAAGAATTCCTAGAATACTAAGTATTCAGAAAAATTAGAGGAGAAACTATAGCTAGATAAAGAAGAATAACAACAAGAATTGAGGAAGTAACTATACACTAAATATAAGAAGTAAAATCATACAGCTTGTCAAAGATAAACATATGAGCTTATCTACAGGACCCTAGGGTAGGAGAAAATCACTTAAGCAAGAATCATAAAGCATTAAGCATACATGGTAAGAAGGATAAACTAAACTATTCTACAATTCAGAAATGCCCTCAACAAAACACACCATTAAGAAAGAAAAATGGTAAACCAAGAGTGGGAAAAGATATTGGCAATACATATCCAAGATGTATTAGAACACCAACAAATAAGAAAAAGAAACAACTGCAAAACAGGTAAGACTCCTAAATAGGTGCTTTTCAAAAGAGGATATTCACATGGCCAATCAACATTAGAAAATGTGCTGAACCTTATCCATCATCAGGGAATTGCATATTGAAACCACAAATTCAAGCCGTAACTAACACACTTGACTGGCAAAACATGTAAAGACTCCAAAATGACTCCAGGTGTTACTGCAGAATTTTTACACACTGCTGGTAGGAGTGTAAAAACCATTTTAGAATCTATATTTGCATAATCTATTAAAGTTGAAGATACATGTACCCTGTGACCCATCGATTCCACTCATGGACCAGGAGCGTGTAAATAAAGTTAAGAACAGCATTGTTTGAAAGAACTGAAGATTGAAAATAATCCAAACATCTATGAACCATAAAATGGATAATCTGGGGAATATTCTTCCAATTCAATGCTACTTAGTGTTGAAAATGAACTAACTAAAGCTATTTTCAATGACATGGATGAGTCTCATAAACATAATGTTGAGCAAAAAAAATTTTTTTGAGTAAATGAGAACATACAATATGAAAGCATGCATACAAAGTTTAATATAGGTAAATCTAAACTATAAATTTAAAGGTGCATATTAGTGGAAAAAAGCTCTAAAAATAGCAAATAAATAACTGTCAGAAAAAAACATAATTACAATTATTTCTTGGAAGGGGAGGAAGTTATAATCAGAGCGGGACACACAGGAATTTTCTGGGGGTCTGACAATATTTTATTTCCTGAATTTGGTGGTAGTTACATTGAAATCCACCCTAATGTTATTCATCTAACTGTGCATGTATGTTTTATGCCCTTTTAATAAGTATATCACATTTCATGGTAAGTTGCTTTAAAAAGTACAAGGCAATTCAGTAAGTAGAAAAACTATTTAGATTATAAATATATATCTGCAAGACTATTTTTAATTGAGTTAATGTTATACAAATGGTAATTGTGTTATGAAAAAACTAACAGCAATATACATAGGTTCAGAAAACAGTAACTCAAACTACCAAAATAGAAGTGCTCTGGGGAATTTTGTTAAATGAATTAAAAAGTGGCATAATGATAGTAAAGACCAAAATCAAAGATGAACATGAAAAATTGCAATAACATTATTTCATGATATAGAAAAAGAAGCACATCAATATGTTATTTAAAAAATATGTCATTTAGACAATTATGCATAAGCAAGTTAATGAATTAAATATTGTTTGTAAAAAAAAAAGTTAAAACAATCAAAGAAGTAAGGATCCAGGAAGTAGATTTCCAAGTTTTTTTTTTTTTCAATCTCATTCTCTATTCTAATCTGGTCAGACTTCACTGCAATAAAAGCCCAGTGCTCATTTCACCTTTATGATATCACTATTCTTATGTTTTTCCTTGCCTAGAAATCATCAATTCCCTATCCTTCCAAATTTTGCCATCTCTACCTTTTCCAGCTTTGACCCCAATCCAACTGCCATCTCATTTTACTCCACTTGATGATGTTAATCTCCACTTTACATTTATATTTGCATGTATTTGAGTATTTTCTTTATATGAAGTATTGATGTCATATCATCAAGGAGGTTAGATTTTTTTACATAATTTATTCATACCTTACAGAAGTTGTCTTCCACCAGCTACAGATCAGAAAGAAGCACAGAGGGTGATGTATGCTTGTTTAAACCATAGATCTCACAGAATAACACCCATGTTTTGTGATTCAGAAGTTTTACAGGGATGCTCAAAAATCTGCATTTTAAAAACAGTCCACTAATGACTCTGATATGCAACCAGGCTTGGGAGCACTATCATGATTTCTAACAGGTTATGGAATGAATCATCACATAGGAGGCTCTAAATAAATGTTGATTACTCAAATCATGAAAAGCAGAGTACAGTCTATAAACATTTTATTCTTAGCAAACATGGTTTGATAGAATGGGTGCATATTTCACCTTATAGATGGGAAAACCAAGACATGGAAGAGTGAAATATTTTTTCTACTGCCATATTATTAGTGAGCTGAGTCAAATATAAAACTAGAAACTACCGTCCTAATGGAACACTCTTATTACCACACTTTAAAAGTCCTAGTGGCAATGTCAGAATTCCAATGCACACTGTCCAAATATTTCATTAATTCATGAGTATTGCTAAAAATTCTATCACTTATCAGGCACAATCAAATGTTGGTGCGTTTGGATAGAATAGTCTGTAAATTACCTTAACTTGGCCATCTATTAAACATCTTTTGTTATAATTTTATGAGAGTTCCCCTTGGAAAAGTTTAATGATTAAAATCTATCATAGATTCATCCTGAACTTGTTACAGAGGACTACATACAGAAAATTATAATTATAATTTATAATTATATAAATTATAATTATAGAAAATGCTCCAATATTTAATATAGAATTGATAAAATTTTAAAATATCTGAGAAAACACCCATATTTTGTATGTCAAGCCTTTCCTTCATTCTGAGTACTACCATTTTTTAAAGGAATTGTGAATAGGGAATTTTCATTTCTCTATTCATTATTTCTAATTGCCCTGATACTTTTGCAATCATGTTCTATTTCCTATCCAAAACATTCATTAGTGATACTAGCTATTCTGATATAAGCATTCTTTACCTGAAGAAGATGATGCCCCAATAATTTAGATTTTGATTCAGAGCAAATTATGTCATTTTATAAATGGAACATACACCGCATACACCTTACCTATTCTCCTTTCATTTACTCATTTCCCACTTTTAAATTCATTCCTCTTGATTTCACCACTTTCAATAAACACTCCCCTCACCTAATTTATGATCAACAAGAAGTTGGCCTTTCCCTTATATTGCCAAGAAAGTGATGCCAGAATAATTATCGACAAAGACCATAACTTCAAATATTCCCTTATTACACACTGATCAGCTGAACAAAACCAATAAAGAATAAATGCCTTATTGTTACTTTATATAGACGAACCCCCCCCAACCATATTTTCATCACATAAAAGGAAAACAATATAGAAATTAAATAAGCTTTGGGGTTAAAAATAGTTAATCATGTTAAATTTACCCATGTGCCAGGAAATTAAGAAATATACACCATATTACATTTTAGAAGTTTGGATTGGAATATTTGAATAAAAGATTCTCTTTGGATTGAACTTGGCATTCAATTCATTAAGAAGCACATGTTTTATGAATTTTAAAATCAAGTGAATTGATTTTATGTTAAGAATAAGCAATAATAGAAAGCTGATTAATATATGCAAAGACGTAATCAACCAGTATCTAGAAGGTACTATGCTGAGTACCATGAGGGACACATAGCTACTTACCTCCAAGTGGCTACATAATTAATTGAAAAGTAACTAATGTATAGTGGGATGGAAGCTGATGAAGGAGTTTTACATGTATGCAGCCTCCTCCATGTCTGGAGCACTGATTCTCAACCAGAGTCAGTTTTGATCCTGGCAGGTAGGGTAGGGACACATTTGACAATATATGGGTACATTTTTGGTTGTCACAATTGGTGGGCAGTGCTGCTAGAAAGCAGTGTGTAAACACTAGGGATGCTGTTGAATACTCTATAATGCACAGGACAGCCTCCCCTCTTTCTCCATCGAAGACCTATCCATCTCACAGTGTCAATAGTGCTAAAGCTGAAAACCTGCATCTACACAGAAAATTACATTAGGATCATATTCTTTTTTAAAAAATTTTGTTTTAGTTGTAGATGGACATAATACTTTTATTTCATTTAGTTACCCAGTGTCTCACATGTGCTAGGCAAGTGCTTTACCACTGAGCTACAACCCCAGCCCCAGGATCATATTCTTCTTAAGTGAAAATTCAATTGAGCTGCCTCCTTTAGTCATATACATATAAAGGTAGTAGGTAGTTCAGTAGGCTGAATATTCCATGCTGCTACATTGGAATTCCATCATATATATATATATATATATATATATATATACACACACACACACACACACACACACACACACACATACACACACACATATATATAGTCATATTCCAAGAGATATAACATATATATAGTGTTTTCCAAAAGTTATTATATATATATATATATGTGTGTGTGTGTTATCTTTAGATGATTCAACCTGAAAATGAGACCTCTGGAAGTAAATAATAAACTTTTTACAAATGAAGACAGGTGAACAAATAATTATAAAAAGGAAAGATATGAGAGATACTGTAGTTGCTACTACATGCTAGTGAGGTATACATCATTGCATATGTTGTTACAGCCCCATTCAGATACCTGGCCAGTGGACCCATCCCCCTACATGCTGTGAGTGTTGACTCTAACAACTCATAGCTGTGTCTGTTCTGTTCTTGGGAGAACTGCCCTTAAGTGCCAGGAACTGTTTCATCTGGGAGGTTATGTGTCTTATTCAAATATTCCAGTCACTGATACAGAAATATAAAAGGCTAGCCTCCTTGTTTCAAAGAAAGATAATTCTATTATGTTATTTATGCTCTGGAACTTTACTCTTCCACCCAACCCAACCCCCAAGATCTCCTACTGAGGAGGATCAAGTAAAAGATACACTTTATCCAAGGCCATATCTTTGCTCCATCTACCCCACTTCCCTAACCAGCTTCTCCTTCTTTATTTGGGTTATTCCTCAATAATTTTTGCTCAATAAATCACAACAAATCCCTTTTTGGGAATCTACTTTTAGATTACATAATCTAAAACACATATAAAATCAGAAAACTAAAATAGAACATGGGACATAATATTATACAGAGAAAGATTCATGTTATGGGATCCCTTTAGAAGCACGGGATAGGGCTTGGGCTTCATGCCAGACAGGGAGGCAAAAGTGAAATAGCTATACAAAGTCAGGATGCTTTAAAGGCTGCATCCTCAAAGAACAGGTATGCTAGAAAAAACCCTACCCATAAACAGAGAGAGGTAATAGGAATCCTGGACTTTGGGTATAATTACACACACACAAAAAAAGTCTCTACTGATAAATCAAACCCCACTAGGACTTTACCTAACAAGAATGTACAGTCTCAATTTATATTTCCTGTATGGCCCAGGGACATATCAGCTGAGAAATCAACATAACCTTGGTCTGGAGTAATATGTGGCAGATAATGATACATGGTAGTTATAAATGCATATAGCTCTCTGAGGGACTTTTCCCATGGTGTTTCTACAGAAGAAAATGAGCCCAAATAACAATGCATTCATAATTAAATGATGAAGAATAAGAGAATTGCTTCATTGAATATCCAAACTTATAAAGGTATTTGTATAAAAATTTGTATTTTTTAGCATTGGCCCTGGGACAGGAAAACTAGAACAAAGTGGCATCCGAATAAGCCAAGAAACAGATCTAAGAATTCTGGTTCTTGGCCAAAATTCCTATGTGTGATTTTTCAGGCCTGGCCATCAGGGGTTCTAAAGGATTAACCTGATAGCCTCACACGCAAAAGCTGCCCTCTCTAAACCAGACTTGATGCACAGCCAAGCATTGCAGTCTCTGAAGGAAGTTGCAATCAAGGATTCAGGACCCCACCGGCTGGCCACAATCTTATATATACTATATTCTTAGCCTGGATACATGCATTTGGAAACCTCTTTATTAAGATTTTCAGCTGAGACATTCTACAGGAGCCTTTACCAACACTTCCTTATGGTGGTGGTCATGGCTTTTCTTCACTCTGACTTAATCTTCAGTATTTTCCACTCCTTAGCCCCTTTCCTCTTGCCCTAGAAAACTGCAGGTGCCTTTTGTTCAGGACTTCCTTGAGAGTGAGAGGAGCCCTATGTCTTAACCATCGGACTGATCTTTGACCAGCATGCCAACCCAAGAGGAAAAACAGAACAGATGCCTCTGGTTTAACCTCTCTTTAATACTTATCAAGTAATTTATTATAAGTCTTGATTGTTATATTTCATTTTGGTTTGGTGTTTTAATTGGCTACTTCAACACCTAGCAACTTAGTTCTCTCCAGCTCAGCTTCGGTTCCAGCAGAAGTCCTGACAAGACTAGGTCCATATATAACACATATTTTGCTGTGTAACCAAGTGGTATTACAACTCTGTGAATAAAGAATGAATTATTCACCAAATAATGCTCTGATGATTGGTTCTCCATATGGGAAATAATTCAAAATTAGATTCCTACTTCAAGTGGGGTAGTAGAAGTGTTTAATAACCACCTCTCTGGAGTAGGGGGAATGAAAGCCTTATTTGTAGCACTTGCCCATTTCTGTGGTGTAAAGACTCAATTCCACCACAGGGAATTGAGCTACATATACGATGTCACAGAATGCAGAGTTGGGAAGATAGGTACCCAATCATCTCTAGCAAGCTAATTCTAGTATGACACTGCTACTCCATTTGCTATGGTTTGGATGGTCCCTTAAATTCATATATTACAAGCTTGATCCTCAATGAAGCTGTATTGCAAGTCCTACTCTAATGACAGGTGATGGGGTTGTGAGGGTGGAGGCCTTGGAAATGCACAAATGTCGTTACATTGGGAATGGTTTAGTTATTAGAAGAAACTGTTATAAAGCAAGCCTGGCTCCTAGTACCTTCTCTCTCTTGCACAGCTACATTGTCCTCCTAACATGTCAGGATACAGCACCATGGCCATCATCACACACCTGAGCCACGCTTTGGACTTCTAACTTCCAAAATTATAAACCAAATAAACGTCTATTGCTCACAAACTTCCCAGTATTCTGTTATACTAGCAGAAAACTAAGACTGCAAAATGCGTGAACATTAATTACAGATAGACGGTAGATATAAATATGAAAAGCTAAATTTTAAGAGAATAACAGATTGTATGACAACTGGATAAGGAAGAGATTCATGCTAACACATAAATATAAATTTTTTCACACTATTAGGACACATTGATAATAGCCAAAATTTACTTGTGTTTTCCAACTTGAAGTGTTCTATATTATTTTAGATAGTCAAAGGAAAATCCTAGTATTTAAAATTATATTATGACAAGAATGACAAGAACACAGTTTTAGTTTCACACTTATAACAGATTGGTATATGCTAGTGTATAGACGATAATCTTCAAAAGTCAAGACAAACACCTCACTGATAAAAGCCTTACTCCTGCTGCATTTCATTCAATATACATTTACTTCCCCAAGCTTATTTCTCACTTTATTCTCAGCTGTAATTCACGCCCATCCTACAATCAGCAAATATCATTTATAATTTCAAGGAGTGGAGGAAATTGGTAGAAGAGACTGCAAAGAAGACCAATTTCTGTAACTAATGAAATGATAATGTTCAGCACAGGGTGATAATAATGTTGTAAGAATTATTTCAACAATTAGCAAATTTTACACATTGAAAAAGAAATGTTATGCATTAAATATACTTTATTATCACCTTAGGTGACTTTAATTAATAACTAAAACAAAGAATGAGCTGCATTGATAATTAATTAAATATGAGCACTGATCATAATAAATAACACACATAACTAAAGTAGCTGATAAACATAATCCCTATGAACAAAATAGTCAGGTTCCAAACTTCTTCAAAAGGTTCCCTCTTTTACTTTACTTACCATAAGCAATTATACATTATTTAATTATACAATTATTACCAAACATAAAGTATTTCATGGTGAGTCAGCTAGTAGTATTGAGAATAAGTTATGGAAAATAAGAAGAGTTGAGATGCTATAAGGGAAAATTATAAATCAGGCCACAACTTTAGATCTATCCTCTTTTTTTGGTTTTGCTAGATTCTCCCCTCAGCCATACAAAGCAAAGCCATAAGGAAAAGAAACCACTTTATCCCATCTCTCCACTCTTGATTGGAGAAGAAAATCATTGAAATTGAGTCAGCACCCTTTGCAAGTTCACCAGCTAGTACATTTTCCTGCCTCCCTTTTTCAGGCACATAGTAAATGGATTAATAGAAGTCCAGGGTCAATATAGAATTCACTGCCATGGGTCACAAATCTATCATGAATATCTGGGCTACTTGTTTAAAATACAGGTACCTGGGCCTCACACAAGTGATGTCAATTCAAAATACAGTATCAAAAAATCTGTATTTTTCAATAGATGGCACCATAAAAAATTATTCTGATTCAGCCCATTTGGAAACCACTGCTAGAGTTTCCTGGGCAATATGTGCCCTTTGGATAGGGGAGCAAGCCTTGTTAATGCCGTCCTGCATCCCCATCCCTATTTTTATGGTGAATGTACTTATTCTTCATGTTAAGTTTTTACATATGTGTTAATAGCTACATATTTTATATTTTAAAACTACTAGAGGAAAAGCCAAAATTTGTAATCATTTTATGTGCATGAGGGATTGATAAGTAAAAATTTCAGAGAAAATGGAGACTATTCAAAAACATGCACTCATTGCTAATGCTCATTTACTCATGTCCCAAACTCCACTCAAAGGACAGGTTCTCATAGTACTAAAGTCAAAGAAAAAAAATATCAACCTAAATAACCTGTCATCTTGTATACAGTGGACCATGAGTGTAATCCCAGCAGCTGAGGCTGAAGCAGGAGGATTATGAGTTCAAAGGCAGCCTCAGCAACTTAGTCACTAAGCAACTCAGTGAGATCCTGTCTCTAAATAAAACATAAAAAAGGGCTGGAGATGTGGCTCAGTGATTAAGTGCCCTGAGTCAATTCACAGTACCCCTCCCCCCCCAAAAAAAAAACCTCAATGTGAAAAACTGAATTACAGAATATTTCATGTTAGTGCATCTACAAAATAATAATGTAGAGAATAATACAAAGTTCTACCCAAAAAGTAAATATCCACCTCTAGGGTATTTTTTTTATCACAAACTTTTTTTTTTTGGGGGGGGGGTGGAAAAATAATACCATATTAACAAGTGATTTTTTTTCCCCTTCATGGGCTCAGTGAAGGTTAGACATCTATCTCAGACAGTTTGAAATTTGGGGGAGTTGATTTTGCTAGCCCATCTGTTCAAGTAGAAAATTTCTACAAAGCTATTTTTAAATAAAAGCAACCTAAAATATGATTTGTACCGATATTAAAACAGAAAACCTCAACACCCAAAACAAATATATTGACATCATTCAAACTACAATGAAAAGAAAATAAAAGAACTATAAAAACCATTGTTGAAAATTAGAATCACCACATTGAAATACTGTGCTGGCTAGGTGGTTGATCCTGAGCATCAATCAGAAATAGATCTACTATTCCTCAAATCAGAGAAAGTACCTGGAAACCAGGAGATTTTTTTTATCGTTCCTCTTTGTACCTCCATGCCCAGTGATTGAAGTTCATAGAAGATGAATAAAACCCAGTTATTAACACCACTACTCAGAACTGAGACTCTTCAGGAATAAAGTTGTTGCTTACCACACCAGCAAAATAACCATGGCAAATGAACACGAAATTGTAAAGAAAGGGAGTTCTAAATTACAACTAGGAATTGCAGAAATGAGGAATGCAGTAGATATATTCTCATCCTTGCTTTCTTTGTATATATTTATATAACAGGCAAATAACTTTTGCCGGGGAGCTCTTTCCTTTTCCTCTTATATGAGGAAGTGTTAGTGGTTGTTAATCTTAGAGTTTAGTCTTTAGGCTACAGGGTATAAAAAGTGGCACATGGTTAAACTAGAAGAGGAATTAACATCCTCCAGAGATAGATAGTGACTGATAGGATTTGGAGTCTCCATTTATTTTGATAACAGATAGCCACAATAGATTTTCACTATTGTTGCAGAAGTATGCATGTGATCTTGGCATCTCCTCTGAAGTGAGTACTTGAAGTGAGTATATGAATTCTTCTTGCCAATGGAGAAGATTGATGAATATGGCATGCTGACTTTTGCCAACTCCTGCCTTACCTTCTATGGCCTCCACTCCACTGTAAACCATAGAAACGCTGGAACTACATTCCTCAGATTACCAAATCTCTACCATTTTATGTACGTATTTTATAAGTGAGAGGTTTTCACTTAAATTTTGGAAAAAGAGAAGCAAAAGCTATCTCTTTTATCTGAAAGTTGTGCAGGCAGATAATTGGGCTTCCCAGGTCTGAATTTTGGGAAGACATTTCTATGTTCTCCTGCTATTCACCCATCTGTGGGACTGAAGAGGAGCTGTGAAATCAGCAGAAGATTCCTTCCATTTCCCAATTCTTCTTAGTAGCAACTCTTATTCTCTGGAGGAATAGGCCTGAAAGTCAGTGGAGCCATCCCTGATACTCATACTCACTACTCCACCCTTCCAATAAGTTTGTAAGTACTTAAATTACCTTTATTAAATCTTTCTGCTTGAAATAAGTAGTATGATTTTCTGTTTTCCAGACTGAATCCAGACTAATTATAATTTCAAGCCCCCCTATTTTTGGAACAAGTAAGAGTTAAACAAAATAACACATTACAAATAGATGTTGAAAACACATTTTAAGAAAATATAATGTAACATCTTAATAGATTGTTTATGGATTTATCAACAAGAAGGCACAAAATAACAGCCAGTCTGACACTATCAATGTCACTAACCTAATGAAAAGTGAATGATGAAAGTAGCAGAGATTAAAACATATTTTTGGTGAAAATAGTCAATTAAATTATGATAGAACTTTTTGGTTCCATAATAACCTCATAAGTGAAAAAGAGTCAGTACCAAGAAAATCTACTTTATCCACTGTGGATTTCTCAGAGCCATATAATGACCATGTACAACCAATGTCTTTAATATATGAGTTTCTTCCTTCCATTGCTGCATTTGAATTCATATTATGAACCTGTACATAGTCCTCTTGGGTCCCAAGTTCTTTATTTCTCAATGTTAAGAAAGCTCATCAACCTTCGGGGTGCTTGAAGGATACTGGACAGTTAGTAGTGGCATTGAAAAAAGTTAAAAATAATTCAGAAGCATTTAATTAAGCATAATATTCTTTAATTCTCATTAAAGGAGTTTTCAAATTACCAGGTAGAGATAAAAAGTTATTGTAGCATAATATTTATTTTCTCTAACACCACATTTCTATTTAATCATTTAATTTTGTAATTAAGGTTCTCAGAGGTATAATTTATGGTGAATGATAGTTATACTATGCGATAGGTGAGAACAAATCTGAATGTATAACTTTATCTGAAATCTTTAGACTCTTGTGCTGATGCTAAAATAACACTGTTATTTAATTGATTATTTCACTATCTAGTTTTATCACTTCATTAAAAGTAATGTTGTACATTATCAAAACTACACATAATATACAGTTCTGACTTTTTCCCTTACTTTCTTCTTTATATTTCTATTTCAGAATAAATACAAATCATAGCAGACCATGGATTTTTAAAGATGACTCTGTTGCTCTTAGGAAGTTGAGACACTGAACTTTTAGTTTTCTTCCAATATGCAACCTGTGTGGGGCTCAAAGAACTAAACTGATTGGTGTGTCATTGCTATACCAAGTCACGCAAACTGATCATTTTCCACAACCACCCCAATGCAAATCAATACTAAGCTTAAAAAAAAAAATATATATATATATATATATATATATATATATATATATATATATATATATATATATGAACTGAATAATCAGGGCATTCAAATAGTAATAGCTATAATTTACTAGTTTCTACTTTATTCAAAATTCAGTGCTAAATGTTTCATATGACTTCATTATGTTATTAATTTCTCAAACAATACTCTGAAGATGGCATAATTATTTATACTATATATGTAAGGAAATTAAGATAAACTCATTTTAAATGGTTACTTAAGTAATTGGAATTAGAATCTATGTCTATATTAAATTAAATTTGTCCTTTTCAATACATGTTACTATATTAAACTGTTGTCTGTTTATAGTAGCATAAGCCATACTGATGGACACTAGACATACTATAGTCAGCTGTACAACTGATTTAAAAGAAACTGTAAGTGACAATTTCTTATTATAATATAATTTTAAAAACTAGATCATTACAGTGACTTTTGGGTTTTAGGGATCTACATCCATGAAATTAGGTAATAATATTATCTGACTAAAATCAGTTTTACCAAATGTGGAATGACCACTTGCATCAGTTAAGTCTGAATGTGAGGCCTTGAATTTTAAAAGCTCCATAGGTCATTCTCATTCATACTAAAATTTGAAAATCTTTGCTCAGAACTTCTATATTCAGCTGCTTAAATACTATTTCAAAGTGCCTTAAATTTTTTGTTAAAATAGATTTTAATCATTTAATTTTTAAATTTGTTCTAATTAGTTATACATGGCAGAAGAATACATTTTGACACACTGTATACAAATAGAACACAACTTCTCCTTCCTCTAGCTGAACATAATGCAGAGTCACACCAGTGTAATTATACAGGAATATAGGGTAATAATGTCCCTCTCATTCCACCGTCCTTCCCATCCCATTGCCTCCACCCCTCCCATCATTCCCCTCTGCAGAATCCAAAATTCATTCATTCTTCCCCATCCCCCTTACCAGAGAAAACATTTAGCCTTTGGTTTTTTGGGTTTGGCTTATTTCACTTAGCATGATATTCTCCAGCTCCATCCATTTACCTGCAAATATCATACTTTCATTCTTCTTTAAGGCTGAATAATATTCTATTGTGTATAGGTACCACATTTTCTTTATCCATTCATCTGTTGAAGGACATCTATGTTGGTTCCATAGTTAAGCTATTGTGAATTGAGCTTCACATTGGTGTGGCTGTGTCACTGTAGTATGTGGATTTGATTTTAAGTCCTTTAGATATAAACTGAGGCGTAGCATAACTGGGTAAAATGGTAGTTCCATTCCACGTTTTCTGAGGAATCTTCATACTGTTTTTCATAGTGGTTGAACCAATTTGCAGTGCCACTAGCTATGTATGAGTGTACCTTTCCCCCCACATCTTTGCCAAAGTTTATTGTTGCTTGTCTTGATAATTGACATTCTGACTGGCATGAGATGAAATCTTAGAGTAGTTTTGATTTGCATTTCTCTAATCACTAGAGATGATGGACATTTTTTCATATGTTTGTTGACCAAGCTTATAATCATTTATTGCTATTCAATCTCATAAAGGGTAAAAATCAAAGGACTGGAAGAGAGATCCAGGCAAAGTATTTTGCAGTATCTGTGGCAACCATAGCAGGTTTCAGGAAGTGTGAACACTTTGTACTGGGGTACAGGGAGGGATTCTCACTTTAAAACTTGATTCCAAGATTCAGAAGCATTTCTAGTATTTTGTTGCTTTTTTTCCATTGAGACAAGGTATCAATAAGTTGCTGAGGCTGGCCTTGAAATTGTGATCCTCCTGTCTCAGCCTCCTAAATTGCTAGGATTATAGACATATGCCACCATGTCTGGCAAAAATAGACTTTGTTATATTTAGTTTTTCCTGATTCCAATCATCAGGAAAACTGTCATTCACCAACTTCATGATGGATATACCTTCTGAATCAGTTAGGACATTCTGTTCAGAGAACATAAAATTCAAACTCTTTACACAAAAAGATTTTATTGGTGCATGTATTTCCATGCCCAAAGGTAGAATGAACCTCAGGTGTAATTTTGTCAGCAAATCTCTCAGCTGTGCCTTTTTATGTGCTGCCTATATCCTTGGATTGGCTTTCTTAGTGATAGTAAAAAAGCTACTTTAAGTCCAGGCTTCATGAGACATACCATGTTTTCCACATCAAAACAAATAAACAAAACACAACAAAACTCTCCTGTTAACTGCATTTTACCCTGATTGAGCTAGTTTAGATTATGTGCCCTGAACCAAGAATGTTCAACAGAATTTTTTTTTATTGGTTGTTCACAACATTACAAAGCTCTTGACATATCATATTTCATACATTAGATTGAAGTGGGTTATGAACCCCCAATTTTACCCCAAATGCAGATTGCAGAATCACGTCGGTTACACATCCACAATTTTACATAATGCCCTATTAGTAATTGTTGTATTCTGCTACCTTTCCTATCCCCTACTATCCCCCCTCCCCTCCCCTCCCTTCTTATCTCTCTACCCCATCTACTGTAATTCATTTCTCTCCTTGTTTATTTTCCCATTCCCCTTACAACCTCTTATATGTATTATTGTATAGCAATGAGGGTCTCCCTTCATTTCCATGCAATTTCCCTTTTCTCTCCCTTTCCCTCCCATCTCATGTCTCTGTTTAATGTTAATCTTTTCTTCCTGCTCTTCCTCCCTGCTCTGTTCATAGTTGCTCTCATTATATCAAAGAAGACATTTGGTATTTGTTTTTTAGGGATTGGCTAGCTTCACTAAGCATAATCTGCTCTAGTGCCATCCATTTCCCTGCAAATTCTATGATTTTGTCATTTTTTTATTGCTGCATAGTACTCCATTGTGTATAGATGCCACATTTTTTTTTATCCATTCATCTATTGACGGGCATCTGGGTTGGTTCCACAGTCTAGCTATTGTGAATTGTGCTGCTATGAACATCGATGTGGCAGTATCCCTGTAGCATGCTCTTTTAAGGTCTTCAGGGAATAGAATTTACACAAATTTTGAGTGGCTTAAACTGGAGATGAGATCTGCTTTAGTGAAAGCAAGGAGAAGTTTGGGCCCCGAAATCTGGATTCTAAATCTTGTTTTACTAATTCAATTTAAGTGTCTGTATTTCATTCATATATACACACACACACACACACACACACACACACACACTCATTTCAAACTATATGGGATTAAAGTCATTCTGAACTAAGATTCTTGTTTCATGTAAGATTCTCTTCATGATTTCATTTCTATCCAAGTCTTGACCTATTTTGTTCTGTACTAAGATATATCTTCTGTTGTAATGACCTGTCTTAAGAACCAAAAATTCTCCTACACCCAAAAGAGAAACCAAAATCAAAAGTTCAATTTTTGTTCTAAAAATGATTTTCTGCCATAGTAATCACCTAAATAAATAAATAAAGTTTGTGACTGCAAGGTAGCTACATTTTTTAATGGGTATTTTAAAAATGGCATGGAACATAGCTTTCTGAAAGTGCTTTATAAATCTATTGCCCTTTCTATTTTTAAAAAATAACATTTGTTGGTTTTAATTCAATTTTAACAACAGATACATTTTTTAGGATCAAAATTATGTAAATGGATAACATGCATCTATACTGCTCCTTTTAACTGAAATATTAGAACTAATTTGAAAACTGATCAATTTTTTCTAAAGTATCTGAAAAGTGAATACAGTATAGGCAGCAAGATAACCAAATATAAATTCAACACTCTGGTTTAGGGATATAGGATAATTAATTTGCATCATACAAGGGGCCTTAAAGAATAACTAGTAGGGATGAAAATAAACAAGAAGGATACGTAAACAAGAGCATTATTATGCAGACATTTATGAACCATTAAGCATAATCATAGCTAGGGAAATAGCTGCTGTTTGCTAGCGATAACCACTCTGAACTCAGATATATAATACTTTAAATGGTGAATACAAGAATATTTATATTACAAGCAGAATGAAATGCAATATCTATGCATGATATGAGAAGCAAAAGTAAAACAATGTTCATTACTAATAGACTTCTGATTGATCAAAGGAAAATGATTAAGTAATAATCTTTTTACAAGCATGTACAAGGTAAAATATATTTTCTAAAATGCAGTTCTTTACTCAAAAATTTCCTCACATATCACTCGTGGTACGTACTTCAAAAGACAAAATTAAGTGTCCTAGTTGAATTGAAGCAAATTATGAAAGTTTAGAGACTGTCATCACTTCATGCACCCAAAATGAACTGACTTTAATCAGAATCATCACAGAATAAACCATAACGGGATTATCCTCATTCTTTTTTTCCCCCTCTTGATACTAAATTTAATGACTGTCAACTCAAAGGCAATAAATAATCACACTTTTATGTAGCTGTTTAATACAAACAATTTATAAAGATATGCTGATTTTAAAATGAATTCATATCTTTTCTTATAATGTCTGCATTAGAATATGCAGATACTTTTAAACTCACAGTAAATAAAACTGTGAATGAATTTATTTTCTATAGCTACAAGCCTTCAGTAGAACTAGCCTTTAAGAGAATTCAAAATAACACAAATATCATCAACTTACATCATCTTTTTTTCTTGATAAGTAATGAGCTATTTCTAGCAATAAAGATACTTCCATGGTATTCTTTAATTAAAATTCTTCCTACCAAAACATCCTGAGTAATATTCAGTATATTTTTCTTTACTTAATGGGAATTTAACCAAGTAAATAATGACAAAATATGCTGCATTGCTCAAAATGGGATTGTTATTCAAGTTCACAAAAAGTACATAATGATAATTTCTACCCTTACCTCAGTCACTCACATAAATAAGAATCCATTAGAAGGTGGTCACCTTGTTGATTTGGTGCCAGAGAAAATTCTGCCATTTTTCATGTACAAATGATGTCTGCTTCAGGCAAAATGCTATTCATTAACACAAATAAAGCTTTTGAATTAATGAACCAGCCTATGTTCTACCAGTACAGCTTTGCCAGGTATATTCATCAAATATCTTAGAGCACAAGAAAAATTGTCTGCAATTTTGGGGAATACCTTTAGTTTACTATGTCTTTAAAATTTCCATTGTCTTAAAAACTGACCTTTTATACTGCATAAAGCAGAACACTCTGAAGAAGTTGTGATGGGAGAAAAGAAATTTAAATGGATGTCTTATGTCAAGTGGTACTTGAAGACATGATCATTAATTGAAAAGTATTTCTGGAGTACTTAATAGATACCAGGCAGTATTAATGGCACAGAACTATCATCATCAAAACCATCATAATTATTATAGTAGTATTGGATATTATAATTAGTAGTAGTAATATTGAGTCTACATAATAGCCCTGTGATAAGGGGGTTGTTGTTGTTGTTGCTTTTATTCTTGTTTCGTATTATTTAACCTTCACAAACACCTTATAATGTAGGTATTATTATTATTGCCTCTTATAGACATATGGAAGGACTTAAATAATCAAGCAAATTGTTCATGGCCATATAATAATTGCTGAAGCCTGCATTTAAATCAAGGATATCTGATTTTAAAGTATAATATTTTTTACCATCAATTACTATCATGGACTCTAACATATAGATAGGATAGCAATATATTTACACAATTCATCACCTAAACTAAAAGCCTTAAAGTTAAGGTTTTCTTTTTCTTTCCTATGGCATATTCACCTCCAAGCACAGTTGCTGATACCTAGAAAATATATCTCAAATCTTTCTCCTTCTATATACTGCCACTAATATCACTCTGATCAGGTGATCTCTATCTGGTCTCCTGCCATATCCTTATAACTAGTTTCCTTGCTTTCACCATTGTCTTCTCAGTCTGAAAACCAGCATCTTATATAACAGGAAAACCGTAAATCCTTTTGACTAAAATCAAGAATAATGCAAAGATACCTACAATTTCCTCTTCTATTCAGCCTCTTACAGAGGTATTATTCAATGTGATTAGAAAGGAATAATTAAAGATAATAAAAAATGTAAGAAGGGAAAGTATCTGAATTTATAAATGATATAGTATACCTGGAAATACCAAAGGTTCAAATTTAAAACTAACTCAAAATAATTCAGTAAAGTATAAAGACATAAAATCGTCATAAAGAAATCAATAGCCTTTTCAAACAAACAATAGCTAAAAAATTACAATGGAATAGAAATCTCTGCTCACAAGCAAAACCAAAAGGTGAAATACTTAACAAAATTAAAAAGAAATGTGCAAAGCCAACCACTGCTCAGTCGAGCATACCCATAATCTCAGCTACTCAAGAGAGGGAATAAGATTGCAAGTTTGAGACTATCCTAGGCAATTTAGCAAGACCCTACCTCAAAACAAACAAACAAATAAATAAATAAATAATCTGGGGTTGTAGTTCAGTGGTAGAGTACTCCTGGGCTCAATCTCCACTACTGCCTAAATGGAAAAAAGGAAAAAGAAAGAGAAAAAAAAAAAGAAACATACAAAGCTGATACAAGGAAAATTGAAAAACACTCCTGAAAGTTACAATAAAGTATACTGAAGCAAATGGAGAAAGATCCCTGTTGCTATAACATGAAGGTGTCAATTCTCTCTAAGGTACTTTATAAATTCTGAACAACCCAAGTAAAAAAATCAGCCAAACAAATTAATATTAATATTCATACGGAAAAACAAAATTTGAAAATAGTAAACAGTGAAAAGAAAAACTTAACTTACAAGGTAGGATTAACTTATCATACATTAAAAATGCTATGGACTTTTATTATTAAAATAGTACAGTACTTACAGATGAATGGAATAGAGTCCAAATTGAAATTTCGGTACATATGAAAATTTAGTATGCAATGGTATCATCTCAAAACTCTGTGACAAAGACAGACTAATATTTTAAATGATTCTAGAACAACCAATTAGACGTTTTAAAAAAGATAAAAGTGAGACTATGAATTACCATACACAAGGATAGACTTCAAATGGATCAGGAGTCTAAATGTAAAAAAACAACTGAAACCATGCAAACACTAACATATACCATACAAGTGCTAGAATGTAGGATGTAGCAAAACCAAACAAAACAAAAAACAAACAAAAAAAAACTTCAACTTCTACATGATCCAAAATCCAGATTCAATAAAAGATTGATAAATTTGTCTATATAAAAAATTTAAATGGCACCATAAAAACTCCAAAAGCAAACTCAAAAGACATCTCAGAAACTAGGGGAATTTTTTTTACATATATCACAATTAAAGGGCTAACAATTTTATTTTTATAACTCGTAAAAGTTGAAAAGAGCAAAACCCCAATAGAAAATGGGCAAAAATCCTGAACACACAATTCATTATATATGTATATACAAGATACACAACACACATATATATCCTTTAAACGTGAAAATATATTCAACCTCATACATCATAGTATAAATGCAAATTAAAAGTACATTGATATATTTTACCTATCTGAATTGCAAAAACCACAAATTATGATAGTTAATTCTGTTGGCGAAACAACAGGAAAACCAGAGATCTCATATATCATGGGCAATAATGCATATGTGTGCAACACTTACAAAAGGAAATTTGATAATATCAAACACACACTATTAAGCATTTATCTTTTGATCCTAACAACTCCATCTCTTAGGACTCTATCCTAAAGGTACAATTCCAACAATAAGATAATACATGTGCACAAGGTTATTCATTGAATTGTTGTATGTAATTGCAAAACACTAGAAGCTATCTAAATGCCTATAGAATATATAATAATATTGGGAGCAATAAGCAATCTATACACCTATACATAGAAAACTGTGGTTTTGCCACACTTAGAATACTATATATATAAACCCATATTCTGTTACTATAACAAAATACCTGAAGCAAGCTAACTTTATGAAGTAAAGAGGATTATTTAGCTCACAGATATGGAGATTTAAAATCAGAGATTTAGGGTCATTGGTTCAAACTTAATGGCACCATGGCACAAGTTCATGCAGAAGAGAGAAATGACATTGCAAAACAGGAAATCAAAGACTTGACAAGAACAATTTTCATTGGAAAAGTTTATTTTGGGGCTCACAGTTTCAGAGGTCTCAGTCCATAGATGGCTGATTCCATAATTCAGGGCTCAAGGTGAGGCACAACATCATGGCAGAAGGGTGTGATGGAGGAAAGTGGCTCAAGACATCACTCCAGGAAGCAGAGATAGATAGATAGATAGACAGACAGACAGAGAGAGAGAGCGAGTCTCCTCATCAAGAACAAAATAAATACCCCAAAGCAAAACCCTAAAGACCTACCTCCTGCAGATACAACCTACCCTACCAGTCTATAATCACCACTCAGTTAATCCCTATCAGGGGATTAACATACTGATTAGGTTAAGGCTCTCATAACTCAATCACATCACCTCTAAACCTTCTTGCACTGTCTGACACATAAGCTTTTGGGGGACACCTAATATCTAAACCATAGCATTCCCCAGTGACCTAAGAACAACTAACTAGGACCCATCTCTTAAAGGTTCCATATTATCTCCCAACTCAGTCAACCTGAGGAACAAGCTTTCAATACATGAATCCTTAGGGGAGACAAACAACATCCAAGCCTGAGTGCTATGTAAATTACAAAGGGTATCTATAGTATGCTAAGTTCCATTTAAGGTAAAAAGGGAAATAGGACTTTCTCTCTCTCTCTCTCTCTCTCTCTCTCTCTCTCTCTCTCTCTATGTATATATATATATATATATATATATATTACTATATATATTTACATGAATATATATTTACATGAATATATATCTACATAAAAAGGAAACAAGACTACACACACACACACTCAGTTACACAAAAAGGAAACAGGAAGGATAAATCAGAAACAACCAAGATTTTTTGTCTCCAGATGGTGCATGGGTATAACATGAAAAGATAAGGGTTGAAATTTGTACAAAAGGTTTGAGGTGACACTTTTCTTATTACACAGTTCTGTTTATAATTCTGTAGCCATGTCAATATTTCACATATTTAAAAAGTAGAACCAATCCAGAGAGGGAAAAGAAAAACTTCAGTGGAATATAAAGAGAAAAAATAAAACCACAAATAACTTTAAGGTATTACAAATAAATAACATTCTCACACTGAAGGAGAGGACGGAAAATAACAAATCCAACTAACTTATTTACATAGTATTTTGACTATGAAGACTTGGGCCTCAGAGAAAAAAAATAAGAACATACTAAACACTAAACTCCAGTTCAAAGATTTGTTTTCTCAGCCAGGCTTGGTGGTGCACACTTGTGATCCCAGTGACTGAGGCTGAAGCAAGATGATTGTAGTTTTGAAGACACCCTCAGCAACTCAGCAAGGACCTAAGCAACTTAGAGAGACCCTCTCTTGAAATACAAAAGATAAACATCTGGAGATGAGCTGAGCACAATGGTACATGTCTATAATCCCACCAACTCGGGAGGAGGATCATAAGCTCAGGGCAGCCTCAGCAACTTAGCAAGGCCCTAAGCAACTAAGTGAGACCCTGTCTCTAAATAAAAAATAAAAAGGTCTGTGGATGTGACTCGGTGGTTAAGCATCCCTCCATTCAATCCCTGATACCAAAAATGTGTCTGTCTGTGTGTGTTTGTGTGTGTGTGTGTATTCTCAATTATGAAACTATGTGTGTGTGTCTTCTAGTAATGAGCAATGATTAAAATATATTTTAGAGAAAGGGAGAGAGATTTCTTAATCTTGGAGAAGACAAAAATCTGGAAAGAGTAGATGTTAGCATAATTTTTCTAGTTAAATTTCAAATTGGAGTTAAAACTATGAGCTCATAGTTTTCCAGATAAATATGTAGGTAGGTAAATACATTGATTGATTGATTTCATACACACACACACACACACACACACACACACACACGCATACACACACACTTTCCAGCTCTGTTTACCATGAGAATCTAACACAATGATATTCTAAAAGCAATGAGAACCTACATATTAATTTCCACTAAAAGTAACCAGGTCTCTTCAGAGATAAAACTAATTCTGCCATTGATTGATGGAAAGGAAAAAATGACCCTGGACATTATTGTATCAGAAATAATGATGAGATATTGCTACAGGGACAAAGAAAGCAGTTGATTGGGTTGCCAGTGGACAAATCTAGGATGATTTGAATATCAAAAAAATGACAAGATGAGCATGGTGGCACACACCTATAATCCCATCAATTTAGTACGTTGAAACAGGAGGATAGCAAGTTCAAGGCCAGCTTCAGCAATTTAGTGAGGCCCTAAGCAACTTAGTGAGACCCTGTCTCAAAGTAAAAAATAAAATTTTTTAAAAAGTGCTGGGGATGTGACTCAGTGGTTAAGGGCCCCTGGGTTCAATCCCCAGTATCACAAAAAAAGAAAGGGAGGGACCATGAAAATCTAAAGATAAAAGATCTTCAACATGATTGAAAAACAGTTTTATAATAAAAGATAATTAAAAAAAAACTGAATGCAGGATGTGATGCTGGAAAAAAAGATGCTATAGTAGGAGGGCTTTTGTTTTTTCCTACTGTAAAAAGCATTATTAGGCAAATGTAAAACCAATCTATAGATTATATACCATAATTTTATCATTATTAATCTCCTGGTTTGGAAAATTCTATTGTGGTTTTGTTGTTATGGGTCAAGCTATATAAGCAATGACCAAACAGACTCCATTTTACCCTGAGACTCCATATCATGTAAGAAATGCTTCTCAATGGGACACCCCACCTCTGTACTCATCAATAGTTGCTTAGCATAGCATGTCTGGCAACGCAAAATGGCAATTCATATACCATGTAAAGTTGTGCTCTTTTTGGTTCCTATTTGTCTTGGACAATGGACCCTGTCAGAGATTGACTGTCTGGACATCAGTAACCATTTTTTAACTTGTACTCAAGTAGGGACATTTTGACCCACTCCCCCTTCTGCTTAGGATTTTAGATCTCATGATGTTAGTTTATGGCTTTGAATCACAGCAACAGCTATTTATGATTAATATGGTTTGGGACTATAAAAGTTGTATTCAAACCCCAGGAGGGGGTTGAAGGGTGTAGACTTGCAGCCTGCCCCTTGGCCCACCAGCTGGTGGATCTGGACCACCAACTGGTAAATAAAGTTTCCATCTCCTGCTATAAGATCGACTTGGTGATTTATTTCAATCTCACCATAACATTGTAAGTATATGTCCCTGTCTTAAAAAAAAAAAAAAACAGCACACAAGAACAAATAGTATTCAATCATCAGGGGATGCCTGTCAATAATATATTCTTCAAAAATTCAGAAAATATAATATCTATCAATATAGATAATGACAAAGAAGGTTGGTAATATGTAAACATTTGGAAATTTGGGTGAATAATATTCAGGCAATCTTTGTTACAATTCTGCAGATTCTCTATAAATATGAAATGATTTCAAAATTAAAAGTGAAAAAGGAAAAACATTTTATTGAAAATGGGAGAATAGCTGGGTGTGGTGGCATACACCTATAATCCTAGCAACTCTAGAAGCTGAGGCACAAGGATTAGAATTTCAAGGCCAGCCTCAGCAATTCAGTGAGGCATTCAGCAATTTACCAGGACCCTGTCTCAAAATAAAACATGAAAAAAAGAGGTAGGGATGTGGCTCAGTGGTTGAGCACCTCTGGGTTCAACCCCTAGTAGTGGTAGTGGTAGTAGTAGTAGTAGTAGTAGTAGTAGTAGTAGTAGTAATAGAAAATGGGAGAAGATATGAAATTAAAATACTGCAATACTTATATTAGTTGACAATGGCTGATTGCTTCATGTGGATCATTTTGTTGCTCTCTACTTTGTCTATATTTAAAACTTTCAAAAATAAAAAGTTACAAAAGCCTATAATTAACAAAATTCAGAAATAAATATGGAAAAACTTGTGAAACTTTTATTTCCAACAACTACTACCTAGTTTTGCCTGTGGCAACATACTTTCCTCTTGAGCAATGTGACTTATTCTAGTTTAATAACTCCCCAACCCTTTTGATTATTAAACAAGTCTACTTTTAGGTTCAGTAAATTTAGGTATTCTCATCTATTCCTATCTACTTCAATTTCTCCTTCTTTTATATGCTCATACCTCTCTAAAACTGCATTAGTCTCAGCTTAAGGATGAAGGATTTTTTTGAGGACATGTGGCCTGTTCTTTCTCATCTCTCTTTTCTTCATTACTCCCATATCCTTCTGTCCACTTTGGAATCAGCAGCTGTGGAAAAGGAAAGTCTTTGCTTAGGAGACTATCTGTATGGAATGGTCATTAAAGCTATTTTAAAGTACATCTAAGACTTGTTGCAATTATAGTCCCAGAACAGAATGTAAATGGCATAAACTTTAACAAATAATAATCATTTAAATAACATAACAAATTAACACATACAAGGAGGCAAGTTTAGAGATCAATAAAAGTGTCCTGAGATTGAAACTAATCCAAGTTTTTTAAAGACAAAACTCCAACTAAAAGACTTTCAAAATAATTTTTATTATACTTTAGTAGATGTTTTAAGTACTATTCCCGCATGTGATAAAGAAGTATTTATCTAAAAAAAATTAATTTCTTCAGTTGCATTTCTGTTCTTTGTTAAACACAAGCAAAAGGAGCTTAAAACCTTTTACATTAAAGCTATATCTATGAGATACCTTTTTCGAAAACTGTTACATCTCTCCATTTCCCTATATAGAGATGGATTCATCCACTTGTTGATCCTTCAACATCTAGCCCTCTGTGTAGATTTCTATCTTCTTATTTATTTTTCAATCTGTATGTTTACATAGATGAAGTGTGTGTCTGGGATATTTCTCACCAATTACTAATGACAATCACTTGTAGATGATGGGGTTTTGCACAAAATGTTTACATTTTCTTCTTAATACTCTTCTGTATTGATTGGATATTTAACTGATGCCCAGGTAATATGCTATTGAAATAAATGTGCCAGGTTCCAAGAAACATTAGACACCAATTTTTAAGCTTATTTTACTGAAGTTCACAAGATTAAAAATTATACCGACCCTTTGTGAAGAATAAGAAATGCACTGGGCAAGTTGGTGCACACCTGTAATCCCAGTGGATCCAAAGTCCAAAGCCAGCCTCAGCAAGTTAGAGAGGCTCTCAACAATTTAGTGAGACTGCCTCAAAATAAAAAGGGCTTACTCAATGGTTAAGAAAAAGTGCAAAATACTTTTTAACTTTTCTATTACAGACTTTTTAATCTGGATTTTTGAATGACATGATGGCCTTATATCTTAGGTCTACTTAGATCCTGCTTTGGAATTCTGCCCAACAGTATAAGCTTGCAGTTTATTACCCAGCTCTTCCAATTCAATAAGTGGTTTCTTTACAACTAGGTCATTTTTAAACTTTTGTTACTAAATTGACCAAATGTAGTTAAAACATATTGACACAATTTTCCCATTACAAAATAAAACCCCTTTAGAATGTAACAGATTCATTTGATATTTTGGCATTATCTCACTGTTTGATTTGATTTCTTCAGTGTCTTTCTCCTATCTGCCATCTGTATCTCCTCTTAAAAGAAAGTATAAACTGGTAATCCTCACTAATAGTTTACTTCTTCTACATGCAGAATAGAAATATATATGATGGAAACATTTAAAGGCATTCATACACTTGACATTAAATTGATTTACTTAAATAGCAAGTTGTCCATTCCCAGTCCTCTTTCAACAACAGCACTTTTCAGGGAATCAATAGGAAAAAAAAATTAGTGTAATATTTGCAACCAAATTTATATAAATTTTTTTCTTTACAGAAAGAATGAATTAGAATCAATTATTAAAATTCATAGAAAGTTTAATATTGTAGTTTTGCCTGGAATATTAATTACCTTCTCTTGGTGCTTTCATAGATTACATTTGGTAGTCAAAGGATTCTGTATGATATTTGAAAAATAAATATAATTTGCAAATGAAATAAATAGTGTAGATTTCAATACAGCTAATTACAAAATTTATGGTTTCTTAACTATATACAGCTTAATACCTGATTCAAAATTAAACAAGAAAACATTATTTCTAAAAAGTGTCATATTAAAAAATATTAGGTATGAAATCACAGATTATAAATGTATCAATTATTTTATTAAAATAACAAATACATATGCAAGGATATATTTCCATAAAGAAACAATCTGATGAATGTGAATCATAAATATAACGAAAGAAAATTAAAAAGATCAGTAATAAAATATAAAGCAGCAGCTCTTATCTCCATAAAACCCTCCATACACATTCAACATACTTAACCCACACATCCATCAAGAATACCTACAAACACACCAGAAAAATAAGAACGCAGCATCACCATAGTACACTGATTCCTAGATAGTAATTTTATGATAAAATAAAAATGATTTTCTTAATGATTAATTTTTATAGTGTGATTTGATCTTAAATAGGAATAATATTTAACCTTGACAAAATTTCCCATTAAAAAATAAAATCACTTTTATATAATGTTTACTTTGTGTCAGGGACTCTTTTGAACACCGTATGTGGATTATATAATTGGATGACCACAATAACCCTAGCAAGTTACTATTATCCCTACTTATGCAGAATGAATATCCAATTAAGTAACTTATGCTAGAAAAATAGCTAAGGAGTAGCCTAGCCAAGAATATAACACAGGTTGTCTGGTTTGATTTTATATTCTCAAACACTACAAAATACTGCCTTATATTTTTTGTGCATTTACTAAAGTGTTTTTCAAAATTCATTCTAAATGTGTGAAATAAGGAGACAAATCTTCCTTTACCTTCCCTCTGCATCCTGGAAATGATAAACTCACTTTTTCTTGATCTACAAAACAATGAGAAACATCATAGGCCATATGTAACTTATAAATGCCTACTTGAGTATAAAAAAAACTTGAATTATTTTGTATTTACTTAAACCACTTTCTAGATTAAAGGATAACTTCTTTTATGTTTGTGACATGTGACCATAAAGAGAAAATAGTTTTTAAAATACATAATTTTTAAGTAGTTCATAGTCCTTTTGCTATAGGTGCTGTGTACATTTTCAAGCAGAGAAAACAAATTTTATGCAGTGTTTTATAGTGTTACAATCCAGAAAAATGTATATTGGAAATTTGTGAATGTACTATAGCCTTATTTATTATTTCTGACAGGCTTAAATTTAATACATTTATACTAAACATTGAGTCAATTTAAATCCTAAAAATTATAAGAGAAGTAGAAGAGCTTCTATACAGCCAAAAATGAGATTATATGCACTAGAGAAACAGGAAAATAAGGAAATAATATGCTGTTCAAATCCAGAATTGTTTATGTTTTTTTTTTAGTTCCATTAGAAGGAAAGACCTAAACCTGTAATAGGATTGGAACCCTATTTTAAAAAAATATATAAGGGAACAAACTAACTACCAAGAAAAAAAAATTCTAGAACAAATAAATAGAATCGCACATCCAAAGACTGTAACTATTGGAAGAAATACATGTAGAATTTTTTTAAAAAAGGAAGTGTATGGCATTAGATGCTTCTATTAGAAAATAAAGGCCCAAAACTGATGATATAAGAGATAACTTAATAACTCAATAACTCCTAGAATTCACAGATACAAATTAAGTATGTGAAGAATTAACAACAAACTAATAACCTAATAAATAACTAATAACCTAATAAATAATAACCTAATAAATAATAATCCAACTAAACACCCATTAAATAAAGAATATACATTCTCAGGAACACATAGAACATTTAAAAAAGTTGACACATAGAATAAAGTTAGTATCATCAATTATTGAAGAGACAGTGACACAAAAGACCATTCTCTGACGATAAATTCATTTAAATTAGGAAACAAAATCAAAAAGGTAACCATATGTGCTATATATGTTTAAAAAGTAGAGCACATACTTTCAGATAAATCATAGGTCAAAGAAAAGAATATAAAACAAGATAATAATAAAAAGTAAAACTTAAAGATACATAAAAATAAATGTCAAAATTTGTCTTATGTAATGAAAGATGTATTTAAAGGAACATCTGTAGCATTAAATGTTTGCATTAGAAAAGGGCTAAAAGTAAGAAACCAATTTCCAGCTTAACATTTAAAAAAAGAAAAATGTAAATATAAGAGCAGAAAACAGTGATATAGAAGCTAAATATGTAATACAGTTTTTTTTAAAAGCCAAAAGTTGGTTGTTTGAAAAAAACAAAATGAATAAAACAGGCAAACGTCAAAATTGGCCAAAAAAAGAAATGAAAAGGAAAAATCAAATTTAATAAAAATGAGAAAAATGAAATCTAAGTGTAAATGTACAAACAACTTTTTGTAAAACTTTTAATAAACAGATGAATAATTTTTAGAAAAATGTAATTTCCAAAACTGATGAAAAAGAAAATCTATTGATTTTAAAATTTATAGTTAGTCACAGTGGCACATTCCTGTAGTCCCAGCTACTTCAGAGGCTGAGGCAGGAGAATTCCAAGTTCAAGCTCAGCCTGGGCAATTTAGGAAGACCTTGCCTCAAAATAAAAAAGAAAAGGGCTTAAGCTGGGGTTGTAGCTCAGGGGTAGAGCACTTGCCTAGCACAGGTGAGACAATGGGTTCAATTCTCAGCACCATACAAAATTTAATTAATTAATCAATTAATTAACTAAACGTATGGTGTCCATCAAAAAAAATACAAGCATTTAATTTTTAAAAAATAAAGGGCTAGATATATAGGTCACATAGGTGGTAGAGCATCCAGTTAATAGAGTACCCTACTACCTAAAAACATAAATAAATAAATAAAGCTTATATTAACCTCTTCTTCCCCTTTTCCCCTACACAAAAATGTTTTTCTTAGGCAGACATTTTTACAAGTCAATTATATCAAAATTCTAGAATCACATAATAATAATATTATATAAAATTTTTTAGAAAATAGAAAAAGAAGAAATATTGGTTCAATTCATTTTGTGAATCTAGTGCAACCCTTTTAACAAAACCAGTGAAAGAGACAATATCACTTCTGAGTATAGATGTAAATATCTAAAAGGAGTACCGTAGAACCTAATTATTCTGAGATTATATTTTTGCACATTTTCCTATTCACTAAAGCTTATAATACCCAAATCAATATTTAGAGAACATTTGATGTAACTGATAGATATGTGCAGAACAGTGAAAAATTTACATCACTGGACATGCACACCCCCAGGGTGCCCTCCCTTCTTGTTTCAGCTTTCATACTGTAAACAAGTGTCCTTTGAGTGCTATGAAAGCCACGTTTTCGTATTTTTATGCTTTTTCTTGGTGATTTCATTGTTGAATCCATTAAGTCCCAAATTTTCAAATATGCAAATATTGCAATGATATTGACAAAGTTGCATTAAAATAGGTTGGAAATCATAATCTAGAATTTATAATTTATTATAATTAATAATATTAATAATGTCATTAACAATATTAAGAATACTATTAATAATATTAATGGATATTATCACAAATCCTTCACCAATTACTTTTCTCGAAAGAATAGAACTTTGCAAACGTGAATGTTTATTTCAAAGTTACCATAAGTAGTACATTTGTTCCTCAATTTAAGTATTCTAGGTGTACCAGAAATGGGATGATGGGACATAATGGATTAGTTGACCTCCAAGAATAGCACTTAAATACTTTGTGGTGTTTCAAAGCACAAGAAGACTTTGATGTACCTTTAAAAGAAAATACATGTTAATATAAACTTCAATCAGGCATAAAGGTACATACATTTCAAATGTGTTAAGGCCTATTCTTCTCATCTTTGGTGGTGTTATAAATTTACTCCAATCTGTCTTCCTTTACTGACATTTTCAATGAAGTATTTGGAAGAAGGGGAGAAAAAAATATGTTCAGCAAAAACCAATAAAGATTTTTCAAAAAAAATCAATTCCTAGTTATCTACTCATAGGAGAACTATGTTATTGTAGGGCCTGCCAAGTACTGATTATGACTACTAGTTAGTTCATTGAAAACTGACTGACATCTCAAGATAAAGGGAAAGGTAACCAAGTTGACAGATGTGTTATGTTATCTTGTGTATGTAGGTCTAATTTCATACTCCTGAAAAGAAACAAAGATAAGTCTCTCTACATTTGGACCATAAATTTTATTAAGGCAGAATCCCATGTAACCATTTAGCCATATTTACAGACTAGCTACTTTTGGAAACCACATTGTCTTTTTTACTAGTGTGGCTTCTATCCATGATTCATTCATTCAATATACAATCTCTGCAAGGCTTATCATGTGTCAGCATTGGGTTAGGTGCTAAGAATATAAAAGTGAACAAGAGAGATCTCTGTTCTTATGAAATTTATAGTCCATGGTTGAGATACACAAAAAACCTGTAAGAAAAGTCACTAAAGAATGCTAAATTCCATTAATTTATACGAACAAAACAAGCTATATATGAAGAAAGCAAATAGTTTCCTGAGATAGAAAACACAGTCTTTTGTAGGAATAAACATGGTTCAATTTCCACAGATAGTTGTAGGAATCGAGGAACTGAAAAAACACTACTCAAATGACTTTTTCCACTGTCTGGAAGTCACTGGTCAGGCTTTATGCACCACCTTTTATATACCAGGTTGCAACTCAACATATGCCAATCCAAAAGATGCTAATATTGTATTTAGTGATTTATCATGAAGCTAATATTCAATCTGTATATCTCTTAATCAAAATAAACATACAAACTTTGCTGAATAAAGCAATATTCATTTACAAAAAAAAAAATGCCAGATTAAATGATGGAGAGAAGTAAAGAATCTGAAAAAAAATATATTAATATAAGGACATTAATGAGTTTTAAAATGATGCACTGTCAACTTCCTCTGTGAAACTGGCTATCTGCCAGTCACAGTAATAATACCCTATACACCAAATGGTGTACTCTAGGTCATCACAAAGTTTATTCCAAGCAGTCAAATATATCATTATTACTATTGCTTCTATCCCTTAATTTTTCAAAGGTTTTCTTAAGCATGTTCTCATCAATCAGACTTAAGGTGTCTTGCTAGAATGTGTAAAGATAACCGACTGATCATACATTACCATTTCATAACACTAACTGTCTCAGGCTTTAAAATATTCTCAGCCTAAATGCAAATTTAATACAAATTCATTGCACCCTCCCCTTCCTGCCCACCCCCCCTTTAGTGCTAATTCTTTAGCTCTGGAACTATTGACATTGTATAAGGAGCAAATAAGGAATCTTATGTATTTTAAAACCATAAAGTAAGGATTCTGATCCTTTCCTATATTTTCATTGATGATCTTTACATAAGTTATGATGCTGAAAAGAGAGTCAATGTGTTCCTTCATAAAGATATCTACTCAAAGGAAAGTATCTGGGGATGCAAAGCTTTTATATAACTTTGTGATTATCATTTTAAATAACCACATTTTTCACCATATAAAAAGCACAGAGAAATAAGAAGGGAACTGTAAAATTCAACTTTTCTTTTTTAAAACTTATTTGGAGAAAACTTCTTCACATGTGCTAGAATTCTGACATATATTTATCTGGTTATATTTTGAATTTTATATTATTATTAAAATGGTTGCATTAAAATTGGACTGGCATATTAATTTTTCAATGTAAATAAATTATTTGTTTTAGGTCTCAAACAGTTGGCATATCAAAAGAACTTATTAAAAGTGCAATAAGTATTTATCTTACTTATGGGTTAAATATCATCCATATAAGGCACACTAAAATTTTTATTCATAATTATATCTCGTCTGATATACATTAAATTCACATTTTTCAAATAGAAAAGATGTGCATATTCAAGAAAGAGCTGTGCTTAATGCTAAAATTCATCCTTGCTGTGGTTACATTTAAACCTGTAAAAGTCCTTTTAATTTTTGTAATAATTAGCCTAAAAGATAAAATAAATATTCAAAAATAAAAATTCTTTCATATAATATAACAAAACTTATACATAAAGCTATGTTTGTTCAAAACCTTTTGAAATCTGTGAGATTCTCCTCAGTATATTTGCATCCGGGTATTTTCATTTTACACGAAATTCTCATAATGTTCTGCAAATACTAGATCAATTTACATCTGAATGAAATTTAAGCACCAAAGTCCTACATAATTGATGAGACAGTTGAAGAATATTGTGTTCTAGCACATCTTTAAAATTAGGGCCTTTGATTCCTAGTGATTACTAATTCAATTGTGTCTTTGTTTATTTTTTGTTATGGAATTTTTGCAAGAAATATTATTTATACTCAGAAGCCTAGTCTTGAAAACATTGGTGTAAAAATAAGGTTAATCAATTTATTAACTTTGGTAAATGCAATTAATTTTAGTACTATTTCTGGTACAAGAATGCAAAAGGCTAAAATGACTTCTATGAGTGACCCTTATTTGTTCACCAAGGCTGGACTTGAAGGTTTTCAGAGTTATTCTTACAATAATTATATCCTAACTCAATCAGCAGGAGTCTGACATGCCCAGACTTCCTACAAGGTAGAATGTAATAATGGAAATATCAAAAGCTATTCCTTGTATCCATATTCCACAGATACTGGTAAAGTAGTCCAGGGACAGTCACTCCAAAATCCAGCACCCTGGTATCCTGATTACTTTAAATTAAAGAAATTTAGAAAGTATAGACTAGAACAGACTTTCCTCTGATATTAACCTCCAAGGAAGCAAACAATTATCTCTGGTTTCTTCCATGAACTTTCATTAACAAAACCATTATTGAAGGAAGAAACACTGAAATCTATTGATAAGCACACTTGGACAGACTTATCACACACCAATGTCTTCTATTTCAGTCCCATAGAGAATCATTTTAAATCATTGTTCATTCTATGGCTTAAAGACTTTGTCCCACTGGGTATGGTGGTCCAACCTGTAATCACAGTAACTTGGGGGTCTGAGGCAGTAGGACTGCAAATTCAGCGCCAGCTTCAGCAACTTAGTGAGGCCCTAAGCAACTTAATTATATACTGTCTCAAAATAAAAAATAAAAAGGGGTGGAGATATGCTCAGTACTTAAGTACCCTTGAGTTCAATCCCAGGTACAAAAAAAAAAAAGAAAGAAAGAAACAAAGACTTTGTCCAAAGCTACTGAGTGTTCTCCAAAAGCATTGTGTTTTCCCTAAAAATAATTTGCTATTTCCCTGACATTCCCTATTCTCCCCTTACCCTGTAGACAAAGAAGGGTATATACACTTCTGAATAATTTGGGACTAATGAATAATCACTTACCTGTGATTTTCCCCTGCTTGTTTTTTACCCCCCTTCTGTCTGTTAATAAATTTGTATGCCTTTTCTCCTATTTAATCTTTGTCAGTTTATTCGAGAAAAATTTCAGAGGGCAAAGGGAAAATTTTTCTTCTGCCCTACGCTGGTTTATTTATATTTTCATACACACAGGAAAGATTTACACACCATTATAAATTACATTTAAATCAATCAAAATAATTGTACATGAAGCAATGAATAAAAGTGCTTAAGAACACTAGTCTTCAAATGAGACTAATCTGATTTTTAATCTTGTTCTAGCACTACCTGACTCTGTGAATGCTGTGAACTTGGCTAAATTGTTTAACCTCTCATCCCCAGCCCTGTGCTTTAGCTTCTTCATGTATAAAATAGAATTAATAACATTGATTCTTACATAGTATTGCTGAGAAGATTCAAATGAAATAAATCATGTAAACTGTTTAGCATAGTGGCAGGACATGGTAAACACACATTAATTTCTTATTCTATACTTCTTAAAATTCTGAGTATCTTTCAAACCCTGCATAGCCAAATAACATGGAAAAACACTCATTGTGCTGGGCATGGTGGCGTTCTTCTATAATTCCAGCAACTCAGGAGGCTGAGGCAGGAGAATCACAAGTTCAAAGCCAGCCTCAGCAACTTAGTAAGGCCCTAAGCAACTTAGTGAGATCCTGTATCAAAATAAAAAGTAAAAGAAAGAAAGAAAGCACTGGGGGAATGTGGCTCAGTATTTAAATGCCCTGGGTTCAATCCCAGAACCAAAAAAAAAAAAAAAAAAACAAAAAAAAAAAAAAAAAACCACTCATTGTGATAAATCAATCAAACTGTTAACATTTCTTTTTAAAGTGTGTAACTTATAGAGAATAATTTCTATGGAAAGTCTTCCAGATAAAGTTTAATAAGTAGAAAGAGAATGAACAAAAAACAATATCAAACAAGAACAAGAGCACTGCCATTTGCCCTATTCTAATATATTATTAATATATTCCTTAGAACACATTTTAATGGTTCAATTTCACCTATAAAGGCATGTGATTTTTAATATCCCTTTATTAAAAATGTATAAATAAAGATATCAGATATAACCATAAACTTTGCCATATATTCACAAAACACTATAGCATCAAAAGCTTTGACAAAGTTGTTCTATCAGGAATGCCTGTTTATGCCTATCCTAAAAAAAGTTCACATAATCTTCAAGTTCCAAATCAAAAGTCAATTTCTCATTAAAACCTTTCCAGATTCTTTCACATAAATGTCATCTCTGTAAATTCTCATGGCCCTTCTATTTCCCATATTTTACTCACTTATAATATATGCCTCTTTTTCTTTATCATGTCTTATTAGTGCATTATAATTATACATAATAGTGGGGTTCACTGTGACATATTCATACATGCATATAACATAATTTGTTCTCTTTCATTCCCTAGCATCCCTGTTTCCCTCCCCTCCTTTGGAAACACTTCCTCTATTAGTATCCATTCTATTTATTTTTTTAATTGGTTCATTATAATTTTCTCTTTCTATAGATGTGAAAGGCACAGAATGATCATTTTTTTCTATCCTACAAATCATCTAGCCAGTGTCATCTAGATATGATGGATAATTAGGATATTTCATATAATTCTAAAATATTAGAAATAGAAAATGCCATTATAATAAAAATTATTAACATTATCAAATCCTTAGGTATTAATTAAACATTTATATTAAATATTAATCAAATTACTAAATATTAAGTTATTAAAGTTATTATTTTAAATTCCATAATAATAATTCA
The DNA here is from genome assembly GCF_964194105.1 of Spermophilus citellus. Classification (NCBI taxonomy): domain Eukaryota; kingdom Metazoa; phylum Chordata; class Mammalia; order Rodentia; family Sciuridae; genus Spermophilus; species Spermophilus citellus. Next base: position 92,343,649 of record NC_138190.1, on the reverse strand, counting down.
AGGAACACAATTATGATTCTATGAAAGATAAGAATAAAACCAGCTTTACAAATATACTCATGAACACAGAAACACTAATAAATTGAATTCTACCTCATATCACAGAATCAGTTTTCACCCACTGTTGGAAATTATGGTATTTTGTTTGAAAACGTGTGTACACTTTGGTCTCTCTACTTTTTAATTCAAATTTCAAAAATACTTTCTTTTTTTTACTTTCATTGTTGACTATAATTATTGAAGGATATAGAAAATAACAACTCCAGAGAGAAAAGGAAAACAATGGGCTCTAGACTTTTACAATTTCCTTCATCTATAACTGTTCTCCTGACTGCCCAACTGACACATTCTGCTATGACTCAATCTCACTGAGCCCTATGAAACTCAGACCCCTATTGTAACCAGTTGCCATTTTCCTCTTTAAAATGTGCCCCTCCAATGCTTAATAAAACATCATTGGTCCATTGAGGTCTATCTCCATTTCTTTTTCTTTCTCTTTAATTTGCTTTCAGTTATAAAGTTAATATTTCTTAAAGGCAATTTTCATTTCCAGGTGGTCTTATAATAGTTTTGAAAAAAAGCAGGCTTGAGCTTCTGCTTTGAAAATGGTGTTGTAGATTCCACATATCAGAGAAAACATTTGACCTTTGGTTTTTGAGGATTGGGTTTATTTCACTTACCATGATAGTCTCGACATCCATCCATTTACCAGCAAATGTTGTATAGTCATTTTATAATGAATTAATTAAAAAATAACTATGGGTAAATGGCAGAAAGATCAGTAGAATAGAAGGAAGGGAACAGGGAGGGAAGGGGAAGAAGAAGTACTTGGGAATGAATTAGAATAAGATATATTCCATGCTTTTATAATGATGTCAAAATGGGTTCTACTGTCCTATATAACTAAAAGTACCAATAAAATTAATTAATTTTAAAAAAAGAAAAAATGGTATTTTTCTCTATAGCAAGTAGTTCCCACACAAACCAACATGTAAGAAAAATCTGCTTTGAGTCATGATGAAGTAATCAGAACCACACTTGATCTCCTAAAATAAGCACTTAACAAGCTGAATAAAATATGTGAAACTATGATTTTTAGAAACTAGAAAAGGGTAGCATAAGACTAGGATCCAAGAGACAAAGGAAACAAAAGAGATTAAAGGAAGTCAAACAGAGATGAGAGCGCTAGGTGAATAGAGACAGGACATTCAGTAAAGACCAAGGGAATATCATATTCTAGAATGAGGGCCTAAATTAGCAGTGAAGACTATACTAGAACCATTTCTAGAAAAAGGATCAAGCTGTTGCACAAGTAACTGAACTGCTTCTCATAAAAAAGGAAATGTTTTGAAGATAAAACAAGCATTCAACAAAGTGAAATTGCAATGTCCAACATTCCATCAAAATTAAAAAACCTATGAAGAAGAAAATGTGACCCATAAGCACAGAAAGATTGATTTATAATAGAAACTGGAAACAGACATGATTGAATAATAAACAGGAATTTTAAAATAGTTATTATAAATATCTTCAAAGATTAAAGAAAAACATACACACAATTATGAGAGAAATGAAAGAAAAAATAAAGAACCAAGAGGGACTTTTTTATTTATTTATTTATTTATTGGTTCCAGGGATTGAACTCAGGCATAGATAACCACTTTGCCACATCAGCCCTTTTTTATATTTTATTTAGAAACAAGGTCTTGCTAAGTTGCTCAGGGCCTCACTAAGTTGCTGAGGCTGGCTTTTGAACTTGCCATGCTCCTGCCTCAGCCTTTCTAGTTGCTGGAGTTACATGTGTGCTCCAAAGTGCCAGGCCCAAGATGGATGTTTATTGATACAATATTTGAAATGAAGATAAGCTATCTGAGCTTAAATCAGGAAGGACACCACAAAAGAAAAACTCAGTGAATCTGGAGACATACCAATAGAAATTATCCAAATTGAAGCATAAGAAAAAAAATCTGACAAAAAATCTTAATTGAATCCTCATGGCACATGAAAAAATATCCAGCAAATTAATATATGTGTAATTGAAACTTACTTTGACATTTTTGTGTGAAGACCAGTACAGAGGGACAAAGATAAGAACAATGTCAGACTTTTGATCAGAATATTTGCAATCCAGAAGAGAGTTAATAACATCAATACAGGGCTGAAAGATGGAAAACTATCCAAAAAGAATTCTATATTAAGTGAAAATAACCCTTAAAAATGAAAGCAAAAATACTTTTCCAGGCAAAAAAAAAAAAATATGCTGAGAGAATTTGTAGTTGTCAAATCTCCACTACAAAAATGTTAAAAGTACGTCTTTGACCAGAAGGAAGTGATACCAGAAGAAACTTCTACAGTTAGTAATATAGAGCTGTAGAAATGGTAAATGTGTGGGCAAATTTAGAAGACTATTTTCCCATTTTTAATTTCCTTATAACTGATTGTCTGAAGTAAAAATTAGGGGCTGGGGATATAGCTCAGTAGGTAGAGTGCTTGCCTTGCATGTATAAGGCCCTGGGTTCAATCCCTAGCACTACACACAACAAAGGTAAAAATTATATCAAACTATTGTTCAGTTTATAACATATGTTGAAATGGAAAGAAATCTCATAATTATATCATAACATGATTTGTCATATTATGACAGTATTTAAAGGTAGACAGTGAAAATGTAAATGTACATATCATAGACTCTATACCAAAATATGTGGAGCATGTTGGAGACAAACATCATGGTAGTTCTAAACTCAACTATATGAGTATAATCATATTAAAGATAAATAGTCTAAATACTCCAATTAAAAGGCAGTCAAAATAGATTTTTTTAAAGAGCCAACCAAAAATAAAATGACCAGTACATGGATTTTAAAGATAAAAATACAGTCTCTTTGTAAAAGAGGAAGAAAGATAATACCATGCAAACACTATTCATAAAATAAATGCAATAGTCATATTAATATCAAAGTAGCTTCAGGACAAAAAAGATTGCCAGGAGCAAAAAGAATATTTCCTCATAATAATAAGCCAAGTGACCAGAGGATATAGCAATCCTAAATGTGCAAGCACTTAATTATGTTATAGAGCTTTAAAATATACAAAGAAGGACTAATAGAACTGCATAAATAAATAGGCCAATTCCCAATTGCAGTTGGAAATTTCAAAATTCCTTTCTTTATAATCATTTGAACAAGTAGACAGAAAATTAGGAAGGATATAGAATTCTTGGACAACAAAACAATTCAACTTTACTAAATTAAAATTTTATAGAATAGCTGTCCAATAGGCAAACATACATTTGTTTCAAGTTTGCATGAAAGAGCCATAAATTGAGTAATAAAAATTTCAATTAATAACAAAGTAGTAAAATCATAAAGACAATGTTCTCTAACCACAGAAGAATTAAAATTTAGATCAATAACAGAAATATATTCATAGTCATGCATAGCTCCAGCAGCTGAAATTTAAACCTTTATGAGCTTCAAGTGTCAAAGGACAGAGCTGGAGGCCAGAAGAGTAACTAGAAATTAAGATTAATCCCTAAAAGCAAGGAAATCACGAAGACTGAGTTAAAACTCTGCCCAAGCCATGAAATGACTGCAAAATTATCCATGCAGAGGAAATAATTTGGACAGGACAAGCTAAAAAAGGAACAATCATGGAAGTCCTTAAGAATGGAACAGAATGGTACCCCATTAATATGTACAATTTTTATGTTTTTAACTATTGGTTAAAACAAATAAGACCTCTTATTTAAAAAATAAAAGAATAGAACAGAGATATCAGTCATTGTATACTGTGGGTAAGACCAAATTTGCAGATTGAGAGCAGGCAAAACCAAAACAAAACAAATGCAATAAAAAATCCCAATATCTATTTATGATTTTTAAAATTTTCTGTAAAATAAGAAGGGAATTTTCTCAACCTGATGAAGTATACATATGAAAAATCTATAGCTAATATATGAATTCCTTTCCTCTAAGATGAGAAATAGGGTAAGAATATCAACTATTATCACAAAACATTGTCGAAAGAAAATAAAGAAAACCTACATTAAAAGATGTGATAAGTGTATGGATTGAAAGATTCAATATTTTTAAGATGTCAGTCAGCACTTTGTGTGTACATCTAAGACTGAACATATAAATCAATTAAATAGCTCTTAGACCAAAAAAAAAATAGATCTACACTAATAAGATCAATTTGGTGTTTTGTTTGTTTGTTTGTTTAACAGCCACAAGATAATTCCCTAAGAAACCCTGAGTTTTTTCAGTACAGGTGCTGAAACAATTAGACATACAGATAAAAAAACAACATGAACGTGAATTCACTACAAACCATATACAAAAATTAACTGAAATAGCTCGTAAGCCTAAATATAACAGCTAAAGCTATAATTTTTTGAGAATAGAAACAGACAAAATAAATATGGTCTATGGATCATCTGTGTCCTACAGTCTATTTTGGCACAGCACAATGTCTAAGGATATTTTTTAACATGTTTAAAGGATAGAGGAAAATATGCAATAGAAACCATAACCCTCACAGCCTAAAATATTTGCCATCCGGCCTTTACAGAAAAGTTCTGCTTTCTGGCTGCCAAGAGCTGAACAGCTTTCCTCCACCACACCCTTTCACCATGATGTTCTGCTTCATCTTTGTTCCAGAGCAATGAGTTGGTCAACCATGTTCTAAAACCTCTGAAACAATGAGCCCCAAACAAACTCCTCCTTTAAGCTGTTCTTGTCAGGTATTTGCTTACTCCAACAAAATGCTAACACAGATATTATTTAGGATATGAAAAATAAATGTATGACAATCAAATTTTTGTGGATAAAATTTTTAAAAGATTGGCAATTCCAAGTGCTGGGGAAGATATGGACAATTGCAAACTCTTGTCTATTGCTGTGAATGCAAACTGGGTTAACTTTGGAAAAGAGTTTGGTCTCCTGCAACCAGAGTTGGAGAGAACTGACTAGAAAAAGAGCATGAGAGAACATTTTGAGTTATAGAATTATTGTATACTTTTATTATTGTGACAGTTACTCAGGCATACATATGTGAAAATTCAATGAATTGTTATAAAATGGGCACACCTTCTTGTATAAAAGTTATATGTGCCTCAATAACTTTTTCAAATTAAATGCATATGAGCTATTGAAAGTGAAGTAATATGAGTGAAATAAAGACAAAACTTGAGGCTTACCTTCAAAAGCAATGTAGGAAATTCTCAAAAGACATTCCATTGGCTAAGATTAAATGAAGAGGCTGCCAGAAATAGAGGAGACACTGTCGATTTTTTACCTAATAGCTATTATGCCCTTCTTTCTTTCTGGGTAGCCATTTTGTAACTCTGAGTGAAAACAGACCAAGCCCAAAGTTGTCATAGTAACAATATCATAGCGGAAAAATGAAAAGAACCTAGGTCCTTGAATTATATTACTGAGCCAACTAAAATGCCCTACCAAGGATATGCCCACTCTGAGTTTCTTCTAATGAGATAAATATATTTCTTCATTGTTGTTTTCTATTACATAAAGTTTTCTGTTACTTGATGAACTGAAGGCATCATGACCAATAATTACACTACTAACTGAAGTCTTGGGAAGGAACTCACTATGGAATACTGGGTATCTCAGTGGCTGGAAGTTTCCATAAAAAAAAAATTAAAGTTAAAAGTGGAAGGTAAACTACTATAAGGCACCAGAGTCATCTAAGCTTATATAGGCTCCATTTGAGAAAAACCTAACATAAATGAAAAGTATTGTGTGCATGTATGAATATGTAACAACAAATCCCATCATTATGTACAACTATTAAGCACCTATACAAAATGGGGGAGAAAGAAGACATATGAAAGTAATTTCTTAATTTAAAAATGTTATATTTAACTTTACAAAGTATTTAAATGAACTTATTTATTAACTTGATTTTTGCAGAGATATATAAACTCTTAATTCTAATTATAAATAAAATAGTCACAAGTCATATGATGACATTTTGGTCAATGTCATACTGCCCATGTGATAGCATTCCAATAAAATTATAATGAATCTATTGTTTAGTGACATCATAGCCATCAGAATGTCATAGCAAAATGCATTAATCACTGCCAGCCTTATTGAAGTATAGCACATACAATGGGGTACAGTACATAATACATGATTATAATGATAAATGACTATGTTCCTGGTTTTTATATATGCTATTACTACTTTTTATTGTTATCTTAGAGTATTCTCCTATTTATTTTAAAAAAGCTTAGTGTATGCCAGCAGCAGCCTCAGACATTTTGTTTACCATGTCTCTTGATTACATCATTTTCTCATGTTTGACTTAATCTCCCCCCATGTTGTTTTGTTCATCATGACACAAGGATCAATAGGCTAGACCATATATATGCCATGGTGTGTAGCAGGTGATACTATATAGGTTTGTGCAAGTAACTTTCTTCACATAACAATGAAATTGAGGTGATTTCTCAGAAGATATTCCTGTCATTAAATGATGTATAATTGTATAAACAATATGGACCTCCTCTAGCACTTATGAAAATTTAGTTATGCTAAATAATGTTAATCCCCACCATTTTTCATATTCTCCCTGAGGTACATATATAGTAACATTATTCTATCTACTTTCCAAGTGGAGAAATAAAGGAGGTTTTTTTAAAAAAAAATCTAGTGACTCACCCTGGAGTATTTGATAGAAATGACCACTTGAAATTGGAAATAGAAGTAGAATCAGAATTCAGTCACAGACTGATCTTTGGTCCTTTTAACAACAGCACCAAACTTCATCTCTTTCTGGAAGAAAATAAATGACAACATGCGATACATTGAAAATCAGGGTTAGTTTATCTGCAACTGTGAAAAATACAGCAGGTTATTTGCTAACATATATCATCTCCAAAGAAAAGAAAATAAGACCAGATAAGCAGGAGGGCACTGTAGTTCTTCAGTTGTAGGTTGAGTATTAGACTTTGAACATTGAACAATACATTAAAAAAGAAGAACAAAGAAAAACGCCTGAACAATACATCAAAAAAGAAAAAGAAAGATATTCCAAGCAACAGGCTAAGTAAGTATCTGAGACAAGGAAGAGTTACAATTCATAATTAAATAATTACATTTGACTTATTTATGTGGGACCTAAGGCAAACTAATTTCATTTGCAGAAATGGATAAAGATGACATAGAGAACCATTACAGGCTTATTTAGAAGGGAACAAAGGAAACACAATGAAAAGCAATGTTTTATCAAAAGAAAATCAAAAGCAAAGAATTCAAATGCCTAAATTCTTTATGGTAAGAATAGTACAGAGAAATTTAGAGTTCTAACCAACAAGAGAGCACATGTAAATCCTCTAACCTCTCTGATGTTCTAAATGTAATTCCAAAAATGAAACAGATGGGCTGGGGGTTTGGCTCAGTGGTAGGGCACTTGCCAGTATTTGAAGTCCCTAGGTTTGATCCCTAGCACTACAAAAAAGGAAACATATAAATCCAAGACCCACACATGCCTATGGAATACATCTTTCTAACATGTTTATGCAACAGCAGGAGCTCATTCAAATGACTGAAACAGATCAAAATAAAATATATATTTCTAATAAAAGTTTGGTTTGCAGTTCTAGGGATCTAACTGAGGCCCTCACACACGCCAGGCAAGTGTTTTACCACTGAACTACATCCATAACCCAAAAAGTTATTTTGTATGTTAGCAAAATATCCTAGGATACTAACTATATTTAATCAACATGTATTTCTTTACTATATGCTACTCTGAGTCAATACTTTTTCTGTTATTTCAATCTACTCCTTAAATTCGGTTTCCTCATTTACAAAAGCTTCCAGAACTCAGGTCTTTGCTCTATCCTGGATGACAACTAGTGAGTCTGAGAAAGTAATTCATTTTACAATTTTCTGGTAGCACTAGGATACCATGTTTATTCCTCACCTCCTCTTTGTTCTCCATATAGGAATCTCATTTCAACAGATGCTTCTGGGTACAAACCACTTTGACAAAGCTTGTAAACTAGAGAAAGTACATTTAATATCCAACCATCAATGTCATGAATAATATAATCTTAGATGAGCATTTGTTTTCTCTGGCTATGAAAGTTGTGTAATAACCCAACATTATGAGAATTCAGTGAGAAAGTATATGTAAAAGTACTTCAAAAATGGTAATATATTATACAAAGATAGGGATTCCCCCAAAGCCTGAAAGAGTATAGCAGTCCCCTTAGCTAAGGTTTCACTTTCCATGACTTCAATTATCTGCAGTCAACTATTGTCCAAAGTATCAACTAAAAATTCTGGAAATAAGTAATTCATAAGTTTTTAAATAACTTTTAATTCAGAGTATTTTTATCATTATTCTACTTTATTAGTGGTGATTGTCACTAATCACTTACTGTACATGATTTATAAATTAAACTTCATTGTATGTATTTTGTGTAGGACTAAACATATTGTGTGTGTGTATGTATGTATATATATATATATATATATATATATATATATATATATATATATGTATATATACATGTATACACTCACACACACACACATACACACACTCACACAGAGAGAAAGAAAGGGAGGGAGGGAGAGAGTATTCAGTAGTGTCTGTAGTTTCAGGCATCCATTGGGATCTTGAAACATGTGTCCCATAGATAAGGGGAACTACTCTAACTCCTGTTCGGGGTGAGAACTCAAAGCTCTGAATTATAACCAGTAGGACAAAGAGGCTGAAGACACTACTCACATTATTCTACACATGAGGACACAAGGTAATTCATCAGGTCTAACAATTTCTGTCCAACACCACAGATTTTAAAAGAACATAGTCATATGAATACAACATGACTTTGTAGCTCTCTATCCTGTTTGTATTAAAAATAACATAAACCAAGTATATCTTGCAGAGAAGTTATTCAGATGTGTTTTCATATATCCAACTGTATGCATGAAAAATGCACTGGTCTATATGGGCCTGTGTATTTATTAAGACTGAAACCCTGGTGTTGCTATAGAATTCCCATTATATCTTAAGTGGTATCTTAGGAATATCTTAGGAATATGTGCTAGAAATATCTTAGGAATATCTTAGGAATGTGTGCTAGAAATGACATAAAATGAGCTTCTACTCTTAGCTCAATACATTTTTCAGATATAATTAGTTCTATTTGTGTGTGTGTATGTGTGTCTGTGTGTGGGGGGTGGGTGTTGTGTGGGTGTTTGTGTGTGGTGCTGGGGATTTTATTCATTTTTTTAAATTTTATTGAGTAAGTATAGTTTTGTCAATAAGTATTAGCCTTAAATTAAAATCATGGATTCACAAAATTTGACTTTATTACTGATAAACACCCCTGTAATCATTACACTTCCTTGTTTTCTATTTTGGTTTGTTTATTTTTGGTACTGGGAATTGAACTCAGGGGTGCTTAACTACTGAGCAACATCTCCCACCCTTTTTATATTTTATTTAGAGACAGGATCTTGCTGAGTTGCTTAGGGCCTCACTAGGTTGCTGAGGCTGGCTTTGAACTTGCACTCTTCCTGCCTCAGTCTCCCAAGCTGCTGGTATTACACGTGTGCACCACGGTGTACAGTTTACAGTCCCATGTTTTAAAAAAGTTTGTCAAGATAAAATATATGTACTTTAAAAATATTCATTGAGATATAGTACATGTACTATAAATGATACTATTCAGTTATTTTGATTATATTCATGGAGTTGTACATCATCATGACATTCTAATTTTAGAACATTTTCATCACCCCCCCAAAAAAACTCCATGTCCATTAAACGCAGATGATCTCCATTGCCTCATAGCACCCCAGAACCCAACCCCAGGCAACTAACAATCTAATAACTATCAGTATAGCTTTGCTAATATGGGCATTTCATATAAATGAAATCATACAATATGTGTCCCCTTTTTACTTCTTTTTTTCACATAGCATATGTTTTCAAAGATTTTCTATGTTGTTTCATGTACCACCATTTAATTTCTGTTTTACTACTCAATAACATTCCATTATAGGGCTACATCACATTTTTAATCCATTTATCAGTTTATGGATATTTGGGGTTTTTCTACTTTGCAGCCATTAGCAATGAACATCTGTGTGCACATTGTTGAGTGGTCATAAATTTTCATTTGTATTAGGTGTATATCTAGATAGGGAATTGCTGGGTCATATAATTTGATCTCAACTCTTTGAAGAACCACCAAACTGATTTCCAAAATGACTGAAACTTTTTACATTCCCACCACCAGTGTTATGAGGGATCTAATCCTTTCACATCCATTTCAACATTTGTTGTTCTTTTCCTTCTTAAATTGTGACCATCCTAATGGGTGTAAAGTGATATCACATTGTGATTTTGATTTGCAATTGACTGCATTTTCTTGATGACTCCTGATGTTGAGCATCTTTTTTGTGGGGTGTTTTTTTTTGCCATTTGTTTATCTTCTTTAGAGAAATTTTCACTCAGTTACTGTGCCCATTTTTTAATTGGGATATATGTGTTGTATCACTTACTTATAAAGTGTCTTTATCTATTCTAAATACTAGACCACTTTCAGATATATAATTTACAAATATTTTCTCCCATTCTGGGAGTTGTCTTTTTACTCTCTTGATGGTTTTGTGTGTGTGTGTGTGTGTGTCAGAGTTTTTACTTTTGATGAAGTCTAATTTATCTATTTTTTGATTCTGTTGTCTCTGCTTAAGTGTCATACCTAAGAAACCACTGCCTAACTCAATGTCACAGCACTCTCTCATTTCACCTAATTAATTTGCTTTTCAGAAATATCACAGCTTTGTTGATATAATTCACATACCATACAAATAACAATTTAAAATGTACAATTCATGTACTTGTTGATTGATTGTATGTCCTCCTCTGAGAAGTGTCTGTTCAGGTCCTTGGCCCATTTGTTAATTGGGTTATTTGTTATCTTATTGTTTAATTTTTTGAGTTCTTTGTACATTCTGGATATTAGGGCTCTATCGGAGGTGTGGGGGGTAAAAATTTGTTCCCAGGATGTAGGCTCTCTATTTACCTCTTTTATTGTTTCTCTTGCTGAGAAAAAACTTTTTAGTTTAAGTAAGTCCCATTTGTTTATTCTTGTTGTTAACTCTTGGGCTATGGGTGTCCTATTAAGGAATTTGGAGCCCGACCCCACAATATGTAAATCGTATCCAACTTTTTCTTCTATCAGACGCAGTGTCTCTGATTTGATATCTAGCTCCCTGATCCATTTTGAGTTAATTTTTGTGGATGGCGAGAGAAAGGGATTCAATTTCATTTTGTTGCATATGGATTTCCAATTTTCCCAGCACCATTTGTTGAAGATGCTATCCTTCCTCCATTGTATGCTTTTAGCCCCTTTATCAAATATAAGATAGTTGTAACTTTGTGGATTAGTCTCTGTGTCTTCTATTCTGAACCATTGGTCCACCTGCCTGTTTTGGTACCAGTACCATGTTGTTTTTGTTACTATTGCTTTGTAGTACAGTTTGACCTCCGGTATCGCTATACCTCCAGATTCACACTTCCTGCTTAGAATTGCTTTTGCTATTCTGGGTCTTTTGTTTTTCCATATGAATTTCATGATTGCTTTGTCTATTTCTTCAAGATATGCCATTGGAATTTTGATTGGCTCACCATCTCTAGCAATCAGAGAAATGCAAATCAAAACCACCCTAAGATACCATCTCACTCCAGTAAGATTGGCAGCCATTATGAAGTCAAACAACAATAAGTGTTGGCGGGGATGTGGGGAAAAGGGCACACTTGTACACTGCTGATGGGGCTGCAAAATGGTGAGGCCAATTTGGAAAGCAGTATGGAGATTCCTGGGAAAGCTGGGAATGGATCCACCATTTGACCCAGCTATCGCACTTCTCGGACTATTCCCTGAGGACCTTAAAAGAGCGCTCTATAGGGATACGGCTGCATCAATGATTATAGCGGCACAATTCACAATAGCTAGACTGTGGAACCAACCTAGATGCCCCTCAATAGATGAATGGATAAAAAAAATGTGGCATATATACACAATGGAGTATTATGCAGCACTAAGAAATGACAAAATCATAGAATTTGCAGGGAAATGGATGGCATTAGAACAGATTATGCTAAGTGAAGCTAGCCAAGCCCTAAAAAACAAATGCCAAATGTCTGCTTTGATATAATGAGAACAACTAAGAACAGAACAGGAAGGAAGAGCATGAGGAAAAGACTACAGTAAACAAAGACGAATGGGGGGAGAGAAACGGGGAGAGAAGGGAAAGCACATGGAAATGGTAGGAGACCTTCAATGATACATAAAATTATAAGAGGTTATGAGGGGCAAGGGGGAAGGAAAAAGAGGGAGAGAATTGAACAACAGCAGGGGAGGTAGAGAGGGAAGTTGGGAGGGGAGGGGAGGGGAGGGGGGATAGTAGGGGATAGGAAAGGTAGCAGAATACAACAGTCACTAATATGGCATTATGTAAAAATGTGAATATGTAACAGATGTGATTCTGCAATCTGTATTTGGGGTGAAAATGGGAGTTCAAAACACAATTTGAGTCAAATGTATGAAAGATGATATATCATGAACTATGTAATGCTTTAAATAATCAATAAAAAATAAAAAATAAATAAAATAAAATGTACAATTCATTGCTTTTTTTAGTCTATTCAGTTCTTTTCCTATTTTAAAATTGTGTGGGTTTTGTTGTTGTTGGATTTTAAGTTTTCTTTGTATATCTGGATACTAGATCTTTATCAGTTTCATGGTTTATAAATATTTCTTTTTCATTTCATTTGATATATGAAATATCTGTTTCCATTCTTTCACTTTAAATCTATGTGTCTTTAGAGCTAAACTAAGTTTCTTTTAGATGATACCTAATTGGATAAAGATTTATATAATTCTGTTAATCTCTGCCTTTTTCTTTTTCTTTTTTTCTTTACTCACCAACCTATCAATTTCCAGCACTAGAGATAAGGCCCAGGGCCTCATGTATGCTAGGTAAGGACTATATATGTTTTCATCCTTCTCCTCCGTTATTGTCTTTTATGTGTGTGTTTAATAGATATTTGTATTACATCATTTCAAATTCATTCTTATTTACTTTTGTGTACTTAGACATTCTCTAAGTGGTTGCTATGGGGATTACAATTAACATCCTAAATTTATAACAATCTAGTTTGAATTGGTAACAATTTAGCTTCTATAACATAGAAAAACTTTGCTCCAATAGAATTTTGTCATATAACCTATTTGTACTAATAATTGTCAAAAAATCCATCATTATATACCTGTGCCAATTAATATAGATTATAATTAATATTCAATATATTTTATGTCACATAAGAAATCAAAGAGGTGCCCTAAGTCAAGATAAATATAATATTTAAAGCTTTTTTATTTACCTGTGCAATTACCAGAATCCTTTATTTCTTTGTATAGATTAGAGTTCTAATCTAGTATCTTTCGTCTGAAGCATTCCTTTCAGCATTCTTATAGGGAATGTCTACTAATTATGAAATCCCATAGTATTGCGCTTTTTTTTTTAACCTGGAACTGTCCTAAGTATTCATTCACTTTCTAAATATAGTATTTCCAGATGTCTTAATCAGCTTTGTCATAACTGTGACCAAAAGACCTGACAAAACAACTTAAAGGAAGAAAAGTTTATTTTGCCTCACAGTAACAGAGGTTCAGTCCATGACTGGTCAATTCCATAGCTCTAGGTCTCAGATGAGACCAAACATCTTGGTGGAAGGGTGTGGTACAGGAAAAGCAGCTCAATTCATGACAGTCAGAAGTAGGGAGAGGGCTCCACAAACGAAGACAAAATATAAACCCCAAAGGCACACTCCCAGGCACCTACTTCCTCCCTGACACCCTACCTGCCTACAGTTACCACTCAGTTAATCCATATCATTGGATTAATCCACTGATTATGTTAGAGCTTTCATGATCTAATCATTGCACTTCTGAACATTGTTGTGCTCACACTTGAGCTTTTGAAGGGCCAGTATATATCCAAATTACTGAACTCTTGACTGATTTTTTCTTCCAGAATTTTGAATATATCATCTAACTAACTCCCTCCATGGTTTTTCTGAGGAATCTGCTCTTGATCTTATAGAAGAACATTTTATACATGGTGCTACACTTCTCTCTTGCTACTTTCAAGAATGTCTCTTTTTCTTGGTCTTTCAACAATTTTGATTATAATGTATCTCAGTGTTCATCCTTCTTGGAGTTTGTTGAAATTGTGCACTATGTAGATTCATGTCTTCAATGAAATTTGTGAGATTTTTGGTCATTATTTCTTCAAATATTTTCCTGCCCCTAACCTCTCTCCTCTCATTCTGAAATTCTTATTGTTCATACATTGGTACACTAATGGTGTGTCACAAATCTCTTGGATTCTTTTATTTTTCTTCATTCTTTTTCTTTCTGTTCCTCAGACAGGGTAATTTTAAAGAATTGATCTTCAGGTTTGTTTATTCTTTGCTCTTTGTGCTCAAATCTCTTATTAAAACTGTGTAGTTAGTTCTCATTTCAGTTATTGTACATTTCAGCTATAGAATCTCTGTTTGGTTCCTTTTATCATTTTCTTTATTGATATCACCCATTTGTTCATTCTCTTAATTTATGTTAGCTCTTTGAGCATATTTTAGATAGGTGACTGTTAGGGGTTAGATTAGGTATCCCGAAAAGCTCATGCATGAGACAATGCAAGAAAGTTTAGCACTGAAATGATTTGCTTATGAAAGCTTTAACCTAATCAGTGCATTAATCTGCTGATAGGGACTAACTGAGTGGTAACTATAGGTAGATAGGGTGTGGCTGAATGATATAGGTCTTTGGGGGTGTGCTTTGGGGTATATATTTTGTCCTTGTTCAGCAAGAACTATCTCTCTCTCTCTCTCTCTCTCTCTCTCTCTCTCTCTCTCTCTCTCTCCTTCCTGGTACCATATCCCAAGTTGCTTTCTTCTGTCACATTATTCCACCATGATGTCCTGCCACACCTAAAACCCTGAGGAATGGAGCAGGCTTTCAATGGATGGAGACCTCTGAAACCATGAGCCCCCAAATAAACTCCTCCTTTAATTGTTTTGTCAGGCCTTTTGGTCACAGCAGTAAAAAAGCTGACAAAAACAGTGACTTACAGTGTTAGTCTAGAATATCTAATACCTTAGAGAGTGTATCTACTAATTGCTTCTTTGGGCCACATATTTGTGTGTGTGTATGTGTGTGTGTGTGTTTCACGTACTTCAAAATACTTGTAGATAATTTGTTATTTGAGTATTATACTGTAGTTGTTATCCATTTGGGAAAACTTGGATAAACCTGGAGGGCATTATGCTAAATGAAATATGTCAGGTAGAGGCAGACAAATATTGCTTGATCTCACTGATGTGTGGAATCTAAAATAGTTAAAATCATAGAAACAGAGAGTAGAATGGTGGCTGTCAGGGGCTGTTCAGAGGAGAATGAGGGTTAAAGTATACAAAATTTTAGTAATGCAAGACAGATAAGTTAACAGAGATTTACAATACGGCATAGTGCCTATATCCAACAGTATGGGGCTATATACTTTAAATTTACTAGGTATTTGGTGTATTCTTACCACATACTCCAAAAATATTAATAATAAATGGGGTGGGAGGAAACTTTAGGAGTTAATGGATTTGTTCATTGTCTCAATGATTGTGAAATTTCATGGGTATACACTTAACTGCAAACTCAGTAAGTTTTATGCATTAAATATCTACAACTTTTAATATGTATATCATTCTCCAGTAGTTTAAAAAATTAAATAATAAAACAATAATGCTTGGCATAGAGTAGATATCAGTAAATATCTATATTTTAAAATATTTTTTTAGTTGTAGATGGACACAATACTTCATTTATTTTTATGCGGTGCTGAGGATCAAACCCAGTGCCTCACGCATGCTACAGCCCCAAGCCCCGTAAATATCTATTGGATAAAAAAAGGTAAGTGTGAATGATTTTAAATTATATAATTTTAAGCTTTATTTAAAATTCTGTATATTGACTTTATTTATCATTTTCCATTGCCAACAGAAGGAAATATCCCTGGCCTGTATAGGGGTGTCTTAACTTGAGGGTTAAGAGATAAGGTTAGGTCTGGTGCTGTAGCTCCGCGGGAGAGTGCTTGCCTTACATGTGTGAGGAACTGGGTTCGATCTCAGAAACATATAACAATAAATAAATAAATAAATAAATAAATAAAGATATAAAAAGAGATAAGGTTAATAGATAAATATTTATAATATTCCTATTTGCATATATATTCATTCTTGTATCCTTTTGAGAATTAAACAATTGTTAAAGATAAAATGTAACAAATTTTAAAGAGGTAAAATACAAAATGTCATCAGGGCAGAGGAATAAAAGACAAACAACTAGATAATGCACAGGCTTGGTAATGAGCTGTTCAGGTAATAAAAAGGATACTCAGAAACACTTGAAATGTGGAACTTAGAAGAAGAAAAGAGGGCACTTTAGGGGCAAAAGTGATGTCAAAACAAGTTTGGAATTCTCTAGGCTTTAAAGAGACATCTTACGTCTCAACCACAGAAGGGGATTGTGATATAAGTCTATTTTAGGAAATGATCTAGGTCTATAAAGGCAGAGATTTCTTCAGGTAGCAAATCTGACCCTGTTGCATGAACTGTTTATTCAAATTGAGTCAAATAATTTATTTGAAAATGGTCATTTAAGTATACTTTATTATGAAAGGCTTTAGTTTTCTAATATAATGTCAATATTAACAGCCAAGAAAAATCATCAAGTAGACAAAATGAGTGGAAAAGTACAAGAAACCTTGCTAGACTTCACTTTTGGGATTTCTTCTAACATCATTCAAAAATTATTTATAAAATCTCATTTTTACTTTTTAAATAAATATAAGCATGTGTACATTATTCTGCCATTCACATTCTCTGATGTTCTATTTTTTAGAAAACTAAAGGACTTTTCAAAATTCAGAAATATATTAAAATTCAGAAATATATTGTGAAAGGTTTGTTATTGTTACTATTGTTTTTGTTGTTACTTACAAATGTGAATAATGATGTGAAATAATAGAGCTCCTATAGAAAGTGTAGTTTAAGGAACCAAAGGGGTCAAATTGGTTTCTTCTAATTATGGATAAGTTATAAAAATTCCCTTTGTGTAGATAGAAATAGTTCATGCATTTAGAACTTATAAGTTATAAAGCCTACTGCAAATCAGGAGATTCAGGGAACTACATAAATATAACTTGAATTATCTGGATATCGATGTACATTGTTATTATGAATACCTTTCATTTGCTACATCTATAGATGCCTCCAGTTTCATTGTGCTCTTCCCTTTACCTTCGTCTGTTTGTACCATTTTCATGCAAACTTATACTTAACCAATTCTTCCCCTTTGATCAATTTTGATACTGTACTTATTTCTAAATCATTCTTATTCTGAGAAATCATTTTCCTTTTCCTCTTTCTTTTAGTAGAGCTGCAGGTTTATATCAATCTGATGAAACAGAATTCAATCTTAAAAAAGATTTCAATTATAAAAATACTCACAGCTATCTTATTAAAACACTTTCTCCATTACAAGGTAAGACATTTCATGAGAAAAATGGTGATAAAAAGCAATGTGAGCTCAAAGTAGATACTGTATTATTCCAAATGCTTGTCAAATTCTGAGGCTCTAATATTTCTTTTTGCATGCAAATGCTTTTAGCATTTCATTGATAGTACAGTCTACTCAGGCAAAAGATTACATTCAAAATGTTTTTGATTTTATTATACATAGGCCTTACTTCCTTTAATTGTTTCTTTCATTTCTTATTCATTTCAATCTATAGGTAGTCAGTGAAAACATCAAACTAGGCTCCTTTTTGCTTGCCTGTCCATTCTAAAATAACTTACTTTTATCATAATTTGATCAAAACCAGGAAGATTGTTTTTCTTACCAGTACCTGTTTTTGACTGATATTCTACATTTTGACTCATTTATCATACTTGAGTTCTTTGTACTGATGCTAAGCACTCTCTCAAACTTTTAATAGTTTTCCCCTCCATTAACCAAAATTTTCCCGATGATATACTTAATATTCAATGTCTTGAAATATATATTTCATTCATTCATTCATTCATTCATTCATTCTTCTTTTTATCATTGTTATTTAAAACTAAATTCTAGTCACCATTTCCTCCCCTATTTATCACCCATAGCAACAATTTAAATATTTTTTTTTCGGTACAGCACATACTGCATCTCCACGCCTCTGGTGCTTACATTGATTGACTTTAGTAATGTTACATCTTGAGCTAAAAAGAGACTGGAACCAACCAACGGGTATTAGAATTGACATTACTACTCAGCACTAAAAAAAAATAACAAAATCATGGCATTTGCAGGGAAATGGATGGCATTAGAGCAGATTGTGCTAAGTGAAGCTAGCCAATCCCTAAAAACCAAATGCAGAATGTCTTCTTTGATATAAGGGGGGCGACTCAAAACAGAGCAGGGAGGAAGAGCATGAGAAGAAGATTAGCATTAAATAGGGACTAGAGGTGCATGGGAATGGGAGAGAGAAGGGGAATTGCATGGAAGATGGTAGGAGACCCTCATTGTTATGCAAAATTACATATAAGATGGTGTGAGGGGGAAGAAAAGAGAGAGAGAGAGAGAAAAGTGTCACAGTAGATTGGGTAGAAAGAGGTGATGGGAGGGGAGGGGAGGGGAGAGGGGAAGGGTAGCAGAATACAATAGACACTAGTATGGCCCTATGTATAAATGTGGCTGTATAACCAATGTGATCCTGCAATCTGTACATGTGGAAAAATAAGATTACGTACCCCATTTGAATCAAATGTATGATATGTCAAGATCATTGTAATGTTTTGGGCAACTAATAAAATTTTTTTAAAAAAATTAAAAAAAGAATTGATATTAGCATAAATTCTAATCATCAACATATTAATTTCAGCTGTTTGTTTAGGCTTTGACCTCTATATTAAATCCTTCTCCAAAAGGACCCAAAGGGATTCTGACTTTTATATGATCTCCATTTTTGTGTGAGTGTATGTAATGGGTCTTTGTGCCTTAGCAACTCAATACAGAAAAGATTAGCATTTGGAATATCTCTTACCAGAATCGGCATAACCTCAAAATTTATTTTCTCTGGCAATATCCAAAGAAAAATAATCTAATTAATACTTTTAAAAATATTACAAATATCTAACTTCTTACAGATATTAATATGTTCAGAACTGTAGTAAAAATACACCCTATCAATAGATCATATACTTTCCCTTTCATTAAAATGCATGTTGTATAGATACAAGTATTGAGCTGACATGGTCAGCATGACACAGGTTTGTGCATGCAAGTAATCTCATACTCATATTTGACTCCAGATATTTCCTTTTTAAAAAAGCCTTTTTTAAAAATTTCTTACATACATGACAACAGTGGAATGCATTACAATCATAATTATCCATTCACAACACCATTTTTCGTAACTCTGTATATAAAGTATGTTAACTCCAAATTATGCCATTATACATGAGCTCTCTTATTATTTTTTTTATTTTGCTCTAACTCGGCGGTTCCTTCAACAAAGAATGTACAACCAGATATTTCCTAAAAACAACACAACTCATATATTGACTGCTAACACACTTTGTCTATCTGATGCTGTTATTTCTCAGACAATTATACCAATACCTCATTGTTGCAAGTTGTACTTCACTAAATCCATGCAATAATAGTGTGTTTCTCTAGCTTCTCTTACTTTCTCATGCCAGTTCTGTGCTTTTCCCTGGAATCCATTCACTGTGATGAATTCAAACCCCTGTGGAGCTTCAAGAAAAGTAAAACTCCTGTGCCCATTTCAAAGCATTTTGGAAACACTCAGCTGCAAATGAAGTCAAAGCGCAAAATTGTTTTCTATCTTTTTCTACAGTGAAAAAGTATGCTGAACTCATGTACTTTTGAAGATACTGTCCTCCTGTATGTTCTTTTTTTTCCCTTCTACCTTCCTAAAGGATGCAGGATACTCCCTGTTTGGTCAGATTCAGGTCACAGCTAAGCCTGATCCTTTCCTGATTATTCACAAATAAATCATCCTCAAAATAAAGGGAAAAGTCACACAATCCTCCTACAGCATTAAATTTGTAATCATACAAGACAAGTCATGAAATTCAGGATTACGGTTCCCAAGGTAACCCTGCTCTTTCCCTACTGCATATGCCCTACAATACTGTCTTTACATTTAAAATGCTGTTCTTACATTGTATTCTAACTATCAGCATCAGCATCTTGCAAGAGCTGCCTGATTAAGTATTCACCTTACAATATGAAGAATGATTTATTAATTTTTGAAATCCAACTAAAATTATATAAATTGAAATAGCTAATGGGCATCCTTCCTAGAACAGAAAATAAGATTCACACTACAACCATTTCTATAACCCTTGTATTTCCTAATTTAGCCACTAGTTGTCATCTAATCTTTAAGGAATCATTTCCTGAGGGGGGAGCAAACTCATAACCCAACAGGAAATAAAACTGGATTATCTTGTATGCTTAAAGTATTTTGTGACATCAGAACATTTTTCAGAGCCGAATATAGATATAGCATTTTGCAATTTCAGTTTTTTTTAATATTTTTTTAGTTGTCGTCAGACACAATAACTTAATTTTATTTATTTATTTTCATGTGGTACTGAGGAACGAACCCAGTGCCTCACATGTGCTAAGAGAGCAATCTACTGCTGAGCCACAATCCCAGCCCCATGATTTTAGTTTTGATTGTAAACTATCAGGATTGATTTTCCTATCATCTTAACTAAACCGTTAAATGCAAGGAATATTCTTTATTCATGTAAATATGATTATATGATTTCAGAAGGTTAACACTTTCTTTTTAGTATTGTATTTGTGATTACTAGGCATTGAATAGCAAACTGATTGACCTTATGATTTCTGGGCCAATGGCCTAAAATAATGTTTAAATTTTGCTCAATCCCCTTAACCTGATTAACTTTCTGGACTCAACTGATTAACTTACGCAACCTGTTGGTGTCCCCAAACTGAATCAAATATCCCTGAGCTTCTATCCTTAGTCTTTTAAAATATTTTTAGTTATAGATGGGCACAATAACTTTCTTTATTTTATTTGTTTATTTTTATGTTGTGCTGAGGATCAAACCCTGAGCCTCACACATGTGAAGCAAGCACTCTACCACTAAACCAAAAACCCAGCCCTGCCCTTAGTCTTTTATAATGACTTTTTCTTTGTTCCTTATAATTTTATGCAAGACACCTAAGATCTCTTTCAATGACACTCTCCATCACCTCCTTCACAGGGAACCACCATATTTCAATTCTTCTGTCACCTGTATGGATTTATCCTTTCTCTTTAGCCACCACTTCCCTTCATATTCTTACCATCTCATACTTAGATTATTATATACACCCATAATTAGAAATATTTCTAGTCTAGAAACAATTAGAATCTACCCTGAGTGTGGTTACCTTATAAAATATAAGATGTTCAGTCAAATTTGAATTTCAAAAAACAAAACTCATTATATAAAATTCAAATTTACATTAGAGTCACATTATATGTGCTAAACCTGGCAACCCAGTGAGCCAAGAATTAGTCCATGTTGTGCCACAAATGGTGGGAATATGTCCTTTCTACAGAAATTCAGATAGTAGTAATGAATACAGAGTGAATAGAAGAAGTGAGCATGTCTGAAGCAACACGAAAACTATTCAATTTCTTCTGATCTTTGCATCTGGTAAGTAAGTACTGATAGTGCCATAAAACTAGGCTGTCCATAATGGCAGTAGAAGTATGTATTATATACTTTTTTGTAGTTTGAGAGGCTCTTAAAAATCTTACCTACTAAAAAAATATTTTCCGAGGGGCTTGGTCACAGGCGATTTCCCCCGCACGGAGAGAAGCAGTGCCTGTCGGCGGCCGCCCCGCAGATGAAGTCTGGGACGCGCCCTGGATGATCGGCGGCGAGGTTCCAGAGCGGGATTGCAGCGAAGCGGATTCTGGGGCTCCTGCCAGTGGCGCACTGGCCGCGCTGAGTGCTGAGTTCCAGCCTTGAAACAGAGGAGAGAACCGGTCCAGTTCGATACCAGACACCGGTCGGAAAACGGAGGAAGACAGCAGCCGCCAACATGGAGAGCTGATGCAATCATCCCTGTTTTCTACTGATCTCAGCTCATTCAACTACGGAACAGGTGATTCCAGGCTGGTATTTGCCTGCGTCGCGCAGACAGATCGCCCAGGCTCGGGACGGGAATACCTGAGGAGAATACTCTTCGGGCTTCACCCCTGGCAAGGCGGGCGCCGGACTTTGAGCGGCCAGATTCTAGTTCCCCGGGTTGCTTTGGTCCAGGGCGGGAGATCCGTCGGGGACTCCGGGCGGAGGCCAGTTACAGGGGGACTGTGCGCTGAGGGGCGGCGTGGCTCAGGCTACCGGA
Source organism: Spermophilus citellus (assembly GCF_964194105.1). Taxonomy (NCBI): domain Eukaryota; kingdom Metazoa; phylum Chordata; class Mammalia; order Rodentia; family Sciuridae; genus Spermophilus; species Spermophilus citellus. The sequence goes on along the minus strand of NC_138190.1, from coordinate 92,321,100 downwards.
ACAGTTTGGCCCGAGGCTAGGGAGCCCGAGGGAACTGTGTCTTTGACCCTGCCCCTGGCTGAGCGTACACTGAGCTGGGAGAGATTGGAGCTGCCAAGCTCGGGCTCCCGGGGCCGTCTGGGCCTGAGGCTGGGGTTCCTCTGTGGAGCCTGCACCTAGCAGAGTGAGGCAGGGATCGGAGAGGCTGGGTTCTGGCTCCCGTGGCGGTTTGAGCCCAGGGCCGCGGAGCCTGCGGGGACCGCGAGCTGAGGCCAGCCTCAACTGAAACTTGCGACGAGGGGCAGCGAGACTCTGTCTCCTGGAACAGTTTTGGCCTGAAGCTGGGGAACCCGTGGGAAGTGCGTCTTAGACTCTGCCCACAGCGGAGCGTGCACCGAGCAGGGAGAGTCTGGTGCGGCCAGGCCTGGGCACCGAGCAGGGAGAGTCTGGTGCGGCCAGGCTTGGGCTCCCGGGACTGCTTTGGCCTGGGTTTGGGGAACCCGCGGCGGTTGCTCTGAGGAGCCTACGCCTAGCAGAACGTGGCGGGGATCGGAGAGACCGGCTCCTGGCTCCCGAAGCGGCTCAGGCTCAGGGTTGGAGATCCTACAGGGTCTGCTTCTTGGTCCGGGTCCTGCTGGGTGCTGCGGGGGCCCGGGGGGCAGAGTGGAGCTGCCTCCTGCGCCCAGAGCAGGCTAAGGGTCCCGCCAGTGTGGTATCACGACACCCCAACTGCAGCTGGGGCCGAGGAGAGTAGCCGCCCACGCCTGGAACAGGACCAGCGACCAGACGGCAGGGTAGCCAAGTCAACCCACTTGGAGTGGAGGCAGTGAAGAGCTGCCGTCTGATCCTGCAGGGTAGGCAGTCCTACGTCCCACTGGCAGGACAGGCTCGGCAGCCTGCCAGTGTGGTGGACGAGTAGCATCAAGGCAGTCACGTCACACTGGTTGGAGTGGGGGTTGAACAGAGCCGCCGTCAGCGTCCGGAAGGAGCCCAGAGACCCGTTGGAGAGGCAGTTAGGTACCCCCACTAGTGGGGGTTGAGCAGAACTGCCGCCCAGGCCCGCAGGGTGGGCAGATCTGAGACCCACCGGCGGAACAGGTTTGGAGGCCGACCAGCGTGGTAGACACGTCACATCAATTGGAGTAGGGGTGGAGAAGAGCTGCTGCCCACGTCCGGATCAGGACCAACGATCCGAGGACGTGGTAGGAACGTCACCGCAATTGGAGTGGGAGAAGAGTAGAGCAGCCACCCGTGCCCGCAGGGCGGGCAGACCTACGACCAACCAGCGTAGTGGATAGATCACCCTGATTAGAAGAGGAGCACAACCACTACCCGCCCTACAAGAGAGATATCCCAACTATACAAGAGCAATATAAATAAACAGGGGGAAAAATTTCAAAAACACAACAGTTCCACCAAGCAGAAAGAAACGCAAGCAATATGAAAAGACAAGGAAAGAAAGGACCACAAGCATTGCAGGTCAACTCAACTCTAGAAGAGGTAATAGCTGCAACAGATGGAATGTCAGATAAAGAGTTCAGGATATACATGCTTCAGATGATCTGGACTCTCAAGGAAGACATGAGACAGCAAAATCAGACAATGAAAGATCATATTGACAACGAACTACAGAAACAAATCCAGGAAGTAAAAGATCAATTTCACAGGGAGTTAGAAGTAATAAAAAACAAACAAATAGAAATCCTAGAAATGCAGGAAGCAATAAACCAACTTAAAACCTCAATTGACAATACTACCAGCAGAATAGATCACTTAGAAGATAGAACATCAGACAATGAAGACAAAGTATTTCAACTTGAGAAGAACATAGACAATTCAGCAAGAATGCTAAGAAACCATGAACAGAACATTCAAGAATTATGGGATAATATTAAAAGACCAAACTTAAGAGTCATTGGGATACAGGAGGGCACAGAGCTCCAAACCAGAGGAATGAACAATCTATTCAATGAAATAATTCGAGAAAACTTCCCAGACTTGAGGAATGAAACAGAATCCCATATCCTAGAAGCCTACAGGACGCCGAAAGTGCAAAATCATAAGAGATCCACACCTAGACACATTATAATGAAGATGCCCAACATACAGAATAAGGAGAGAATTTTAAAAGCTACAAGAGAAAGAAAGCAGATTACATTTAGGGGCAAACCAATCAGGATAACAGCTGATCTCTCAACACAGACTCTGAAAGCTAGAAGATCCTGGAATAACATTTTTCAAACACTGAAAGAAAATGGGCTCCAACCAAGAATCATGTATCCGGCGAAATTAAGCTTCAGGATGGAAGATGAAATTAAAACCTTTCACGATAAACAAAAGTTAAAAGAATTCGCAGCTAGAAAACCAGCTCTCCAAAAAATCCTTGGCAAAACATTACAGGAAGAGGAAACTGAAAATAACATTGACAACCATCAGTGGGAGGTAGGACAGTAAAGGGGGGAAAGTAATCAAGGAGGAAAACTATCAGGTTTAGTAACATAAATAAACAAATATGACTGGAGGAACAAACCAAATCTCAATAATAACCCTAAATGTTAATGGCTTAAACTCACCAATTAAGAGACACAGGCTAGTCGAATGGATCACAAAACAAGATCCAACAATATGTTGCCTACAGGAGACGCATTTGATAGGAAAAGATATACATAGACTGAAAGTGAAAGGCTGGGAAAAATCATTCCACTCATATGGACTGCGGAAACAAGCAGGAGTGTCCATACTCATATCAAACAAAATAGATTTCAAGCCAAAGTTAATCAAAAAGGATAAAGAGGGACACTGCATACTGCTCAAGGGAACCATACACCAACAAGACATAACAATCATAAATATATATGCCCCAAACAACGGTGCAGCTATGTTCATCAAGCAAACTCTTCTCAAGTACAAGAGTCTAATAGACCATCATACAATAATCATGGGAGACTTCAACACACCTCTCTCACCACTGGACAGATCTTCCAAACAAAAGTTAAATAAGGAAACTATAGAACTCAACAACACAATTAACAACTTAGACCTAATTGACATATATAGAATATACCACCCAACATCAAGTAGTTACACTTTTTTCTCAGCAGCACATGGATCCTTCACAAAAATAGATCATATATTATGTCACAGGGCAACTCTTAGACAATATAAAGGAGTAGAAATAATACCATGCATCTTATCTGATCATAATGGAATGAAACTGAAAATCAACGATAAAAGAAGGAAGGAAAAATCATGCATCACTTGGAGAATGAACAATAGGTTACTGAATGATCAATGGGTTATAGAAGACATTAAAGAGGAAATTAAAAACTTCTTAGAGTTAAATGAAATCACAGACACAACATATCGGAATCTATGGGACACATTGAAAGCAGTTTTAAGAGGAAAATTCATTGCTTGGAGCGCATTCCTTAAAAAAAGAAAAAACCAACAAATAAACGATCTCATATATCATCTCAAAATCCTAGAAAAAGAAGAGCAAAACAACAGCAAAAGAAGTAGAAGGCAAGAAATAATTAAAATCAGAGCTGAAATTAATGAAATCGAAACAAAAGAAACAATTGAAAAAATTGACAAAACCAAAAGCTGGTTCTTTGAAAAAATAAATAAGATCGACAGACCCTTAGCCATGCTAACGAAGAGAAGAAGAGAGAGAACCCAAATTACTAGCATACGGGATGAAAAAGGCAATATCACAACAGACACTTCAGAAATACAGAAGATAATCAGAACTTACTTTGAATCCTTATACTCCAACAAAATAGAAGATAGTGAAGGTATCGATAAATTTCTTAAGTCATATGATCTGCCCAGATTGAGTCAGGAAGATATAGACAGCCTAAACAGACCAATAACAATAGAGGAAATAGAAGAAACCATCAAAAGACTACCAACTAAGAAAAGCCCAGGACCGGACGGGTATACAGCAGAGTTTTACAAAACCTTTAAAGGGGAACTAACACCAATACTTTTCAAGCTATTTCAGGAAATAGAAAAAGAGGGAGAACTTCCAAAGACATTCTACGAGGCCAACATCACCCTGATACCTAAACCAGACAGAGACACTTCAAGGAAAGAAAACTACAGACCAATATCTCTAATGAACCTAGATGCAAAAATCCTCAATAAAATTCTGGCGAATCGGATTCAAAATCGCATCAAAAAAATTATACACCATGATCAAGTAGGATTCATCCCTGGGATGCAAGGCTGGTTCAATATACGAAAATCAATAAATGTTATACACCACATCAATAGACTTAAAAATAAGAACCATATGATCATCTCGATAGATGCAGAAAAAGCATTCGACAAAGTACAGCATCCCTTTATGTTCAAAACTCTAGAAAAATTAGGGATAACAGGATCATACCTCAACATTGTTAAAGCAATCTATGATAAGCCACAGGCCAGCATCATTCTGAATGGAGAAAAATTGAAGGCATTCCCTCTAAGATCTGGTACAAGACAGGGATGCCCTCTCTCACCACTTCTGTTCAACATAGTCCTCGAAACACTGGCCAGAGCAATTAGACAGACGAAAGAAATTAAAGGCATAAAAATAGGAAAAGAAGAACTTAAATTATCACTATTTGCAGATGATATGATTCTATACCTAACAGACCCAAAAGGGTCTACAAAGAAACTATTAGAGTTAATAAATGAATTCAGCAAAGTGGCAGGATATAAAATCAACACACATAAATCAAATGCATTCCTGTATATCAGCGACAAATCCTCTGAAACGGAAATGAGGACAACTACTCCATTCACAATATCCCCCCAAAAAATAAAATACCTGGGAATCAACCTAACAAAAGAGGTGAAAGACCTATACAAGGAAAACTACAGAACCCTAAAAAGAGACATAGAAGAAGACCTCAGAAGATGGAAAAATATACCCTGTTCATGGATAGGCAGAACTAACATCATCAAAATGGCGATATTACCAAAAGTTCTCTATAAGTTCAATGCTATCCCAATCAGAATCCCAACAGCATTTCTTGTAGAAATAGATAAAACAATCAGGAAATTCATATGGAATAATAAAAGACCCAGAATAGCAAAAACAATGCTAAGCAGGAAGTGTGAATCAGGTGGTATAGCGATACCAGACTTCAAACTATACTACAGAGCAATAGTCGCAAAAACAGCATGGTACTGGTACCAAAACAGGCGAGTGGACCAATGGTACAGAATAGAAGACACAGTAACCAATCCACAAAACTACAACTATCTTATATTTGATAAAGGGGCTAAAAGCATGCAATGGAGGAAGGATAGCATCTTCAACAAATGGTGCTGGGAAAACTGGAAATCCATTTGCATCAAAATGAAACTGAATCCCTTTCTCTCGCCATGCACAAAAGTTAACTCAAAATGGATTAAGGAGCTCGATATTAAATCAGAGACACGGCGTCTGATAGAAGAGAAAGTCGGCTATGATCTACATACTGTGGGGTCAGGCTCCAAATTCCTCAATAGGACACCCATAGCGCAAGAGTTAACAACCAGAATCAACAAATGGGACTTACTCAAACTAAAAAGTTTTTTCTCAACAAAAGAAACAATAAGAGAGATAAACAGGGAGCCTACATCCTGGGAACAAATCTTTACCCCACACACTTCAGATAGAGCCCTAATATCCAGAGTATACTAAGAACTCAAAAAATTAGATAATAAGATAACAAATAACCCAATCAACAAATGGGCCAAGGACCTGAACAGACACTTCTCAGAGGAGGACATACAATCAATCAACAAGTACATGAAAAAATGCTCACCATCGCTAGCAGTCAGAGAAATGCAAATCAAAACCACCCTAAGATACCATCTCACTCCAGTAAGATTGGCAGCCATTAAGAAGTCCAACAACAACAAGTGCTGGCGAGGATGCGGGGAAATGGGTACACTTGTTCATTGTTGGTGGGACTGCAAAATGGTGCAGCCAATTTGGAAAGCAGTGTGGAGATTTCTTGGAAAGCTGGGAATGGAACCACCATTTGACCCAGCTATTCCCCTTCTCGGTCTATTCCCTAAAGACCTAACAAGAGCATGCTACAGGGATACTGCTACATCGATGTTCATAGCAGCACAATTCACGATAGCAAGATTGTGGAACCAACCTAGAAGCCCTTCAATAGATGAATGGATTAAAAAAATGTGGCATCTATACACAATGGAGTATTACTCTGCATTAAGAAATGACAAAATCATAGAATTTGGAGGGAAATGGATGGCATTAGAGCAGATTATGCTAAGTGAAGCTAGCCAATCCTTAAAAAACAAATGCCAAATGTCTTCTTTGATATAAGGGGAGTAACCAAGGACAGGGTAGAGAGGAAGAGCTGGAGAAGAAGATTAACATTAAACAGGGATGATAGGCGGGAGGGAAAGGGAGAGTTAAGGGAAATTGCATGGAATTGGAAGGTGAGCCTCAGGGTTATACACAATTACATATAAGAGGAAAGGAGGAGTAGGATAAAAATTATATAAGTGGAAGAAACGATTTTTAGTAGAGGGGGTGGAGAGAGAGAAGGGGAGGGGAGGGGAGGGGAGGGGGGATAGTGGAGAATGGGATAGACAGCAGAATACATCAGTCACTAGAAAGGCAATTTATAAATCAATGGAAATGTAACTGATGTGACACAGCAATCTGTATACGGGGTAAAAAATGGGAGTTCATAACCCACTTGAATCAATCTGTGAAATATGGTATATTAAGAACTATGTAATGTTTTGAACAACCAACAATAAAATATTATAAAAAAAAAGAAAGAAAAGAAAAATGCCTGAATAAATATAGCAGAAAGGGGGTGGAAGAGAAGGAGAGAGACTGACATTGCTTGAAACTGAACAATAAAGTTGCTTTGGAGTGAAAAAAAAAAAAATAAAAAATAAAAAAATATTTTCCAATCTCTTCTCCATGTATGCTCTTTGAAAATGCAAACAAATACTGTTGGGTTAATACTTTAAGCACATGAAAGAATATATTTCTGAAAATTTAATATAATATATACTTTAGGGCATATATTTTATCAAGAGCTTTTCTATTAGACCAAAAGTGTGCAGGAAAGTGGTACAACCTGGGACATTGGAGGATAATGGCTATGAAGTGAGAATAGTAAGGAATAGGGGTAAGGGTAAGGGAAGACTGAACTGAGCAAGACACAAACTTCACCTACTCCCATAGAGGCCTACACTGTGGTCCTGTCATAAATCTAGGTCTCAAAACACATCACTTTGTTTGATAAAAGGCAATACCTAATATTAATAAAGAGTACAGTCTCCTGCTGGGGTTGTGGCTCAGTGGTAGAGTGCTTGCTTAGCATATGCAAGGCCCTGGGTTTGATCCTCAGCACCACATAAAAATAAACAAATAAAATAAATGTAGTGTGTCCAACTACAACTAAAAAAATAAATATTAAAAAAGACTACAGTCTCTAGAGTCATAGAAGTCACACTACTTGAGATAGAATCTCAAATCTCAAATGCCTCTTTTGTAAAATAAGTATAGAATTAGTTCCTACCACACTGAATTTTGTGACTATGAGATGAGATGATAAAAATGACATACTTAGGATGTGCTATATGTGTTAATAGTTTTGCTCCTATTTTCATTACTAAGTAAAATTTTTAAACTTGCTGTCTCAGAGAATCACTCTGTTTTTTGTTTTGTTTTGTTTTGTTTTGTTTTGTTTTTTTTTTTTTTTTTACTTATTGGGTTCATGAGGGTATACATCTATCCAATTTATTTAATGAACTAAAAGACCTTGAAGTCACTTTGCTGAGAGAAATTAATAAATAGTATCATGGAAATATATATCATCTTCAGAGCATTTCATTGCCTGACACCAAGTCTCCCAGAGCTTAAAGGGGTAACTAGGTGATGTGGACACCCATACTGGGCAGAGTATTCCAAACTTGTCCCTTTTCAAGAATCCTAAAAGATAACATATTGGCATGACAATTATTTAAAGTACAATGAAAAATCCTTAAAGGAATCCACTTGAAAACATATATTATAGACATACAGAGTAGATAATCAAAAGATAATTCCTTATCAATGGGCTAGTTTCCTCACCAAACAAAAATGCATACTCTAGTTCCCTTTGATGTCAGAACCCTGCTTCCCATTCATACAATATATACTGGCCCAGTCCACATTGCTCCTAGTTATCAATGTTTCCCTCTTCTGCCTGCACTAGGTTAAACCTGCATGAGCATCTGCCTCCAGGACACACATTCAATGTCACTGCACAAACATGGATATATATATGAAAATTAAATGCAAAGACAAGAAAGGAAAGACAAATATATCATTATATGTTCTTTTGATTATCACCTTACCTAGTAAACTGATCACGATTTGCATTCATAGTTGTATGAGATGATGCTTAATGCATTAAAAGAAAAGAGAGAAAAAAGGAAACAGCATACTAGCTTTTTAAATTTTAAAACATTTAACTTTTATCCATATCACTTTTTTCTTTGGAGGTCATCTTGCTATTTTGATCTTTGCAATAGAAGTTCAAATGTTAAAGCATTGCTGCAATATGTACCACTGATATTCTTTTCTTGGAAAAGAAAGTTTGTGTCAAAAAAAACAGTAATATTTTTAACAAATAAAAAGATGAAAAGTGCTAGCTGCTCCAGAGAGTATCTGTACTATACACAGGGTACACCAAATAGTCTGTTCTTTAAAATCACCTGTGCTTCTGTCTGCATTGTCATTGACATGGCAATAGTCCATGAAAAGTTCTTGGAAAAATATAAATTTAGTGTCTTAACCTGCCACTATCTCAGGACTAGGGCCCTGGGAATGACAGCTGTAATATTTCAGGGAAAAATGCTCATCAGATTTTACTTCCTAATTCTCTGATGCTTCAATATAGAACTTCATATTTGAGATAGAACTGTCTCTAGTTAAATCAAGAGTTGAGAAGCAAGACTCAAATTTATTTTCTGCTCAGTGTATATCTTCTTGTACATCTTTGGTCTACTTACATAGCTTCTCCATATTTCATGAGTTTACTGATCCATAAAACAGCCATAACAGTGCCTATTCCTCAGTTGAATTTGGAGGTTAATTTCCTGGGGTGCTTGTATGGAAAAAAATGTACTATGATTTCCATCTTCGAAACTATACAATGATACTTACGGGGATGCTGTCAACTCTCCAATTCAGTCATGATAATATGTCTCCCAAGTTGGCACTAGAGAGATATGAAAATTGAAAAAGATTCAAAATTATAACACATACCATGCTCATATGAAACATAATTTCATCCTATTTTATAACCCACCTACCTTTTATCTAAACCTTATTATCTTTCCATTCCCCAAAGACTGAATTTTCTGCATCCTATCTCTATGCTGCCCTAATCATTCTCTACAAACTACCAAAATACAAAGTATGTTGTAAATTTGCTATGTAATTGTGCAGTGGATGATTCCTACCCAATTTTTGCCTCCCCCAGGTCTCTGCATCCTTAGACCTTATGTATGGTGTCCATGTGCTGCTCCTCCTTAAAACAAACCACCACAATTCGGTAGGATCTCCATACTTCATCAATAAAGATTTAAGAATTTTAGAAGATTATGGGTACTAGAAATCTCCCATGCCAAAAACTCTGCTTCAGTAAAAAGTCCTATTTGCACACATTGTTCATTGAATGTCTATTATGAGTCTGTACACTATGTTGCCTGAAAGGCAAAGATAAAAGTTTACAAGAGAACAACAGTGATAGACAAACATAATTTCTCAGGCTATCAAATAATTATAAGTTTCAAATGCATTGTGATATATATCTATATCTATATCTATCTATCTATATATATATATATATATACATATATATGTATACATATATATATATATATATATATATATATATTTTTTTTTTTTGTATTCTACAATATCAAAGAACTTGTGAAAAATATACATTCTATTCTATGGCTATTGTTTAAAGTAGAATTAAATCTCTGAAGGGGATCTAGGGTCTTATTAGTTATGCAAACATTCAATTAATCTTTTTGTTTCTATTTACCCAAAACTGGTAATCTGACTTCAGTTACATGGTTACTTCACTTCCTAAACTTAAGCCTTCCTAATCCTTTCTGTTGTGTTATAGGAATTTACTTCTCCCACCATAGATATTTAAGTTCTCCTTTTCACTACTCTGTTACATAAATTATTACTCATCCATCCACTTCATATCTTCCAAAGTGAGTATGTGTGTGCTTGTGTGTGTGTATAAATATATTCATATGAACAAATATATATGGATATATTTATACACACACACACACACACACACACACATATTCATCTGGGTTTTCCTCCTAAGTTTTCTTTGTCTTTGTGGTTTTGTAGCTTTTAGTTGCTCTTATTATCAGAGTCTATGGGTTTCAAATAGTGGCTCAGATAAACACATATGTTTATCCAGCAGTTCCTGGAAGTATTTTAGTTATAGGAGTAAAATGATTAGATATATTCCATAATAGCTAATTCAGTCACTATATGTAGACAGAATAATTTTTGGAAAATAAGACTGGAAACAAGACGAATAGCTGGAGTAGATGAGTTAGCGTGAACTAAAGCTGAAACATTGAAGATATAGAGGAGATACTGAATGTGGAAAGTACTAAGGAGGTAGAACTATTAGTAAGTAGCTTCAAATTAAATATAATAAGTCCAAATCTCCATCACAAGCATAACTAGCAAAAAAGAAGCATGGGTAGAGAAATGCATGATGCCTACACTGGACACACTTATTTCAGGGACCCGTAGAATATGCAGGTGGAGATATCCAATAGACAGTTGCCTATAGAGAACTAAAATTCTGCAAAAAAGTCAAGGCTGGAAATATACATCTGAAAATCACCCATATAGATATGCCATAACTTGCATGAAACATGCTTCCTCCAAATTCATACTAAAAATGTTATTATATATCTTGGTTCTAGGGCTAGGGTTGTGGCTCAGTGGTAGACCATTTGCCTAGCATATGTGAGTCACTGGGTTCAATTCTCAGCACCACGTGTAAGCAAATAAATAAATAAAGGTCCATCAATAACTAATAAAATATGAAAATTATCTTGGTTCTATCTCAATGACTTTATATCTTTCTGAAATGTGATTATACATATATAAAACATGCATATTGCCATCATTTTAGGAAAGCATTTTCAGATGTCCATAGATCATTATGTATATTGAACAATTTTGTAAAAGAATAAGATTCATCTAAAAATACTGTCATGTTTTATAATCAGGTGGATAGGATGGAATCTGGCTCTCAGGACATTGATCATCAGGGTTGATTCTAGATAGCTAACTTGCTAGGCAGAGTTCACTGCCTTTCTTACTTCACTATATGTGTTTCACCCAAAGGTATGTGTTCACTTGCCAGGTGTGATGGCACACGCCTGTAATCCCAGCAGCTCAGGGGGCTCAAGCAGGAAGATTACAAGTTCAAAGCCAGCTGCAGCAATTTAGCGAGGCCCTAAGAAACTGAGAGAGACCCTGTCTCAAAATAAAAATAAAAGGGGTGGGAATGTGTTTCAGTGGCGAAGCACCCCTGTTTTAATCCCTGGTACAAAAAAAAAAAAAAGATACATGTTCATTCAAATAAGTTGAAGTTTAGTAAAGGTAAAGATCATATGCTAACTTATTTGACAGCAAAATAATTGCATAGCCCTATTAGTCTTTAATATTGTTTAGAAAGATTATGAGAAAGACACCTCTTTAAATGCCATATAAATTCTGGTTTCTCTCATGCATATGAAAACAATTTTTCCTTGAGATAGAAACAATAAGTAAGTTCCATATTTTTCAGGGGAGGGTGGATTCCTCAATTTCATTGATTATTATAAAGTACTTTCATGTGTGCAAAGAAGTTTTTAATTTTATTATAAGTAATATCATGTCTTTGAGAACAAGAAACTATAAATGATAACATTGAGAAATAGTATAGAACCTCTATTAATATCCATATTACAAGTTGTTATCTCTGAATAGAAATCACTTCTTGGCAAAATTCATTCATCTTCCATTGTTGTCTTTCTTCTCCAAATATTCCTTTTTAAAAAAGATTTTTAATCTAAACTGATTGATTTAAGTTTGATTTAATTGCAGAGAATGAAAAGTATGCTCATTCCCTTTTTATTATAATCATCATTAAACTGTGTCATGTAGGTGCTTTTGTTTGGGCAAGTTCACTGTCAGGAGCCCCAAGTTCACCTGTACAACAAACAGCTTCTCCATTTGCTGTCTCCCACTGAGATCGTATGTGCTGAAGAAAACTACTGGTAATTCATTGCATTTTTCAGGCTCAACCAGTGAAGCTTGTGTCAAATTCTTAAGATTCTTGTCTCCCTGTCAACCTTTCATGATAAAAATGAGGTTGATATTGAGTGTTTCTACAGGTTTAAGATCAAAGTTTTCTCCTGATGATCATTACTTTCCTATATATCTTGGTCTCAAAAACATTGTTACCCCAAATTCCAGCATACTAGAACACAATAGTATGTGATTTCTCATACATAAAATAACCAAAAAGTATTATTATTAGAATTATACATTTTATTCCTTTGGGGGTCTTTGGCTCTTTGCTCAAAGCATATATTTCAAAGATGACAACTATTATAACCACACTGGGAAGCTCTGCTTTTTCTTTCCCTTCTCACCTTTCTCTCTCTTTTTACCTCACAACCTGTTTGTAGTATTCTATTTGTTCAGCTAATGGAGATTTTAATTGCACAAAAGTACAATTTTGACTCTAAGTTTCAATTAAAATTATGAATTTCAAGCTAGCCGTGATTGACTAAGTCCATTAAACTGATTAATTTGAAAACAAATTATTAAAATAATTTCCAAATGGTGCTACACATGTCAAGCAGAGTTGTACTTGGTTCAAATGAATTTGGCACTAACATACTTAGCCCCCCCCATCTCCTATTCACTCAAGAACAGAATGTTCTTTTGTTTCTGATTGACACAGAATTAGTACCTTTTCAAGTGTCAAACTAATGTCATAGTTAGGAGTATACACAGCTAATGTGCTTTGTGTAAATGCACACTTTTCTATGTTTTCTCTAGAGACTGTCTGTAAATTCATATTTGTAGATCCTAATTAATCCAGAGACTTATGGGAATGTGAGATATAATATACTAGCACCACAAATCACACAGGAGGCACAGGTGAGAAAACATAGCCCAGAAGCCTGAATTTTCTTTGGCTACAGTCCTACTCTCATGCATATAAAATCAAATCATTCTCCTTACTTATTTTTATTTGCCAGGGTGTTATCTTCTAGAGATAAAAGAAAATAAAATGAAAATCACTTGTTCTGAGTTTAGTGTCAATTAATATGGCACTAAGATTAAAAGAAATTTTACCCACAATAAGATTTGCCATTTGTCCATTTAACAAAACTGAATATTATTGCTTTCTTGTTTCCTGAACACCAAATACACAAGAACAGGTTGAAAGCATAGGATTAGTGTTCCTTCCATAAGTTCTCATTACTGAACCTGAATTTTCATTGAAATGTATACTTAGCCTGGAATGTAATGTCCATAATTATCTTTACCCCTTTGCAGATACGGCAGGAGGATTTGAAGGGTTTGAAAAAGACCCTTTTAAAGTAGTCAGAGAAAAGAATTATAGTGCAATACTTTTCTTTTATCAGGATGTAACTGATCAAATATTTTCTAATTCATTTTCTAAAGGAAAGTGGTGTTCATTAGGGAATTTGGACTCATTTTTTACTCAGGCTTACATGTAAAAACTCAAAGGCAAGAACTATGAATTGAATCAAAACTTATAGGTATAAGTAAATAAATTCTCAAAATAATAATTGAAGCTATTAACACCGGGCCCTAGGCAAAATTGTGAAGTAGATAAAGACTAACTAGCATTAAAGAAAGTAAATGTATATGTGCCTGACCTAATATTTGGTACATGGTACACTTGCTGAAATTTCCCCCACAATTCCTCTTCTTTTAGCATTTTTTTCTTATTAATATACTTTTGCACTATCACCTGGTTCTCCACAGTATCTTAATGGTGCTTGTCCCCATCCCTTTCTAACTAATCAAATTCACTCCCACCAGATAATTTCCTATATTCTTTTTTTTTTAAAGAGAGAGAGGGGGGAAAGGTAGAGAATTTTTAATATTTACTTTTTTCAGTTTTTGGTGGACACAACATCCCCATTTTTATGTGTTGCTGAGGATCAAACCCAGTGCCCCGTGCATGCCAGATGAGCGCATTACCACTTGAGCCACATCCCCAGACCCTCCTATATTCTTTCTTGGAAAATCTCTTTCTAATTGGTTGCTCTTATTGGAAGGTATCTGATCAGTTAATGCTCACTTAAGGATTAACAACAATTCATAGCTTAATATATTATTCCTCCCAAAACTACTAGCATCTTAAAAAGAGGACCATCAAAATCTCAAGTCAAAAAAGAGGTTCATGATAATTGCAAGCACCAACAGGGAGATATTTGGGGGCATAATTCTGTTATTGAAGTTCTCTCTATCTACTTTCTTTAAAACATTAAACATACATCTTAGGGTATAATAAAAAAAAACAAGACTAACATTGCACAGGTATATTCAAACAATGAAATATGCCATATAGTCCTTCTCCACCTCCTTTGGGGTTAGCAGCAGTGGTTCTATTCTCCAACTCCTCTCTCTCCTGAAAGTGTTGTTAACAGTAATCCTGTTAATAGCTGGTTCTGTGGCTAATGGGTTTCCTTATTTAGGATATGTGAATAAGTTTGCAAACTTCATAGTTTGAGGAATGCTCTCAAAGTTGCACTGACTAAAATTTCCATTGACCCCTCTGACACATGAGACCCGCTAGCTTCACACCAGTCTAATTAACACCCTACCATTTCCTGAGAAAACTGATTGTACTTCCAACTTAATCAGGCTTCTGGCAATAAACTGTAAACATAAAAAGTAATATCTGAAAGCTGATTTTAAAAAAGTTTCTTTCTTTTCCTTGGGATTTGTGGGCATGAGACAGATTGTTTATAACTCTATATTTTTATTTAAATATGGTCCAAGCAACTCCTTTTCATTACACCATTATTCCTTTACTTTCAAGGCCTTCTCTCTCTCTCCCCACCACTTATTCAATTCAGCCTGTCTAGGCACCCTGTAAGGAAGAAGATGACCGCTTACCTGTACTGGCATCTTTAATGTCTTATAGACACTGTGTTCTAAGATAAGCTAAGAGGCCATTTATTAATGCTCACTGTATGCCATTTTTCTCTTTCCTTTCTTATCACAACTTGGGAGATACATAATACTATCCCCATTTTACTCAGATGAAACTGAAAGAGGCTAAAAATTGTCCAAGGTCATGTAACTATAACAAGCAGAGCCTAGATCAAACTTCTGGATGGTCTACATCTCTGACTATACCCAACAGATCTCCCATTACTCAAACCTTCCTCCAATTCCTTGCTTCATGTTGTGAATATACCCATCTTCCTCAAATGTTCTCTTTCATTTAAAGTAGCTAAATCTTGGCCCAGCTGGATTCAGAGACAACATAATAAAGATAATTTTCTTTCCTCATTGTTTCAAGTGACTTAAGGAATATTTGGAAGAATCAATGGACAAAAGAGTGGGACCCCAAGAGTTGTGACAACTGGCCTCACTCAAGTGGTCTTTTGCTAAGATGGGGAATTAAAGTGCTATCAGTAGAGTGAACTTGGACCCCTATGTTCAAGCAGTCTCAGAGGCCAAAAGAAACATGGTAGGGAAGGCACTGGAGTATTTGCCTGATACTGTCAAAAAGATGCATTTGGCCTTATGTGGGCCAAACACTGTAGAAAATGGATCAGAATTCTAACTTTTTATGCATATAATTTAGTATCACATACATATGTCTCTACAGTACATGAGCCCATGTGCAAGGAAAAAAGTCTATTTATTGAAAATAAAAAGGTAATATCTCAGAAATTTTACATATCAATAAATAAATTTAAGCAGAAATAATCTTTTTTTTTTTAGAGAGAGTGAGAGACAGAGAGAGAGAGAGAGAGAGAGAGAATTTTTTAATCTTTATTTTTTAGTTTTCAGCGGGCACAACATCTTTGTTGGTATGTGGTGCTGAGGATCGAACCCGGGCCGCACGCATGCAAGGCGAGCGCGCTACCACTTGAGCCACATCCCCAGCCCAGAAATAATCTTATTACTTGCAATTAGATAAAAAGTGCTCCTCTCGTGACCCATCTTTCCTTTTATTCTTTGTTTTGCCTGGTATTACTTATATAATTTTCTAAAGATAGCACTGAATTCAATAATTATTCTCTGAATATGCTGCCCTCTATGTTTAGAGCACTTTTCCAGGAAACCTGTACAATATCGCTTTTGTCTATGTGATGATTAATGCACTCATCCTGATGAGGATTGCTCAGTAGCACTGTGTTCCTGACCACCTGAAAGTTTTCACAAAGTTGAGTTATGGCCATGTCATTACGGAGTATCCCATCTGCAGGCTATCTGCAATATCCCATATGCAGACTTTAGAAACCTTAAGTTTCTCTGCCACCAAAAAAATGTCATATTATGCACTGTTCCTAACATTTATTGAAATTAAGAAAGGACAGGTAGAAAGAAACCCAAATTTTGGAATAGGTCATTCTGATACTTTGTTGGTTTCTGTGCTTGCTTCCAGGACTCAAGGAATTGTCATCTGATGCCAGAGACTCAACATCTCATTGAAGAAGCTTATATAGAGGTCACTTTTACTTTTTATTGAATCATCACTGATCTTTAATACTCATAAAAGGAGGCAAAAGTCTAACAGTATTGGGATAAAGGGAACACAACGATTCAACATAGTTTCTCCCTATTCTGCCTACATAGTGAACATTTTTTAAATTTTGTCCCTTAATTTGATTTGTTACTTTTCATCATAAGTTAGAACTCAACTTCCTTATTTCATGGTTCTGGGTTTAGGGATAGTACATCTTATTGGCATGCTCTTGATTCTAACCCATTATTTTCCATCATAACATCCAAACCTACTCTGCATGTCAGATTCTTTCTCCTTACGTGGTAAATCTTAAAAGTTATGTAGGGTGTATTATCCTGAACTAAGAACGGAAAAGAAAAAAGAAGTTAATGATTAGATAGTATAGACAGGTGTGTGGGCAGATTAATGAACCAGGGCAAAGTACAGTTGCTTATCCTCAACTTAGCAAGCATTTTGGAAAAAAAGATAAATAGAATACTATTGTTTGTTTTTATCAATCAATGCCATGATCAAAATTTATAAGTGCCTTGACAACAAAATTTTCCCTCAACTACTCTAACAACTGCTTCATTTTAATATCAATGTTTTTCAAATACTATGGTGAATGCTCAATGTAATAACTAGGCACCTAATTGTCAGTTCAGTGAATTATTTTTTTTAGAAGTGAAAATTCAATGCGGTAAGCACTTATTGAGTATTTAAAAAAAAAAGAGAGAGTGAGAGAGGGGAGAGAGAGAGAGAGAGAATTTTTAATATTTATTTTTTAGTTCTCGGCAGACACAACATCTTTGTTGGTATGTGGTGCTGAGGATCGAACCCGGGCCGCACGCATGCCAGGCGAGCGCGCTACCACTTGAGCCACATCCCCAGCCCTTATTGAGTATTTATTTGTATGACAGGCACTGTACTACAAACACCATTGTTTCGCCACATACACTAGTGAGATCCACATAATATTGAGAGGCCATTTATATTCATAACACAGAAGCAATTGTATTTGTATGGCTCAAGAGGTAGGAGGAGACTGGCATACTGAATCTATCTTAATATATACCTCTATAATCATTATACTGTAAATATCCCAGGAGAATAATTATTAAAGTAGCATAGCTATACTTTCTTTTACTATGTACAGAGTAAGATAATTAGTTTGGAAAATAAAAACTTTAAAAAGCAGATGCTCATAGATACTATGTGACTTGGACAAGGTCATATGATCTGTACAAAGGTCCTGAGAAAAGCTTGAATGAATGAAAATTAGAGAAGTCATATGCTTGTCACACATCTTGAAACATAAGACTACAATGTCTTGAAAGTGTCATCGTCACCCTTGTAATTCAGTTATCCTTTCCTAACTTTTTTTTTTTATCTGGGAAACGTGTTTTTTAAACTTTGGACAAATGATTTAAGAGGTTAGTTTTATTAAATGCAAACATAAATTAATGAGGTTTTCTAAATGAAAACCAATGTAATATATTATTCTTTTATTTAATTTCATCATAACTCAGTTTCAGTATAATATTTAATGGAAATGATTAAACACAATAGCAGAACCATCTATCATAGGCTGCCTCAGAACACATTTAGTTGTAGTGGAGATCTGTAGAGGTTATTAAAATGCTCCACAAACAGATGGAAAGAGGGAAAGGTACAGCCAAAAGACAAAGTACTATTAATAAGATCTAGTGGGATAAATATTGAGAGGAAGATGGTTCCAGCAAATCCTGATAGTAAAATAAAAAATAGTTTCCCACTCAAGAAAATTAATCAGTATTACATTGGTGATATATTCACTAGACCTTGATATTCTTTCCCACCTTCCTTTTCTTTCTTCTCAAGCAAAATCAAGACCCTGGCAATTTTGAGTTACAATTCATAAGTTATTTTTAATGAATCTCCTTTGCTATTACTCAAAAGTGGTACATATAAAATTTACAAAAAAGTGCTTTAAAAATCTGCAAACATTTTTACTTACTTGGGTGAATCAGTGTTAGCCACCTGTTTCAAACACTTCCATATATCCAAATGTTATGTTGTTTCTTATAATGAAAACAAGAAAAGTATGGAAAATTCCAGAATAAGTTTGGAGGACAGTGAACTAAAGTAAAATTGAGAACCAAAGACACGTGAAAACTATTTATGTAGCACCTATGTTATGAATTCTATCACATTCCAAAGTAGCATATTCCATTAGATATAAATTACAATAGTCATTGCTACAATGGAAAAGAGAATATAGAATAAAATAAATCTCATTTAAATATAGGATGTTTCTATATGACACTAATTATTCTAAATTTCATTACTGTTAATGAAAAAAATGGAAATATAGGAATTCTGTGGTTGAATATTCACTTTAATTCAATAGTGAATTATCAGTATTCAGTATCACTATGAGAAAAAAAAGCTCTGAGCTAGGTATTTTGATGGATACTATTAAAGAAGTATAAATTGAGGTCTGCTATCAAAGATCTTTTCAAGTTAGTTTGGGACAAGGTAAAATATAAGACATACATAAATAATTACATTACTTAGCAAACCAGTATAAGCAGCTAAGAATAGCTACAAAATACTTAAGAAAAACAATAAGTACACAAAATGGGTCAACATTCTACCATACACTAAAATCTATTATTTTATTAGTTATTTCTGAATAATAAGCAATCACAAACATTTCAGTGGCATTTATTTAGCCCATATGTCTTTGAGTCAGTCAACAGTTAATAGGGTTTAGTTTAGGTTTTTCAGGGTCCTGTTTTTTTTTTTTAAACCACTGAGTTACATCCCCAGCCCTATACATCCCCAGCCCTATAAGTTGCTGAAACTTGCCTTAAACGTGTACTCCTCCTGCCTCACCCTCCCCAGTCGCTGGATTACAGGTGTGCACCACCATGCACAACTTAGCTTTTCAGTTTTATGGATATTGAATGGGATTTATTAAACCTCTGTAGGTTAAGCTAGGTTCAACCTAAGTGGAGTATCTTGGCTGAGACAGTTCTTCTTGTAATATATTTCATCCTCTTGTATCTATAGGATAGTGTAGATGCCTGTTTCTAGAGGTGATTACAGAACTGAGTTTGAGGAAATCCAACTCTAGAAACACTTTTTGTCTCTTTTTGCATGATGTTTCCTAATATTATATTGGTCAAAGGAAGACACATGACCCAACCATAGTCAGGGTCAGAGGGCACTGCAAAGCTCATGGCAAAACATGTGAACAATGCCAGGATGGGGGGGGGGGGTGCACAGCACACCTCAGCTTGGGAGGCTGAGGCAGGAGGATCACAGATTCAAAGACAGGTTTAGCAACAAAGCAAGGCCCTAAGCAACTTAGCAAGATCCTGACTCAAATAAAAAATAAAGATTGCTGGGGATATAGCTTAATAGTTAAGCACCCCTGTGTTCAATCCCTGGTACCAAAAAAAAAAAAGGAAAAAAGAAAAGAAACAAAAGCATGTAAACACTAATTTTATTACTGTGAAAAAATACAGATTTGTCATAATCTAGACTATCACATTAGAAAGTTTAAAAACCAAATTGGGCATATTATAGGACAGAATTGATAGGTCAGAATAAGACATTGAAATAGCAAATTTATGATAAAGGACATCAATTATAACCAGTGGGTAAATGAGGGTTTCTAAACAAATGGTGTTAGGAACATTTGCTGACAATTTATAAAGAAATCAAGTTATATCTTACTATATGCCATACACCCAAATTAATTCCACATGGTTTAAAAATGAAATGCAAAAACTGAAACATTTTGAAGAAAATTTAGGTAAATATATATTTGATCTTGAAAAGGAAACTTTTTTTATTGTCAAAGGAAAAAAATAATAAACTTAAAAACCTAAGTAAAATGTACATTAATAGTAACAAAATAAAAGGGCAAACAGAAATAAAATAGTTTCTAATACAACATTAAAAGAATGAAGGATGAGATCTATATGATCATCTCTATTTTTGAGATCTATATGATCATCTCTATTTTTGCAACATCCATTCATGATAAAAGTAGTCAACAAAGTAGAAATAGAAGATAATTTCCTTAACATGATAAAGACGTATTAAAAACCCACAACACACATCAGACTGAGTTGTAAAAAAAATGAGAACTTTTCCTCAAAAGGAACAAGACAGAGGTGCTCATGTTTGCCACTTCTTTTTTTTTTTTTGGAATATTTAATAAGCACATTTTATTTAAATAAATCTTCCAGTAAAGGAGAATTTACTGTCTTTACTGTGTAAATAGTTATATCAAATTTATATGTGTAGCTCTCCAACATTCTCTTATTGGAAACATTCATATTTCCACGTATTTAATGGGAGTTCATCAAGTTCCCACCGAGAATGTGCAGGTTCATTTCAGTGCCCCAAAAGACTTAAATGTCTCGAAATTCTGTATCTTCTTTGGCTTGCTTCTCTTTTGATTCCACCCAGGCTTTATTAATGGCTCACTTCTTATCATCATCTCCTTCTTCATAAATTTTCTTTAGAACATTCATTAATCCCTCACTAGGATCTGTTTCGGTGGCTTCTGAAGGCTTTTCTTTCTCTTTGCATTCTTTTTCAACCTTAGTCAAATACTCCCACCATGTGTTTTCTGCTTTCTTCCTACATAAGATGAGAACTGTATCAGTCTTAAATTTTTTTGAACTGCCTTCCACAGACATGGGTTTCTTTTTTTTTTTTAGAGTTCTTTTTTTTATTGGTTGTTCAAAACATTACAAAGCTCTTGACATATCATATTTCATACATTAGATTCAAGTGGGTTATGAACTCCCATTTTTACCCCAAATACAGATTGCAGAATCACATCGGTTACACATCCACATTTTTACATAATGCCCTATTAGTAATTGTTGTATTCTGCTACCTTTCCTATCCTCTACTATCCCCCATCCCCTCCCCTCCCATCTTCTCTCTCTACCCCATCTACTGCAATTCATTTCTCTCCTTGTTTATTTTCCCATTCCCCTCACAACCTCTTATATGTAATTTTGTATAACAATGAGGATCTCCCTCCATTTCCATGCAATTTCCCTTTTCTCTCCCTTTCCCTCCCACCTCATGTCTCTGTTTAATGTTAATCTTTTCTTCCTGCTCTTCCTCCCTGCTCTGTTCATAGTTGCTCTCATTATATCAAAGAAGATATTTGGTATTTGTTTTTAGGGATTGGCTAGCTTCACTAAGCATAATCTGCTCTAGTGCCATCCATTTCCCTGCAAATTCCATGATTTTGTCATTTTTTAGTGCTGCATAATACCCCATGGTGTATAAATGCCACATTTTTTTTATCCATTCATCTATTGAAGGGCATCTGGGTTGGTTCCACAGTCTAGCTATTGTGAATTGTGCTGCTATGAACATCGATGTGGCAGTATCCCTGTAGTACGTTCTTTTAAGGTCTTCAGGGAATAGTCCGAGAAGGGCAATAGCTGGGTCAAATGGTTGTTCCATTCCCAGCTTTCCCAGGAATCTCCATACTGCTTTCCAAATTGGCCTCACCAATTTGCAGTCCCACCAGCAATGTACAAGAGTACCCTTTTCCCCACATCCTCTCCAGCACTTGTAGTTTGACTTCATAATGGCTGCCAATCTTACTGGAGTGAGATGGTATCTTAGGGTGGTTTTGATTTGCATTTCTCTGACTGCTAGAAAAAATGCTCACCATCTGTTTGCCACTTCTATTGGACATAGTACTGGAAGTTCTAGCCATAGAATTTAGGCAAAAAAATAAATAAGTAAAAGATGTGAATTATAAATGAAAAAGTAAAATTATCTCTATTTGCAGATGGCATGATCTTATAGGTAGAAAAACCTAAGATTCTACCCCCATAAAACTTGTCAAATTAACAACCAAATTCAGCATCATTAAAAGATACAAAGTCAAATTGTAACTATCTTTTGGATTTCTTACACAAAGAATAATCTGAAAAGAAAATTTTGGAAACCATTTATGATAAAATTAAAGGAATAAAATATTTAGGAGTACATTTAACCAAGGAGGCTAAAGAGTTCTATACTGAAAACTATAAAATATTGGTGAAAATTATTAAATGCCTAAATAAAAGTAAAGACAACTCATGTTCATGTTTTTTTTTTTTTTTTTTTTTTGGTGGTGCTGGGGATTGAACCCAGGGCTTCACACATGCTAGGCAAGAGCTCTACCACTGAGCTACATCTTCAGCACTTATGTATTTGAAGACAATATTATTAAGATGATGATAATATTCAAAGTGATATATAGAGTTAATGCAATCCCTATCAAAATAGCAATAGCATTATTTTGTTTTTGCAGTGCTGGTTATGAACCTCAGGCTTCTCATGTTAGGCAAGTACTCTAACGCTGAGCTACATCCCAACCCCAGCATTTTATTTAAAGACCATTCAGTGAGAATGAATAGTCTTTTAAAATATCGTACTAGGAAAACTGAAAATCCACATCCACATGCAAAATAAGAAGTTAAATCATTGTCTTACACCACATACAATAATTCAAAATGGACTAAAGATCCAATTTTAACAACTAAAACTATAAAACTCTTAGATGAAAACAGAAATTTTTTCATGAAATTAAATTTGACAATGATTTGTTGGAAATATTATTTTTGAAAAATGCAGGCAATAGAGAAATTGGAAAAAGTGGATTTCATTAAAACCCAAACCTCTTATGTGCCACAGAACACCATCAAGAAAGTAAAGACACCTCACAGAATGGGAGAAAACATTTGAAAACCATACATCCTATAAGGGATTGATTTCCAGGATACTTTTTGGAAAAAAATAAACTGCCACAACTCAATAAAGACAACAAAACAAAAATCCAATTTAAGAAGGGACAAAGGATTTGAATAAATATTTATCCAAAGAAGATATATGAATGGCCAGGAAGCACACAAGTGCATGCTCAACATCATTAATTACTAGGGAAATAAATATCAAACCATAATAAGATACTATTTCAGACCCATTAGGATGGCTATGATCAAAAAACTGTAATAGGTTTTTGCAAGGATGAGGAGAAATTTGAACACCCCTACATTGCTGATGGGAATACAAAATGGTATGGCTGCCATAAAGAAGATTTATGTTCTTCAAAAAGTTCAGCATAAAATCACCATGTAATATAGCAATTCCATTTCTAAGTATACACCCAAATAATATGAAA
Organism: Spermophilus citellus; assembly: GCF_964194105.1. NCBI lineage: Eukaryota > Metazoa > Chordata > Mammalia > Rodentia > Sciuridae > Spermophilus > Spermophilus citellus. Next base: position 92,297,142 of record NC_138190.1, on the reverse strand, counting down.
AGAACTTGAACAGATATTTGTATGCCAATGTTCACTGCAGTCATATTTGTAATACTCAAAAGGTGGAAACAACCCAATAGTTGAATGGATAAGCAAGATACAGCATATACATACAATGGAATTCTATTTAGCCTTAAAAAGAAATGAAATTTTACACATGTTACAACATGGAAGAACCTTGAAACCAATATGATAAGTGATATAAGCCACATAAAAAGGATAAATATGATATGATTCCTTACATGGGGTACCTAGAAACAAACAAAAAAAATCACAAAGACAAAATGAAGACTAGAAAGTAACTAGAACTCAGAAGTAGGTTATCTGTGGCTTTAGAAGTTATCAATGGCTGGCTGTAACATTTGCATCTTCCATTTGGGTGAAGAAAAAATTTTGGCAATAGGTGTTTACTGGTATACTGGTGATGGGTGGATGACATATGAATGTAATAAATGTCAATGACTAGGAAACTTAAAATGATCAAAATGGCAATTTTACATTATATATACTTTAGCCCGATTTTTAAAAAATTAATAATGTGATATATAAACAAGTTATTGAACCATACTCTTTAAATGGGTGAATTGTATGGTAAATGATGAGTTATACTTAAAGCTGTTAAAAAATGTGAACAATTTACAGAAGAAAATTAGAGACCAACAATGTGAAATAAAAGATTCACTCACTTTCTTTCCTTTCTTTTCTTTCTTTCTTCCTTTCTTACTTTCTTTCTCTTTCTCTCGGTTATTTTTTTTTCCTTTGGTTGGTTTACAGGTTTGAAACCAGGAGCATTCTGCCTCTGAGCTACATCCCTAGCCCTTTTTTAAAATTTTATTTTGAGACAGGGTCTCAATCAGTTGCCAAGGCTGACCTCAAACTTGCAATCCTCTTGCCTCAGCCTCCCAAGTTGTGGGATTGCAGACATATATCACCATGCTGACAAGATTCATATTTTCTAGCTGGGTGCAGTAGTGCACGCCTATAATCCCAGTGGCTCTGGGGGTGATGAGGCAGGAGAACTGCGAGTTCAAAGCCAACCTCAGTAAAAGTGAGGTGCTAAACAACTCATTGAGACCTTGTCTCTAAATAAAATACAAAATGGGGTTGGGGATGTGGCTCTGTGGTTGAGTGTCCCTGAGTTCAATTCCCAGAACCATAAATAAATAAATAAATAAATATTAATACTTTCTAGAAACAATTAATATTAATATAAGAAATCTTTTTATTTTAGTGAAATTTGTGAAGTTTTAATTTGTCAACATTCAACATAATCAAAGGTTGAATAATGAGTGTTCTCATAAATTACAAGATGTATAAGTGAAATGGTCTATAAAGTAAGCAAAGTAGTGTCAACAATCTTTAAATGTTTGTATCTTTTAAACCAATAATATCTGCTTTAGCATATTACCCTAAGTAAATATGGGAAAACATACAAAAAGTTTATTATATGCAAATCATATCACAATATTATTTATAAATAACAAAAATCACTGTGAACAACTTATGCGTCCTACAAGGGAATCATTAAATAAATTGTATTCCATCCATTAAAAATCTTCACATGCAGTCATTTGAAAAATGTCATTGTTATCATGTTAAATGTAAAAAATAATACTTAGTGACATAAAATTATTAAAATATAACATCAAGTGAACATGTCAGATATGAAATGTGTATAGAGTGTGATCGCAATTTTATAAAATACATACATAAACCAAGAAAAATAACCTGAGCTGTCTAAAGTCATAACCTCTAGATAGTGAGATTCTCAATTATTGTTAGTTGCATTCCCAATTATTTTGTACATGCTCTGTAATTTCTCTCATAGGTTTATATTACTTGTAAATTAGAAAAAAATATTATCTAGAGGGAAAGAGAGGATATCTGATTTAGTATCCAAGTCGCAAATACCATTCAAATATAAGCTTTCCAGTCTATAATTCCTGATGCTTATTTTACTTAGTGATAGTTGGTTCTCTAAATTGCTTAGAATAATGACAGAAGGATATATCTGAAAAATTGGGCAGAGGAATTATTCCTTCCTAGAATACATGCTTTATTTTGATCCTTGAGGAATTTCCCCTCAGCTTGTATGCTAGAATAAACCTTTTTGATTGCTTTGTTCCTGGGTTCTTCATTTATTTTCCAACAGAGTTTAAAGATTTTCTTCCAATAAACAGCTCTATTAGGTTTCTTCAGAGAAACGACTAAGAGGACACACATACACATATATAAAATTAGAGCCTGTGTTTTATTTTCATATATATATTTTTCTATATATATGAGGAGCAATTTATGATAAGTATTTTAACATCACTTAGTATAAGTCATTGGCTCACACAATTTAAAAGGCTGAGAAATCCAAAGATCTGTAGTCAGCAAGCTGGAAACCCATGAGAATCAGTGGTGTAATTCCAGTCCAAATCCAAAGGCCTGAAAACCAGTGCAGCTAAAGATGCAAGTTCCAGTCCAAGGGCCAATAGGCTCAAGACCCAAGGAGAGGCATGTTTCAGTTCAAGTCTGAAAGCAGGAAAGGACTGATGTCTTAGCTCAAAAAGTCAGGCAAGATTTTGTGTTCTATCCAGGCCTTCAACTGATTACATGAGGTCCATTCATATTAGGAAGGGCAATCTTCTTGAGTCTATCCACCAACTCAAATGTGAACCTCATCCAAAAACACCCTCAGAGACACAACCGGAAGAATGTCTCACCATACATCTGGACACTCCATGGCCCAATCCAGTTGATATGTAAAATTAACCATCACAGCTACAGAACAACATTTTAATAAGAAAAAAGAAGTATCAAATACATAGAAAGATTTAATATTAGGGCTGGGGATGTGGCTCAAGCGGTAGCGCGCTCGCCTGGCATGCGTGCGGCCCAGGTTCGATCCTCAGCACCACATACCAACAAAGATGTCGTGTCCACTGATAACTAAAAAATAAATATTAAAAAATTCTCTCTCTCTCTCTCTCACTCTCTCTTTAAAAAAATAAAATAAAATAAAATTCTTAATCTTCACTCCACTGCATTTTTCAAAATGAGAAGCTCCAGGGAGATTAGGGCTATAGCTCAGTGGTAGAGCATGTGGTTAGTATGTGCAAGGTTCTGGGTTCAATCCTCAGAACCAAAAATAAAAATAAAATAAAAATGGGAAGCTCCTGCCAAGAAATACAAACACACACACACATTTTCCATTTTCTACTCCATTTATCTCAACCAGTAACTAAGCAACAGGATTAACACATTTAAAGGGAAAGAAAATGAGAGATGAAAAAAGAGAAAGATATTGGAATTAGGCTATAAATATAAAGAGGACAAATTTTTGAGCACAGAATTCATTTCTACTAGTAGAGATTCAATTTCCTCCCAGAAAATTTACTGTGTGTTTCCAAAATATTCTGCCAGGTTTGTCCTACAAACACCCAGCAGGTCATTCTAAAAGGAAGAATCCTTTAAAGTAAACAAGTTCCATACTTTTAAAAAAGGAAAAACAGCAAATAAAAGATGAAACAAGTCTGTTTCAGACACATATCAGCTAAAATATTACAAACAATATCATATCAATAAGTTTGAAATAAAAAATGAATAATTGCCTAGAAAAAATAAATTATCAGAGTTGCTTGATGAAAAACAAAACCCTGAATAAATCAATAACCATTAAATAAGTTATATCAATAATAAAACAGACCTCTACAATCAGAAAAATGACACTAGCCCTTGGTTATTTTAACAGGTGATTCTTATCAAAAATTCAAGGAAGTGGGCTGGAGTTGTGGCTCAATGGTAGAGTACTTGCCTAGCATGTGTGAGGCCCTGTGTTTGATCCTTAGTACCACATAAAAATAAAATAAAATAAAATAAAGGTACTGTGTCCAACTACAACTAAAAATAAATATTTAAAAACAAAATTCAAGGAAGGAAGAATCCCTAAATTATGGAAATGTTCAGAGAACAGAAAAGTAAGGAAAACAACCCTAATAACACCACTATTCGAAAGTTGTAAAACAATGATAACACTCAGATTCTACTGATGGAAATATCAATAATTGCATGTAAATTATTTAGACAGCAAGTCAACAATAACTGATATATTTGAAAATGGTCTTATTCTTTGTTTGAACAATGCCAGTCTTAGTTATACAATTAGAGAAATTCTCACACATTTACATAAGAATATCTCTCCAATATTTTTCTTTCCTTATGTAGCCATTAATACTACAATAAAAAATAGAATTTAAGAGTGCATCAACAAGGGGTTGGGGTTGTAGCTCAGTGGTAAAGCACTCACCTTGCATGTGTGAGGCACTGGGTTCAATCCTCAGAACCACATAAAAATAAAATAAATATGTCTATATATAACCAAAAAATATTTTTAAAAAGTGCATCAATAAGAGAACAGATAAATTATGGAATATTTAAACATCTGAAGAGCGTATAGTAATTAAAATGTAAGTAAAGCTACTTGTATCAACATAAGTTTAAGTTCAAAAACTTTAGTTTGAACATTAAAAAATCACATTACAGAATGTTACAATAATAATACTACTTACATACAATTTGTATAAACACATGTAATTCAATCTCAAAAAATGGAATGTGTGGATATAATTGGTATATAGGAGATACATGTGTATTAAATAAATGAAAATATATCAAGTGAAGGGTGTTGACTGCCTCATGGAATAAGTGATGGTAATAAGATAGGAAGGGTATAACCAACATTTTATTTCATTTTGAAGATATCTGAATCTAATATGACAAATGATGAAGCTTAGTGATAAGCAAAAGATGTTTATTAGCTATTCTTCTCCAATAGCTTGATACATCTTAGAATTGTTAAAAAGATGGGAAAACACATTGGTTGGCAAAATTATATATAGGTCAAAGCACATGCCTGGCACATATATGTACTTAAATACTGAACAAATTAATGAATGAATGATGAACTAACCTGTAAAACTCAGCTGTATCAATTGACCTCCTGCCTTTTGTCATTTTATGATCCAAAGGCCTAAACTTTATGCCCTACCAATGTCAGCTTGTATAAACAAGATCCTTAAGAGCCACTGTAACTAAATAACACAGAAACTAAAGAAAGAAAAAGAAATCATTTTCTTTCTTATGTCGAGTAACAGGTATTTCTACCACATCTCCCTTCCTTTAGATTAGGGATTTATTTTTTTAATTTCCTTCTACAGATTCCTCTGATTTTGACTCACTAAACATAAGCAATCATATCTGAAACACATCCTAAAGTTCTCTCCTGAAACATGAGAACAAAACTGGATGATTTTTACTAAAGGACATTAAAGTATCACAGGGGAAAATATGAACTCATACAAACAATGAACTTTCTCTTTTGTCAATAAATTCTGTCAGTTTATTTATTACTGTATTGCTAAATAGTTGAAAGTTAAAAGAAGATATAATTATACTTCAATGCTGAATTGTTTCTCAAATGTTAAAAACCCCAAATACTTTGAAATTGCTGCTATAATTCTATAAATAAATAGAAAATATTCTTCCAGAGAGGTTGAAAAATAGTACCTCATAATAAATGTTATTATCCAGCAAAAGTAGCCCTAAAACAATAGATAGCAGGTATTTAGCGGGAAAAGGGCACATGAAGAATTCATCTCTCTTATTTTCCAAAGATAATATGAGGCTGAGAGAGGGAAGTGACTTGTTTTAAGTCATCCATCTGGTTAATGGCAAAGTCAGGATTGTATTGTAGATTTAATCTTTTGATCCCTGGCTTAGTGAACTATTTTTTTTTACAAATGTCATATTCATCATTACAACTATTTATTACTATTTTGAAAATTCAGTGAGTGAAGAGAGATGCCAGAAAATATGTACTATTGAACGTATAACACTGCGTTTCATATGATTACCTTCAACATGATTTCGAACTCAAAATCAATTCCAGCAGCACACAGAACAGAGTTTAAACATCAATTTAAAATAACATAAACAATTAGCTCACAGAATACTAGAAACAAACCTAGGCAGTTTTGCAGACATTTCATAAAAGTAAGTTCACTGAGACAACAGAGCAGAACGGAAATTTTGGCTCATTTCAAACCTTTAGAAATATAACCCATGGCTCATTTTGTTACCTGATCACTTTTTTCTTATTGTAGAAAATCGATTTTAAGAATGCAAAAAGAACTTTTTATTCTTATCCAACCTGGAAAAACATACATACACACAAGATACATACATATACATAGGGGGGTTTTGTATCAGTTGCCTGACTTTATGTTGGCAATGACTAGGAAACTATATCTAATAGTCATGCTACTAGAATGCTGCTTCTTTATTAGCTTTTACTTAGTGGGAGAAGAGTATTATTGTGCAAGAGGACAATTATCATACCAAACAAAAATGGGACAGAGGTGAATAGGAACCTTAACCACAATGGCATTTGCCTAAGATAACATTTAGAAAGACAAAGTAATGGTTATTCCTTTACATCAGTGCCACAGAACCTAGGTTGCTTTGTCTAGTACTAAGATGAAATGTGTCACCTATTCATGCAATTGTACCAGACAGGATCTTTTGATTAGGGAAAACCAACTTAAGACTCAGTGATCAGAACAGTAGCTGCCTGTAGCCTATGAGATCCAGTCACACTTCTAATGTAGAAATCCAGGAATCCTTCTAAAAAGAAATTCTCTAGAAAATAAGACGACTCTACAAATGTTTTCAGCAAAAAAGGAATATGAGAATTTGACTTATATTTTTATATCCTCCATTTAACAGACTTATTTGTTGCATACCCATGACAAAAGGAATACACTATCCCACCTAGTCTCAAAGTGACATCAACCTAGGAATCCAAGAGAAGATTTAATAACTTTATCTATTAGAAAGAGATATGTGTGTATGTTTTAATACTAAGGTTTCCTTAATATAATAAGTCTTTTTTTCCAGATCCAAAATTAATTTAAAATTAAAATGTCAATACAAAAGTTTAGTGTTTTGCCAAGTGAAAGTATTATGAACATTTAAGTAAGGACAAAAGAAAAGATGTGGTACTGAAAGTCTGGCAAACTGAGGTAGAAATTTCAAACTAAAATCCTCTGGTGCACATAAATTCTCAGCACAGAAGTAAGGTACTTTCCATCTACAAACTTTCAAAAATGGGACCTGTCACAAGTAATTGCAGCCGAGACCCAAACACACCACATATACTAAGAAGCTATATAAAATGCAGTTAATTGTTTGGCTGTTCGTTCTAGGATCATCACTCTCTCTGCGTACTTCAGTATCATTGTGCAATCACAGGGTCAAAAGAAATTCATTGATATGGAATGGAAATTCACTAAGATAAGTCCTGGGTGAGTTTGTTGGCAAGATACCCAGGTATAAAGAAAAACGCAAAAGCAAAAGAGAAAACTAAGGGACTATTTAATTGAGACCTATTCATCAAGTCTGTATTTTCATCAGTTCTCAGTTAACCCAAATGGATCCATTACTACCTACACACTTTTAAAAATCTCATCATTTTCAACAACTCACATTTCTGTCAGTACTTTGTGGAGCTTTTACCATTATTCACTCTCAATAAGAGTACCATACTGTTCCAGACTTTCGTATCTATTATATGACTAGCCACAAACTAGGTATTAGTGTTTAGTGTAGAAGACATTTTGGGTAATCCAACTTCCTCATATATGTTATGCATTTACTAGTTATATGTCCTGTCTATGATTCACGTAACCACTATAACTGATGAGATTATGAGATGCTATTTTTCTTGTAAGATGGCAAATGATCTTCAAAATACTTGCCTAGTAGATCTAACAAGAACACAGTACACACAGCAAATACATTATTTCAGCATTGGGCTTACAAAAGAAATTTTACGGTTTAGATGTGAGGTATGCCCCCAAAAGTTTATGTGTAAGACAATGTAAGAATTTTCAGATGTGGAATTATTAAATTAATCTACTGATATGGATCAACTGGGTGGTAACTTCAGCAGGTAGGATATGGCTGGAAGAATTAAATCACTGTGGGGTGGACATGTCTTTGGGGTTTATATTTTGTCCCTGGATAGTGGAGCTCTCTCTTTGCTTCTTAGTTGCCATGTCCTAAGCAACTTTCCTCCACCATGATGTTCTGCCTCACATTGGGCTGGGGCTATAAAGTTGGCTGACGATGGACTGAACTTCTGAATTCATGAGCCAAAATAAACTTTTCCACTTCTCATTGTTTTTGTCAGGTCTTTTAGTCACAGTGATGAAAAAAGTTGACTAAAATAAGCACTCCTTAGAAATTTTATGATCTGGATTAAGTACCAACAAGTATATCCTTGAGTAAACTGGGTATAAAGGTAGGTAAAGTCATTATCTTTAAGAAGACATTTTGGAGTATAACTGTGAGTGAAGTAATAGTTACCACAAAAGTATTTTATTTCTGATATTAGTATTAATTAATGACAGAACATCAAATTTATAGATGTTCTATCATTAACTAATAGTAATTAATTAATGATAATTAAATAATTATTTGCTAAGTGAATGGCAATCTAGCACACAGGAATTCTTTTAATTTCTTTTCTAGCAGCTCATTCCTCTCCTAATTTATTTTAATAATTAATCCAAATTTTCCATTTCATTCTATAGTCACACAAAAAATAAAGCAGGCCAGGCATGGTGGCACATGTCTATAATCCCAGCAACTCAGGAGGCTGAGGCAAGGAAGATCACAATTTAGAGGTCAGCCTGGGCAATTTAGCAAGAACCTGTCTCAAAATTGAAAAAAGTGGTGGTGGGGTGGATGCTGGGGATGTAGCTCAGTGGTAAAGTACCCGTGGGTTCACCACTAGTAATCTCCAAATTTTTTTTAAAATTAAAAAAAACACACATATAAGGTTTAAAAACTCATTCAATACAGTTTCCCCCAAATTGTTATACATTTGTATGAATAGTGAAATCTTTGTTTCAAGATCTCCTCATCATTGGGTAAACAGAGGCTTATGACACAAAGATCCAGCTTAGGCTTCAGAGGGTCCATAATTTCCTGAAAATTATATGCAAATTTGTGCATGTGTTTATATGTGAGTATGTATGTGTGTGTGTGTGTGTAGTTGCAGTTTTTTTTCAACAATGGGTCTGTCCAATTCATCAAATTGCCCAACAGGTAGATGAGGGGAAGAAAGGTGAAGAAGCATGGTTGTACAAACTATTAAGAGATGGAGGCTTCTAAAATGCTTCAGTTTCCATAGTTGTCATTTATAACATACGCAAATGAAAGTTAAAAAGATGAACTGTAGAGCCAGAAAGACTTGGTATAAGGCCTTGTTTTACCATTAAGTGATATTGGGCAAGTTACATAATCTCACTGAGCCTTGGATTACTATATTTAATATGCAAATACTAATTATAATTGTCTAATAAGTTGTTCTAAGAATTAAATGAAATGATGCATGGATAGTCCTATGAATGACACATATAATTTGTTCAATAAACAGTTGGTATTAGTAAGTAGGCTTTAAAATATTGTAATTGAGACTTCAAATGTCTAAACTTTTCAAAGGGGATATACTGTCCACTCATTTTTAAGATCAAAATTAAAACTTCCAGGATTTTCCTTAATCAGCCTCTTACCCTACGTTCTTCTTATACCTTTCTGAAAATCAGACCTAAATGAAATCTAATATAAGCCATATTCTATGAAAAATACATTTTATTATGATTTGATTTTTAAAAAATCAACATTATATTGTGATTTCTGTGTATCATAAGTAATGTATATACCTGCTACCAAAACTTCAAAGAATTACATAATTTCCTATCTATAAGTTGTTTCTACATCTAATTTGCCCATTTTTCTTTTTGATCATTTGTCTTTTACTCTTTTTTTTTTTTGATGTCTCTGTTCATTAGGGACAACAATCTTCTAAATGTCTTTCAACGTTATTTATAGTTTCTATTTAATGTTTATTTAGCAAGATCTAAAATTTTACTTCTGGTGCCTACAATTCCTCTTTTGGTTATAATTAAAGAAAAAAACATTAAACTTCCTTCTAATAGTTATAAGTTTTTGACATTTATATCCTCATACCATTTGAATTTATTTTTGTATATGTTGTGAGATAGAATATATATGTATTTTTCTCCATATGGATAGCAAATTATGCCAGCATCATTATACTCATTTATTTTATTTTATGTTAAATTTATTTTTAACTGATATGAAAAGACATAAAAATTACACATATTAATGGTTGCCATATAATGTTTCAATGTTTTTATATTGTGTAATGCTTTAATCAGATTGAATATATTGATTCCTTCAAACATTCACCATTACTTTATGGTGAAAACTTTCAAAGCCCTTTCTTCCTGTTTTTTTGGAGTGTATAGTACATTATCATTATCTATGATCACCCTACTGTGCAATAGCACACCAGAACTACTTACTCCAACCAAACTGTAACTTAATATCCATTATGTTTAAAAAAACATCATTTCCACACAGAAATAAAAGACAAAATTTGTCAAATATTGGGTTTCAATATATACTCAGTTCTGTTTCTGTACTTGATTATTTCCTCAAATTTATATCTATCTATCAATCACCTATGTATCCACCTATTTATCCATCTATCATATATCCATCTATGTATTCAAATAGTTTTACAACTTAAGATTTACTATCTGGCAAAACAAATCCCCATGAAGCCTTCTTATTTTCACAGGTTTCTTAAATATTCTCAGGCATCATTTTTCCACTTGAACTTAAATGATTTCATCTGAGGATATTATGTGGGGTTTGTGGCAGGCTTTTAAGGGGTATATTTTTCTTTAGTTGCATTATATTTGTGGAGAAAATTGAGATGAATTGACATTTTAAAATGCTATATACAAAACATGGAATGCCACTCTATTTGGGAAAACTTGTTTTAAATCTCATTAAAATATTACAACTTTCTTCACATAGGTCCTATATTTTATTAAATTTTGTCTCAAGTATTTGATTTTTACTTATTACATATATTTTATATGATATACTCTTCATTTTGTTTTCTAATTATATATTCCTAGTTTTAAAAATGTTATTTATTTTCCATAGTTACAGTTCATTCATTTACCTTATAACTTTTCTTGTAAATGCTAATATTTTAATAGTCTTGAATTTGTTAGGTATATAATTTCATGTCTTGATTATATCTCTTTATTTACAAAATCCATACCACTTATCCATTGTCTTAGTGCATTAGCCAGATCTCAAAAATATTTATTGTTGATTAAATTGAGCATCCTGGACTTCATCCTGACTTTAATGTGAATTTAACGACTTTAGTATGTCTCACTTTACAATAATGTTTCTATGGTTTGTGATAATTTTATCATGGTAATGGGTTTCTTAGTCCAAACTTACTCAGAGATTTCCTAGAAATGCTGGCTTTGGTTCTTGGGAATAATGAATTATATTGACAGATTTCCTAATGGTGAACCATCTTTATATTCCTCAAATAAACTCTACTCAATTGTGGGGTACTATTACTTTAATGAACTACTTGATCCAATTTGTTAGTATTTCATTTAGAATCTGGTATTATATGGACAAGTAACATTGGTCTGTAGTACATTAGAAACATTAAACTCTAGACCATACCTCAAATCAAATAATCAGAAAATCAGGTGTGCTTAGGCATGATCATTTTTTAAAAGCTCCCCAAATAATTATATGGTGTACCCAGAATTGAGAACCACTGGCCTATTTTCTTCTATTGTGTTGATAAGATTTTGATATGGTTATGTTTTCTACATAAAATGAATAAGGGAGATTTAACTTTATCAAGATAATATAGGAATTATTTGTAAAATGGGGAACCCCTACCTTTTCAAAATAACAGAGAGTTATTTGTAAAATCCCTAAGGACCTGTGCCCTTCTGAATAGAAATTCAAATCAGTCAGTTAACATATGAAAAGCTACTCAACTTTCCTCATTTTAAAAAAGGAAAATCAATATACCCTATAAGATTATCACCCTGGACCTTATTTAGAAACATTTTAAAGATTAGTAATTTTCAGCCCAGCCAAGGTCCAGAAAAACAGACATTAACACACATTGCTGATGGGAGAAAGAATTATAAAAAATACTCTGAGTAAATCTATTTTAAAAGAATATATGTACAACCTATGACCCAGTAATCCCACAGTGACCTGTCCTATTTTTTTTATTCATAGACTATCCACCATTAGGGGAATGTGATATAAATTATCTATACTGTAGAATATTATGCAATTAAAAGTATATGTAAGTAGCTAATAAGATATACAAGTGAAAATAACAATTTGCAAAGTAATCTAAACAGTAAAATCTATTATCCAAAAAAATCCAGAAAATTTCCACATATGCAGGCATCTGTTTACCTGAACAAAGAGGAAGATGTGGAATTATAGACACCAAATTCTTAAAATTAGTTACTTGGAATGGGAACTAGAAAAATAATTGTATGGGGAAGAGATTATTAATTTTTTGCTTCATGTATTTCTATGTAAGTATACAGTATTTTTGTACTTCTAATGAAGTTCAGAATAAAATGAAACAATTTCAAAATCAACTCTCTGATGAAATGAGTAGAAAATGAAAAGTAAAAATCCCCTTATGCACACAAATTACTCCTCTCTCTCTAATCTTGGTAACAGTTTTTTTGGATATGCTTCAAACCATTTAAAAATTTTTTTTAGATGCTGATTGAGCTTTATTTTTTATTTATTTATATGTGATGCTGAGAATTGAACCCAGTGTCTCACACATGCTAGGCAAGCATTCTACCACTGAGCCACAACCTCAGCTCCTCAAAAACATTTTTGCACGTAACCATAAATATAAATTGTGGCATGGTTAGTTAGAGCAAATTCAGCAGTGTGACATGGTATAAATTAACAATAAAGCTTTATTGAGAAAGCTTAGGGTCAGCAAGATGGATCATGAGGTCTCTCCTCCATTGACATCTGATAGAGGAATCCCTGGGTTGGTTGTAAATGTCAAAGCTTTGCTCTAGAAAATGGGTCATGTCCAGTGATGGTCCTCTATTCTTCTTGGAGGGTGAGCATAAAAATGGCTTTACCAAAGAGGGATAAATATTGTGAGCTCCAACACTGAAGGGTATAAATTCCAAGCTGTTTAGAGAAATGCTAGGAAATATCAGTTGCCTGGCATCTAGTTCAGAAACTCAATGGAAGTTAATAGACCTGCCTGCTAGAAAGAAGCTATAGTTTAGTGTGAATCTGAGTCTTGAAGTTGCCCTTATAGTTTGAATACGTGATTTCAGGTGACCATACAACCAAAATGAGCTCCCTGGGGAGTTATTGAACAACTCACTCCCCCAAAGGGATCATGCTGTCTTTAGCTTACTATTTTCACTTAAGCATGTTCTTAGATAATTGTTATGGTTTATATAGGGGGTATCCTCCAGAAGCTCACGTATGACAGTACAAGAAAGTTTAGAGGTGAAATGATTAGGTTATGGAAAGCCTTAACCTAGTCAGTGCATTATTCAACTTGAATGGATTAACAGGGTGGTAACTTTAGGCAGGTAGGGTGTGGCTGGATGAGGTAGGTCTCTGGGGGCCTACCTTTGGGATGCATATTTTGTCTCTGGTGAGTAGATCCAACTTTCTGCTTCCTGGTACCATGCCTTGAGCTGCTTTCCTCTACCACACCTTTCTTTCATGATGTTATACCTTACCTCCAACCTGAGCAATGGAGTTGGCCACATAAGGACTGACACCTCTAAAATTGTGAAGCCCCAAATAAGCTTTTCCTCCTTGACATTGTTCTTTTTTTAAAGAGAGAGAGAGAATTTTTTAATATCTATTTTTTAGTTATCGGCGGACATAACACCTTTGTTTGTAATGTGGTGCTGAGGATCGAACCCGGGCCAAACGCATGCCAGGCGAGCGCGCTACTGCTTGAGCCACATCCTCAGCCCCTTGACATTGTTCTTGTCAGGTCTTTTGGTCACAGCTGTGAAAAAGCTGACTAAAACTGATATCTCATATATAAGCAGATCTAATTCACTTTTACTGTTGCATTATATCAATATATTATAATATGTTTAGCAGTTTCCCTATTGACGGACATTTAAGTTTTTCAGTTTATTATTTCTGCCAACAATACTGCAATGAATAGCTGGGTGGCAATGTTTTGGCACTGCCGCAATCTGGCTGGGCACAGAATCACGAGCCACTCAAGCACGAACAAAACTTTATTTTTGAAATTGCCGCCAATACCCTGTACAGGTCCAGGAAGAAGCCGGGCCACCCACACGGTGGTGTTCTACCAGAACCCCAGAAGAACTTCCTGCCCCGGAATTCCCTCCTACTGTACTTCCCCAACCAATGGGAACTCTCCAGGAGTCGTAGCAGGCTGAGGTGAACAGCAGGAGTCCAATATCCATATGAATGCAAATCTTAATATAATCATATCATCTCAATGGCTAGCTGGCGTCACCTTACAACCAAAAGTGTCATGCATCATATTACTTGACTGTGGCTCTAAGCAGGCACATTTTAGGTAAGTATATAATTTAGTTAGATTATTAATATTGGAATTGAGGGATTAAAGTAATTTTGAATTTTGATAAATATTGCAAAACTGCCTTCTAAAAATTCTGCTGCTCTTTATTACTATCAATAGTATATAATATGCCTATTCCTGTACCTCTCAGATAATTACTGTCATGTTTTAAAATTCTTTTTTATGAATTTTTATGATCTGATGTATAAGACATAAATTATTGTTGTTTTACTTTTCATTTATTTAATTAGGAACAGAGTTGGCCATCATTCTGTTGGGGCTCAGGATATGATACCCCAAAATATTACATACTGGCATGCTGAGTACTTGGAATTAAAGAAAATTTTGAGGGCCTCAGAAGCAAGGTCTTTCTGAATTTCTCCCAATCCTCCTGTATACCATTCCTTACCTTATGAAGCAAGCCATAGAAACCGAAATTCCTCTTTCCTGAAGTGGGTCATGGAAACCAGAACCCCTTTGCCCCAAACAAGTCATAAAACCTAGAAAGGTCACTTTCTCCCTTCTCCCTTGAAGACCCCACTTCCAAAGGGGTCCTGTTGAAAGCCCAGAATGAAAGAATGCTACATACACAGAAAGAACAAGTATCTGAACAGACACGCCTTGCTCTGTTCCCTGCTTCTCTCAAGCTATTACCATTAGGTCACACCCTTTAGTCTAATCATAGATCTACACAATTATCCACTCCTCAAGGAACTGAGGCATAAAAATAGTTTTTCTTGAGTCTTTGGGTCTTTATTTCTAAAGGCTCTCATGTCATGTAAAATTTCAATTAAATAAATTTGTTATGCTTTTCTCTTGTTAATATATCTTGTTACAGGAGTTTGGCCATGATCCTCATGATGGACAAGGAAAAGGATCACACATTTCCACCTTTATGATTCCATGTCTCTTCTAAACTATGTTTCCTTTTCTGTGAACAGAGTATTTATACCCTTTGTAAATTTGTATTATTTTCTTATCCTTTTTCTTAGTGGTATACAGGCTGTTTTGTACATTTAAAAAGAATCTAACATTTATGGTACAAACTTTTATTCTCATTTTTTAGACTTTGTTCATTTTTTCACTATGTTTTATCTCATCAAATATATGGGTGTAAAGTTTCATGTCCTAGTTATAAAGGTCTAACAAACTTCAAGAATATAAATAAATTTACTCATTTATTTATTTATTTTACCTTTATGACTTATTTAAGTATTTGATTCACCTGGATATATACTGGTACAAACAGAGAGGTAGGAATCTGTGGCAATTTTTGTTTTCTTCCTGTTGTCTTAAAACCATTTATCCTTTATTGTGGAGAAATGACAGCTTTAATATATCCAAATTTCCACATATTATTTTTGTCTATTTATGGATTCTTTATGTAATCCATTTACTTCTTGCCTTGTTCATCTCTAGTACCCAGCTGTGTTAATTATTACAGCTTCAAAATATGTATTAGTATGTATTAGGTATTCTCATGTACTTTATATCATGTCTAAACATATCTACTGTGGAAACTCAATATTCTGAAAGATTTAATGCAGTGGAACAAATCTTATTTCTTTGATTTACATTTTGCCATTATTTAATTTCAACCAACTCTTTTGATATACACAATTAACACCCTCAAGTACATTGATCCTTTATGCAGTCAGCATATAAAAATTGGCCTCTTTCAAGATCAACTATGACTTCATTTTTTTGTTTTACTTGTGTAAAGCCCTTTGAATGAGTTATATTTTTATTTATGTTGATTTGTGGAGCCAAAGCATAGAGACTTACAATTTACTTTATATATTATGAATTCCAATTGTCAGGGGTTCTAGAAGAAAAATGTATCTCTAATTATTATATGGATGATTACACACACATACATTTATATAATAATCTATTTAAATATATATGTTCTCATAAACACTTTTCATTCATTCAAGAATAAATCATGTTGAATTATTCACCAAAAATCCCAATATTAATGATTTTGTTTTTACATATTGCAAGTAGATTTTATTTTATACTGCATACTTTATTTTTAAGTTACGTCATTGACTCTTACCTGTCATGCTTAGTTAGAAAAAAGTGACTTTCACTGCTTACAGCATTTAATTTCACAGACACTAACATCAAGATAGAGTATAATCTCCTTGATTTAATCCTCCTAAATTAAATAATTATCCATACAACAAAACCTAAGACATTTCCAAAGCAATCCAAGCTCTCATCAGCATATACAAGGGATTATTTATGAAGACACTACATGAAAGAATAAATAAAGAACAATTTAGCAATTTACATTTTAGTGTGCAAGTTACCCAGATTATAGCTATTCTTAATCAACTTAGGCAATTAGAAAAGTTCTTATACAAAATGAAGAGCACATATCAAATGATTTTATATACTCTTAAAATTATTTTCCCATGAATTTCCTTCTAATGAATTCTGCACTTAATGAGATATATTACCAGGCATAATTTTTCCTTTCTCTCTTCTTTCCATCCTTTCATCAAACCTGCTCCTAATTCACAGTTGTTCTTTGTTAATAAAATACATTAATATGTTGTACTGGTTTTCTGTGTATGCAAAAGGAGGGAATCAGAACTTAAGTGGTGTGCATAGAACTACTTTATCTTGTGCCCCATTTATATTATTTTTAAAAAGTGACTCAAGCATAGGAATTGACAAGGTATTAGGAAATTTATATTTTAGTTGCAAGGACATACCAATAGTGACTACTAACAGCAGAATTATCTTCTCTAAGAAATCTAGGATGTGTGTTGATAGGTAGATGGTACTCCTGGGAAGGCAAGAAATACCATATAAAACCCTCAAATTCCTAAGAGTAAAAACTATGAAAAAAGAAGACAAAGAGGTAGCAACAAAAATCATTTCTATGTGATTTAAACAAGTGGCTACTAAAAACAAAGCATGGAATTTTCTAAGGGCTTATGCAATTAAAGGGCAGTGGTAAACCCTACAGAATGATAATCCCATAAAAATGAAAGACATCAATGTACCCTCTCTCTGAGGTAGGGTATAGGAATATGAAATAGAAAGGAGACATAAAGGAAGGAAAAGAAAATCTATTTTAATTCAGAATTTTCTCATATGCTTTTCTAGGCCTAACATTCCCTAAGTCTGTCGCCCAGGCCTGTTCCTCCCAAATTCCTGGGAAATCTGTAAGTCTACCTGTGCATTGTTAACTAATCCACCAATAAATAGATTAAGCAAAGAAAGATACTGTATCTTGAGGAACCTACAATTTAGAGAACTTTTCAGTGCTATTTTATTAATCAGATTATGAAGACTATGTCATCCTGAGGATCCTAAGATTGACCAGACCACCAGAAACCGTCTTAGGATCACCAGACTGATATCATGCCTACGATACCTTTCTATACCCACTTTTCACAAAGTTTTCTTTAATATAACAACCAGGAACCCTGAAAACACATCTCTCACTCTTGAGATTGGCCTCATTATCCCTTGAATATGTATTTGCTTTCTTAAATAAACCTCTGTCTATGCCTCTGACTGTGTGCTGAAATTTTTTCCTGTCATATAAGTCGATGTATTAGTCAGCTTTGTGTCACTGTGATCACCATACCCAACAAGAACAACTTGGAGGAAGAGAAAAAGTTTGTTTTGGCTCATAGTCTCAGAGGTTCAGTCCATGGTCTGCTGACTCTATTGCTCTGGGCCAGAGGTGAGGCAGCACATCATGGTGGAAGGGCATAGTGGAGGAAAGAGAGGGTGCCTTCAGAGAGATGCACTCTTCCAGGGAGTGTCCCCAATGACCTAGTTCCTCAAGTAATGCCCCAGCTGACTACAGCTACCATTCAGTCCATTCCTTTTACCTCTGAATATTCCTGTATTAACATAGGAGCTTTGAGGAGGATACTTCATATTCAAACCATAACAGTCAAAATCCCTGCTGGTCCTAAGTTGAGTTCCCCCTGCTCTCCAGGAACTCCTTGGACCCTTGTTTGGAGACATCTCTTCTCCTGGGACATTTCTATATTAACCTATACATACAGAAACATGCAAGCAATTGTGTACTCAACATAATTTGGGGAAATTTCCAGCAGTACAATATATTTAATGAGCCAGGCACAGATTCATATGATAATGTAGATTCTGAACCATCATCATCTTTAAAGTAAATGGGAAATGAAATCAGAACCTGTATAAAATGAAAAGGTACAGAATGCATTTTGAAAGTGAAACCCTATTCATATGACTAATGTCTTCAGCAATTCTTTCCTAAGATACAGAATTAATACTATCTTTACTTGGATAGTCCTTCCTTCTACCACGCGTCCTGCGCAGTGGTTTCATTAATGAGGTTCTGGCATTAAGTTAGTTAGAAGAGATCAAAATAAAACACACAAACCAGTACCTTATTTTACATTGCTAGGTCCGAGACGGCTCGCCTCCCTGATTCCCGCCTCCAGCCGCCCAGCAGGGCAGCGAGGATTACTCTGGGCTAGCAGGAGAGAGAGAGAGAGAGAGCGAACACGCCGGGGAGTAGCCTTTTACTTGGGGGACAAGAGATTCAGGGGAGAATTCCATCCAATGAAGGTTGAGGGGGGGCTGCACTCCAAGGTCAGGGTCAGTGATTGGGTCTCCAGGGTCAGTGGTCACGCACACCCCCACACGGATAGGCTCTCTCATCAGGAAAGGGTCGGGATAGCTCCGACACAGCCAGAGCGCCTCAGGCCCTTAACGGGAGTCACCCAATCACGTGTCAGAATGGCTCCCCACACTTCCTCTCCCACCTTTTACTCCCATTCCATGACCCCATGCCAAAATATAAAAACAAAAATCTTAACCACTCTGAAGCTATCTAGACATTTCCCATTCAGGCTTAAGTTGTTTTTTGTCAAAGTGTGCTCCAGAATTCTATTGTCAATAACTCGAAATTGTAGCATCAGAATCACATTAATTATTCAAGCTATAAAAAGAGAAATCCTTAGCAGGTATAAACCTGTAAGTCAGGATGAGGAAGTATTTAATATGCCAGAAACTCTCCACTTTATAATTTATTTGCCTCTCTATCCTTCCAGCCTCTAAAACCTGATATATGCTTGATACCTCTCATTCCATTCCTGATTTTATTCTCTTATACCTTTCAACTGGCTCATCAATCTAGCCCTGATCTACTGTGTTCCAGGTCATGCAGTCAACATGTTTTTTTTTTCTTTTGGTACCAGGGATTGAACCCAGGGAGGCTTAACCACCAAGCAACATCCCCAGCCCTTTTTTTTTTTACTTGGAGATAGGGTCTCACTAAGTTGTTGAGGACCTTTCTAGTTGCTAAGGCTGGCCTCAAAATTGTGACCCTCCTGCCTCAGCCACCCAAGCCTCTGGGATTACAGGCATACATCACCACACCCAGAACATTCAGCATTTTGACAGTTGAAAATACTTGGTTAAGAGCCATAGTTTACTGTTGGATACATTTAGGTTTGTATTTCACTGACTGTTTAGTTATAGGATTTGGGAAAAATTTTTATCTCAAGACCAAACTTTATCAGCTGAAAAATTAAAAAAAAAATAGGACAACAGGAAAATAAATGACACAATATGTTTAGGACTTAGGAGAATGCCTCAGTAAATGGTAGATTTTGTTTCCTTGATGCTCGTTCCTATTTTAGTCCCAGCTTATTGCCTGACACCTAGCAACTGCCTGTGCTTAATGATGTACTTCCAACTTTCCCATTTTGAACTCCTCCTTGATTCTGGCCTCTTCCTCTGACAGTAATACAATAAGTAAGAAATAATCCTACTAGTATACTGAATGGTAATAAAGTATGATTACCTCAACATACATATCTAACTCATGATGATGATGGTTTCCCAGCTAAATCAAGATATACAGCTAATTTATTCATCTAATCCAAAAATATCTAAAAAAATCACTTGATAAAACTTCAGGAACTTCTGCTCCCTAGGATGTTTACCTTTGCTTAAAATTTATCTAAAACTCTCCCATACCAATAGCATATAACTGATTTAAATTTGCCTAGACTTATTATAGATTAGTCTATTATTTTTATTATTAGCCTAGTTATTTGGAACTGTCCTTCTTCATAAACCTTTAGCAAGGCTGTAACCTAAACTCAGAGATGCTCTTTTGACTTCATGGATCAATGACACTCCCCCCCAAAAAAAATGCCAATTCAAGAACCAGAGGAGTTGCCATGTTAGTCTGGTATAGTACAGTAAGTGCTCCCAAACTGCTGGACTCTAAACACCAACTTCACAATTCTGCTATGTTTGCATAATTTCCCTTCTGCAAAGTGCCTTTTTGAAATGACTGTCTTTGAAAGCATTTTTAAGAGTTCCCCCACTAAACTGTGAGTTCCTTGAGGGCAGGAAATATGTGTCTTTTATGTTTATCCTCAGGATTTAGCATGCTCAGTAAATATTTCATTCATTAAATTGATTTAATGGATTCTGGCTCAATTTGGAGATTGGATTTTCAGATATTCTTATCAAAAAATGACAATAATTCTGAGAAGAGGTCTTCCTAGTTGGCTGCTGCAAAGATATTAATGAAAAATTCTAGACACTAAATTGAGATTGTTTGCTTCTTTATCTTCCTGGTACCTCTGACTCCCCATAAAATACAGTGGAGAATATTGCTGCTATGTAGGCCTTATTTATATACTTATTTATTTTAGAATTTTTGCCTGAAAGAAGTACAGATAAAGCCTTACCCAGAAATTTGTGATTTTCGTGATGTTTCTCGTACCCAATTTATGACTGCATCGTTAGGGTTTTTTCAACTTTTTCATAAATACATTCATTCATATGAGGGAAGTAATTTTTAATAAATGTTTTATATTCTAACTATTGACAGAAAGTAACAGAGTTATTAAGTGCTATGGTATCAAATATAAACAATTTTTCCCAAACTTGAATAGTCTCCTTTGACAAAGATCAACATCTGAACCATGGCAGCTATCTACGTGGACCTAATATGGTGGCAAATATCCATCTGTGTTGAATTAAATCAGACTCTTCTAACCCAATGATGCTCATTTCCTGGTCAATATCTGACTTATGACTCATATTTTTAATCTTGTAAACTCTGTGGCACTGAAAGTTGCCTCTCAGCCTATTCTGATCAATCACATACTATGATGTCCACTGACAATCCTATAATAGAAAATTTTATAGGAAGCTAATGGTACTTCAGTTAACTTTTATCCAATTCTCATTTATCTATACCACCAGGTTATCAAAAAGGCCAGAGAAGACCTCATCTTTCATGCCAAATTTTATCCTTCCTGCATTATATATTTTCTTTACTCATATCTACATTCTTTCATTATCCAGGCTTAAAATATAAGAATCAGACTTCTTCCTTTCCCTTCCTTTCCTCATTGAATTAGTTACTGAGCCTCTTTTGTGTGTCCCTAATTGAAATTTACTTTCCATTTCTAATGCTACTAGAATTTAATAAATACTTACTAGGTATCCACTTCTATCAGGTATCTTAGTAAGGGTTGAGGATACAAAGATGAATACAACTTTCTCTCTGCTCAATTATCTACCAGGGTTGTAGATGACAGTATAGAAACCTGAGAGTGAAATGGTACATACCTGATGGAATGGCCAATTCTCCCTGGGGTTGATTAGAAAAGACTCCATATTGGACATAAAATAGTAACTGAATGTATATGTTATTATTTAGTTAAAAGAATTAATATGGAACTGAAGGTGAGGAAAGATAATAAAGAGAGAGAAAAATGTAGAGAATATAATGTGTGATGGAAAGGAAATCTTAAATTCAGCAGTCTCCTCAGTGGAGATGAAGTAGGAGAGGGAGGGTGGATACACATCATGGAAAGCTTTGTATGCCAAGCAAAGAAGGCTCTATCTCATCCAGTAGATAATACAGAACCATGGATGAATTTTAAACAAACTAATAATTCTTTCAGAAATAAACATATGTGTTTCAGAAACATAACTATGATGACAGATTAGCAATTGGATTAGAGATGTGGCATTATCTGGAGGAGAAAGACTAGTTTGATAAATTTTGAAGCAGTATGAGAGAATGATGTTTGGGACCTAAATTCAGATTACAATAGTGAAGATTAAGAAGAAGGGAGAGACAAAATTCAGGGGTCTTCTCGGGATCACATTCACTGAGATTTGAAACATAGCAAGGAAGTTAATTAGAGAAAATTACTTCATTTTAAACACCTTTAAGCATGTTGAATTTGAGATATGCATGGGCATACACGTGGATAAATTGAGCAGGACATCCTGAATCTCCTGAAGATCAGGAGAAAGACAAGGATCTGGATTGGGGAGTCATTGCTACATAAATCATATTTTAAGCCATAAGAATGGCTAGTATTACCCAATATATTACTTAATAATAGGTTTGGCTAAAAGTGACAGACAATCTGAAATGAGTAACTTAAACAAAAAGCTTATTTATCTTTCTAAAGGGGTACAAATCAGGGCACCTAGGGTGGCTTCTAAAACTCACAAGGAATGTAGGCCACTTCCATGTGCTTTTGTATCTTTCTCAAGCCATGGCCTTTACTTCAGGGCCCAAAGAACTGCTTAAGGTCCAGCAATTACAATGCATTCTGGTAAGCATGAAGAAGAAAGGCAAGAAAGAATACCCCTTTGCTATAAGAGCATTTTCTGGAAAACACATATTTCTACCTAAATTCCATTGGCCATCCAGTTTCAACACAGAAATCATGTTGCAGCAAGTCAAGGAATAACCATAAGAGAAGAAAATGAAGAAAATAAATGAAGAATACTCTTCATAAATTTAACTTTTTATAAAAGAAGAGATAGAAAAAGCCATAGTTATAGGAAGCTGTTTTATTTTTAAGTTGGGAGAGATGCATGCATGTAAAATACTTGGGATGAGTCATTGGAAACAAAGAAACAGAAGAGTCAATTATATACAGGATTTATCTTTTATATGAATTACTTTGTTAAATCTAGATCCTAGTTATATTTATTTATTTCCTGTGCCACTAAAACACTTCTAGACCCAAAACTGGTAATAAAAATATTCATACAATAAACTGTGAATCAAAATATTTATATAATTAGTGAAGGAGACAAATAATGAGGAAAGCCATGCTTTCTTCATGAATCTTAATATTTATCAGGTTCTCCAAATATTGTGCCCATCCTTAGGCTTCCCAAGTGAATCTCAAAGTCATAATACTCAAAATACCCAAAATAATGTACTTAAAACATTATTATGATGGCTAGACTTGGGATTTTTCAATTTTAGGATGTTGCAAAATTGATATGTATTCAGTGCAAAACATACTTCAAACTTTGAATTTTCATCTTTTGTCAGTCTAGCAGAATGCAGAAAGATACTCTTTCGTGATATTAGTGGCAGCAAGCCACCACTCCTGGTTTATGGCTAACTGGGGTAAATACAGTTCTCTACAATGTACTGGTTTGCCTGTGTATTTTGGATATGGTGTTATCCATTTCTGCATCCTGTTATGTCTACAAAATGCCCATCTGTGTGTGTACATAAGAAATTCAACACTTTATTATACAATAAACTTTGTGTTCAATGATTTGCCCAAATGCAGGCTAATGTCTTCTGAGCACACTTAAGGTATGCTAGGCTAAGCTATGATGCTCAGTAGGTTAAGTGTATTAATGCATGTTTTGACTTATGATATTTTCAACTTCACAATAAGTTTACCCAAACCTAACCCCATGGTAAGTCAAGGAGCATCTTTACATTTTCTCTGTGTCTAAATGCAAATAGTTCATTCTGTAAAATAATCAAGTCAGAAGTCAAAAGCATAGACAACTTTAATCAAAAGAAGTCTAATCCCATTACCAAAGCAATTACTGAATGTAAGGCCTACCTTAACAATGGCACGAACAACAAAGACCCACTGGTGTTTAAACTCAAACAATGTAAGGTTGCAGTCAGCAGATAGAAAGCAGCAGCTACAGCTGCAGAAAGACCATGCTGCGATTTGACATTCTGAGACATAATGGCTCAGTTTGAATTTACAAGTTCATGCATCAATGAAGCCAAAAAGGCAAATAATGACAACACAATACAATAAGTGACACCAAATATGAACACTGAGGTACAGTCATTCAAGTATGTAAAAGGAGTCTGTGGGTCATAGAACGATCATGCTGATCACTCCCACCTTCATTAAAAATACATGTGGAAGACACATGTACACATGAGAAATCAAGTGATACTTCCCTGTTTTTGTACCATAAACATATGGAAAATCATAACCATTTTGTTCTCAGGAAAGAACATTTTAGAAAATGTCAGTATTTCTTTTCCACCATGAGGTGAGAAAAAAAACAGCAAAAAAACACAGTGTGGTATTAAAAGCTCTGCTTATAACAGCAGGCTCATACATAATATCAGGGTTTATTATAATTAGATATTTAAAAACCATACATCTAATAAATCCATCACAAAAAGTTAATGTGTATAGAATCAAGACTCAGTCCTCACCAAAGAGAAAGCTGAAATAGCTTAATTAATTTCTGTTTTCCTGATTAAAAAAATAAATAAAGGTAAGAGTCTAGGTCACTAATATAAATATAATAAGTAATTTTTCATTTAGCATAAAATATAATTGAAAATTATAAAGCTAAACTCAGGAAATAATTTAGCAAATCTTTTTAATGTCTATACCTATAAAGCTACCTGTACAGTCACACGATTTTAGAGACTTAATGATTTGATAAATCAGTCACTTTATTCATCGACATCCCTCACTTCACTGGCATTTCATAAAACCTAACCAAATGAATGAATGCATGATTAAAGAAAACTAACCAATACTGACATTTTACACATGCGGGAAAGAAAAATGTTAAAATAACTTGGTCAAAATCATAAAGCTAGTTAGTGGAAAATCCAGGAAGGTAAATTAGGTTTCCTGAGCATAAAGTATAATTAAAATTTCAAAGCATACAAATACATAGTCACTGATCCATCAGGGCACAAAAATTATTGTCTTTGAATATTCTGGAGGCTTGTACATTGAGGAAGAGTAAAAAACGCATCACATAACCCCAAGTTTAGATTTACTTTCACCATGTTACTGCTTTTGTCAGTCATTTAGAAAAAAACTTAACAATACAATTAAAGGGACCTTACTCAACAAATATTTATTGAGCTTCTACATAGTGCCAGACATTGTTCTAAGTGCTAGACATACATCAAAGGAGAACAGGCAAATTTTTTTGTCCACATTAAATTTACATTCCAGTGACCTTGGAGGTTTAAATCTCACAGATTTTATTTTTAAACAGAGAAGGACAGGTGAAATGACTACCTTTTTTGTTGTTACTGGGGACTGAAGCCAGGGGCATTTTACCACTGAGTTATATATATTGCCAGCTCGTTTTATTTTTTATTTTGGGACAGGGTCTCACTAAGTTGCTGAGGGTCTTACTACATTGGTGAGGCTGGCCTCAAATTTATTTGAGATCCTCCTGCCTCAGCCTCCTTTTGGGATTACAGGTGTCTGCCACATCACCCTGATGGACTTTACCTATATCTTTACACAGTGAGCTTACAATACACTTTAATATAGGACTCAAGCCTCTCGGTGTACTTCACTTCCCAACATAACGTGCTATTTTACAACTTCCCAGAAAATTAGAATGGAAAATCAAACTCATCGCTTTCCTTTCTCTCATTCTCTCTCTCTCCACTCCCCAACGCCATTCCCTCCATCATCCCAGGATGCTATGTAACAGCATCACACTAGCAGCTTAATCTGGAAGTTTTGAATCACTTTATGGCATCAAAAGAAAAAAATGTATAGCTAACATTATAGTGACTTGCTACTTTTAAGTCCTTGCATTTCCTTAAATCTTGAGTAAAGAAAGAAATGAGGGAAGGAAAGGAAATAAGAAAAGGAGGGAATTGGGAGGCAGGGAGGGAAGGAGGAAAAAAGCAAGCAAGCAGCGTCTTAAGAATGCACATGAACTGCAAATCAAGTTTCAAACACTCTGCCAGAATGTTGATTGCTGTAGTTTAAAGAGGAAAATTACAGTCAGATATGAATTTCCTAGATCTAACTAGAGAAGGAAAGGCAGTTAAAATTGTAGAGACATGTTCAAAAACAAAAACACCCTTTACCATTTTGATGTTTATAATCCTAGAAGCATTATTTCAATGATTTTCTTGTGATTCTCAGCTAAAATATTTGGAAAAGCAGAACATAAATGATACAAATAGGGACTTTCCTTAGAACCTCAATTTAGCTGGAGCCATATTACACACAAATATATATTCTAAACGGCAGAACTGAAAACTAGCTCTTTGAACCCAAATCTGTTGATCATTGGTTTCATTTGGCTGCATTTCTTGTTTGAAAATATTGATGTCCCCACCTTGGGGAATAAAATGGATTATATTCAGAGGAATAGATGTGTACAAAACATCAAGCACCTTTTCAAAGGTGAAAAAAAATGCTTCAATTCAATCTGGAATCATAGTGAACAAAACTCAACTGATGTGGCAAAGAACAATTAAACCAAATGGGAATTTAGAATAGTACACACTACAAAGAACTCAGCTGACACTATGTAACAAATTTTTTCCTGTTTTTCTTGTGCTTTCCTTTTTGTATATACTCAAATTATTTTTTGTTTAGCAAGTGTAAGTGGTTACTGACTGGTTCAAACAAATTTTGAAAATTTGGAACTATTTTTATAATAAAAAAACAACAAATCCCAACAGTGCTCAAGAGTCTTTAAAATAGAGGCCACTAAGCTTAATGCTTTATCGAAAAATGATGGGAAACATGTTATTAAACCTGTATTTCTTAGTTAAAATAGGTCATAAGATCATAAGTAGACATAGTTTTTGTCAATGCAAGAAGTCTGAAACAATTTTACAAAATAACATCCCACAGCATTCTGAATCTAAGGATGGCTCACTTAGATCATTCCCCCAGTCCCTGAAAAATTACTTCTGACAGATGAAGGACATAGAATAGTGTTAGACTGCCTCTGGGTTCAACACCCAGTACTGCCAAGAAGGGGGAAGGGAAATAATGTAAGAGTATAGGAAATATCTAGTAAAAGTAATAAATTATATATATATATATATATATATATATATATATATTTACATACACACAAATATACACATACTGAACAAAAATCTAATAAGAGGAACTATTTTAGAAATTTCTTATTTAAAACAGGAGCAATATAACATGTTAAATATTTAGTATTGAACCTACTTAATACTGAAAGATTCAGGAATAAATATTTAATCTTCTATTAACAGATATAAAATATATGAATAGAAGGATGAATGCAAAGATGTATTAATCTTAATATATTAAGGAACTTTCAAAACTTAGTAAGGAAAATGATTGCAAGAGCTCAAACATGGAGAAAAGACTTACATAGGAAGATAAAAAGTGTGATATTTAAATACCAGTAAACCTTTGAAAACAATTCCCTGGTTATTGAAATTAAATATATCTTGATTATCAAATTACAAATATAAAATAATGTTTACCTTCTATATGGTGAAGATACAAAGCCTGTGGTACTATAAATGATGGCATCTTTCTGGAGGATATTTCGGCAATAGAAAACAAAATCCTTAAAATTCTCCATCCCTTTTTATTCACATGCTCCTCTTCTATGAGTTAAGGCAATAATCTTTTTTTTTAAGAGAGAGTGAGAGAGGAGAGAGAGAGAGAGAGAGAGAATTTTTAATATTTATTTTTTAATTCTCGGCGGACACAACATCTTTGTTGGTATGTGGTGCTGAGGATCAAACCCGGGCCGCAGGCACACCAGGCGAGCGCGCTACCACTTGAGCCACATCCCCAGCCCGGCAATAATCTTATTTATTTGTTTATTTATAAATAGTTTTTCTCAACACTGCTTGCAATTATGAAAAATTAGAAACCATATGTGATTGACTAAATAAATTAATGATTTGATAAATATGATGCAGATATTTAAAATGATAAAAGGGTTCATTATATTTTAAGTTATAAGTCTATTATATTTTAAGTCAATTTTTGTTAGTATGTGTACATTGCCCTTTTTCCTTATTTATTAAATAAATGTTTCAAATGCATTTACATTTTCTCTTTGCCTCAGAGTCATTTTCTATTAATCAATATACTAATCATTAATCATGCATGATCATATATTAGTTAATGTATTATTAATATTAAATAATGACTAGGTAACCTTAGAGTCTATTAAAGTGCATAAGTTTATGTGACATCTCTCTGAGTGCCATCAGTGTGTTTTATTGCGACTTCCAGAGAAACAGAAAGACATGAGAGAGGCTTTATCTCAATACCAGTATGTCAAGCACAAACAGAGATAGGCATTACAGATGAACCCCAGTTATGAAGGTTTGACTTAATGATTGTTTGACTTTACAATGGTGAGAAAACAGTATGCATTCAGCAGAAACTACTTTGACTTTTGAATGCTGATCTTTTCCTGGACTAGCCATACACAGTACAATCCTCTCTTGCAATGCCCAGCCAGCACTGGCAGAGAGCCACAGGTCCCAGTCAGCAAGAGGATCATGAAGGGAAACAACAGATACTCTAAAGAGTACTGTGTTGTAAACTACCAGGTATAGTAGGTTAGGTTTATTAAATGCACTACAACTTGCGATATTTTTAACTTATGATGGGTTTATCAGATCCCACAGTAACTCAGGGAACATCTGCACTTACCCAAGGGATACAGTGCCTGGGGCCCATGATGAACTTCAAAAAATATCATCTTCCCAACAAGCTAAATCAATATGTCATGCAAACTCTCCATACCCAAACAGAGAAGGAAATTCTGGGCATAAAATCAAAATTATGGAAACTGTGGGGTAAACATTTAAACTAAAGGGTTGGAAACCAAGGCCAGAGTGATTTCCTCAGCCAACCATTTGCAGCTGCATTGGGGCTTTTTGCAGTTTCTTCAGCTAAAGATGGAAAATAAAATAAAACCTGAAGCATTTTGCTCAGAGGC
Organism: Spermophilus citellus; assembly: GCF_964194105.1. NCBI lineage: Eukaryota > Metazoa > Chordata > Mammalia > Rodentia > Sciuridae > Spermophilus > Spermophilus citellus. Next base: position 92,267,573 of record NC_138190.1, on the reverse strand, counting down.
ACACAAATACTTCTCTGCTTTCTAAATTCTTAGACTTTATCATTATATTCTTTCCCTCTTCATTTCCACTGTAACTGGTGACGTTTGCTGTCAAGTGTGTCTTCATTTATTTTTTAATTTACTTTTTTTTTTTTTTTTTGGCAGTACTGAGGATTGAACCTGGAGTGTTTACAACCCCAGTTCTTTTTTTTTTTTAATTTTGAGACAGGATCTTGCTACTTTGCCCAGGCTGGCTTGTAATCCTCCTGCCTCAGACTCATGAGTATTTAGGATTACATGCATGCACCACCACACATGGCTGTGTCTCCCTTTTTTCTGAACATCTTCCTTTCTAATTTGTTGATGATCATCTAGTACAAATTGGAAGGAATATCCTATATTCATGCATTTTTTAATGACATTTCTATTAAAAATGCTGATAAAATGATAGAAACTCACCATTTTACAATAATCACAGTAATAATTTATTCTAAGCATCAAATTAGGCACTAAAATTACTGTCTGATACATGAATAACAATATATTGTATTTATATAATATCAAAGCATTTCTCCACAAATTCTTCATTAATTGCAGAAAGAATAATAGTCACTTTATTGTGGAGAAAATGGGCAGACACCATCTTAACCAAGTGATCAAATTTAATGTCACTGGTGATACGGTGCTTTAGAGGACATATCTCTTCTATGATGGTTCTGCCAAAAAATGCATGACCTGGATTTAATGATGAGGAAACATCAGACATAAAAATTGAGGGACAGTCTATAAAATCACGGCCTATAATCTTCAAAACTGTCAATATCATAAAAGACAAAAATTGGCTGAGATAACTTTCCAACTAAAGGAGACTAATGTCACATGGCAGCAGAATGCAATGTGTGATGCCCTAATGTTAAAATGAACATTATTGGAGAAATTGGAAAACCATCAGTATAAACCATATGCTAGATACTAGTATTTTTCCTTTTATCGAAAAAGAAGAATGATAAGGGACATGTGACAAAATGTTAACAATTGGTGAATATATATGAAGGACAGTGGAAGTTCTTTGATATTATTTCTATATTTCTGTTAGCTTGAAATTAACATTTTTAAAAAAGTTGACATTTGAGTCTCTACTTTTATTTTCCTCTAAGTAAAGTACATGCTTTACTGGTATTTTATAAGCAATATATTTTGATTTTTCCAATGCCTTCTTGGTTAAACACTCTTTTGCTAATTCAGAGAAATACAGATAAATTGAATGTCAATAATTTAAAATTTATTTTCTATTTTCCACTGACATGAATGTACTTATTTGTTGACATTGAGTCACTCTTTTCAGTCATAAGTCTGTATTTATGACTATTTCTCAGTAATAAATGAAAAGTTACCTGGAAGAAGGTGAAAATCTATAGACCATATTGAAATGCATTGAATCTTAGTCCAGGGCTTCATATATATGATTTCATCTATTTGTACTGAATTATAAGTTTCAGCCAAAATCAAACCAGTGACACCACTGGTCACATTGGCGCTTGTAATCCCAGCAGCTCCGGTGGCTGAGGCAGGAGGACTGTGAATTCAAAGCCAGCCTCAGCAAAAGTGTGGTACTAAGCAACTCAGTGAGACCCTGTCTCTGAATAAAATACAAATTAGGGCTGGGGATGTGACTCACTGGTTAAGCACCCCTGAGTTGAATCCTTGGTATCAAAAAAGAAAAAAAAAAGTTGACACCTTTGTTTGTATATGGCCATAGCATTTATACTGTCTAGTGGTGGGAAGGAAGCAAGAATACAGAATTCAGTAATTTAATAATAAATAACCATGAAAATTATTTATCAAAAATAATTTATCCATATCTTTGTTGACAATTTAGAGCTTCCAATAGTTTTAAAAATTGTCAATCCTAAGTAAAAAGTGGCTGTAGTGTTCTCCATCTCTCCTCTTGAACAATGTTTCTCCAATGAGAAGGAAAAAATAGTATGATTAATCTATCCTTATTATGATTCAGATAGAAAGTATCAAACAGACCTGAACTAAAAAAAAATGTGGCTCATATGGCTGCATTATTACTAGACAGATCATCCAGTCTAAATGGAAGATTAGCTACAAGTGTTGAGACAGACATTATCTGCTTGATTTGATGTGGTAGGAAAGATCTGTCATCTGAACGAAAATGATTTAATGACTTTATTCCTGAGACTTGCTATTTTTTCATGTAAAATAACTACTATACCAATTAGAATGTATATATGAATATTAGTTTAAATTATAGAATAAACATTACAGGTAGGCATGGTGGCACATACCTTCAATGCCAGTGGCTCAGGAGGGTGATGCTGTAGGAGTGCAAGTTTGAGGTTAGCGTTGTCAACTTAGTGAGGCCCTAAGCAACTTAGTGAGAACCTATCTCAAAATAAGAAATAAAAAGGGCTAGGACTGTGTCTCAGTGGTTAAGCACCCCAGGGTTCAATCCTGCGTACCAAAAATATATCATATAAACATTGCAATATTACTTCTACTGATCAGGCCACAATCCTAATTATTCTCTCTTTCAAATATAATTTTCACAGAATTTTAATCATACATACTCAGTAAAATAGTAATGATAATGTAAATATAATAGCTATTATTAACATTAATTAACATTAATTGAGAACATATTACTACTGTTAATAAACATTTATATAACACTGCTTTTGTGCTTGGTATTGTTCAAAGTATTTTACATATAATTCATTTAATTCTTCTAATGAACCTGTGAAGCAGGAGATATTATTAACTCCATTTCAAAAATGAAGACACTAAAGTTAAATTACTTGTTCATATTAAAAGACCTAGTAAGTGTGGATCTGGAATTAGAACACAGGTAACTGGGCTTTTAAGTCCATTCTTTTAACCATACAATAAACTTCCTTAATTCTATGTCCTTATATGTTCTATGAACTCCACAAACTTCCCTATTCAACCACTTATATAAATTTTGATTATTTGGGCTCTAATAAAAAGTACTGTTTAAACTCATTAACCAATAAAGAAATGAATGTATTCCCATAATAGTTAAAAAAGACAAATTCAGAGTACTTGATTAACTATAATAGACATAATATTTGTGTCCTCCCCATTTCATATTCTAAAATCCTCACCACTAAAATGTTGGTGTTAGGAGAAGGGGGATTTGGGAGGTGGTTAACAACCTTATAAAAAGCAATCCTAGAAAGGTAGTTTTCCCCTTCCAGCATGGGAGGACACAGCAAGAAGATGACATATGAAATAAGAAGAAGGCCTTCTGAGAATCCAATGGGTTGGCGACTTGATCTTAGGTTTTCCAGACTCCAGAACAGAGAGGAATAAATTTGTTTGTTTTTATAAATGACCCACTATATGTCATTTTATATCAGCCAAAAAAGACTAAGACATTGACATCATCAAAACAGATCCTTGGACTTAGGAGGCTGAGGCAGGAAGATTGCAAGTTTGAGGCCAGCCTCAGCAACTTAGTGGGACCCTAAGCAGCTTAGTGAGACCCTGACTCAAAATAAAAAAATAAAAAGGGCTGGTATGTGGCTCAGAGGTCAAGTGCTTGCCTAGCACTCATGAAGCACTGGGTTTGATCCCCAGTACCACATTTTAAAAAAAGAAACTAAATAAATAAAATAAAGGTATTGTGTCCATCTACAACTAAAAATATTTAAGAAAAAAAGAAAGGGGGTGGGGATGTGGCTCAGTGGTAAGGCACCCTAGTTTAAATCACCAGTACCAACAAACAAACCAAGAACAACAACAACAAAAAAAAACCCAGATCCTTTCATTTTCCCATTCCTGCCCAATATTTCACAGGTTATTCTTTCAGGTTGTAGGAAGGCTTCCAATAGCAATTTGGATTATGTGCTTCTCCATGCATGTTTGTGTCAGTTCAGCTCCTGAGAAGGTAAAAATCAAGATGGAACTTCACATGCAAGAGATTTATTGGAGGAATATCTGTGAAGAATAAAGGAGAGGAAGGCACAGGAGGCAGGAGAATCCTTTAACCCATGACACAGGTCTGACAACTATTCTGTCTTAGTCTGTTTTGTGCTGCTATAACAAAATGCTACAGACCAGATAATTTATAAATAGAATTTATTTTCTCACAGTTTGGGAGGCTGAAAACCTAAAATTAAGGTGTTGGCTGATTCAGTTGCCTGGTGTTATGGTTTGCTTGTGAAGTGTCCCCCAAAAGCTTATGTGTGAAACAATGCAATGACATTCATAGGTGAAATGATTGGGTTATGAGAGCCTTAACCCAGTGAATTAATCCTCTGATAGGGATTAACTGAGTGAAAGTGGGTAGAGTGTGATTGGAGGAGGTGGTTACTGGAGGCGTGACTTTGTAATATATATTCTATATCGGGCAAGTGGAGTCTCTCTGCTTCCTGAGCATCATGTGGGCCACTTCCCTCCACCATACTCTTCCACCATGACGTTCTGCCCGGAGGAATGGAGCCAGCAATCTATGGACTGAGACCTCTGAAACTGTAAGCCCTTGAATAAACTTTTCTTCCTCTAAAATTGTTCTTGTCTGGTCTTTTAGTCACATCAGTGAAAAAGCTGACTAAACACTTGATGAAGGCTGCATCCTCTGAATGGGAGGAATACTATTAGTCATATGACAGCGGTGGAAGGACAAGCTAGTGGAACATTTGCATGAAACCTTTTTTATAATTGCCTTAATCCTATGCACATGGGAGGAATCATCATGACCTAATCACTCCTTCAAAGCCCTACCTCTTAATACTTTGGTCATTAAGTTCCATCACCTCATTTTGGGAGGGGTCCTATCAAAACTACAGCATCTATGAAGGGAAAAGTGGATGGGAAAAGATTGAGTAAGAAGAATTTTAGACTGCAGTGCAGCTCTATACACTTTTTTTGTTAGGACGATGGCAAGTTTTCAAGCCAATGTTGCTTGAAACAGAGGAGACCCACATCCCTCAGGAATAGGTCTATGCCAGTATACTCACTGTGCAGTCACCGGCTTTGCTTGCAAATCCATAGAGGTGGAGCTAAGGTCCTCAGTCAACTATGTTTACCTCAGCAAGAGATTTGTACAGCATGTTTATATGGTCATCACAACATTTAGTAAGAGAGACAATGATTTCCCATGGCTCTTAAAAGTGAGGAAGAATTTCACCAGAAGATCTTGAATACCATTTATCATAATTAGATCCTAAACTGATTAGTTGACAATAGGATAGAGTTTTTCTTAAACCACTAAGATCTACTACATGTGCCTCAAGTGGACACCTAAATAAAATGTGATTCTGTCAGAAAGAAGAAATGTGGAACAGATGATAGGTCGGCTGCAACTAATAATGTACTACATGTCTTATAATTCTGTGGAGTTTGGTTCTATGGAAATTTATGAATAGCACTTATAAACAAGGTAAAGTGTATAATCTTCCATTTGAAGCCATAAACTTATACTTTCCTCTTTCATTGAAAATTACTACTAATGAGAAAGAACCAAATTTTATCTCAAAAATTAAACCAGCAAAATGGAATATCTCAAAATCTAAAGTCAATTTTTTTTCTGATTCCAATCAATACAAGATAATAATCAAAGTTTTAGCATGGAGTTCAATAGAAGGACTATTTTGAGCATGCATACTCTTTTTCTGGGAGTCAAAAGATATGCCTAATTTGGTTTTGGAGTGGGATTGAACCTGGGGGAACTCTACCCCTGAGCTACAGCCTCTGTCCTTTATTTTTATTTTGAGACAGGGTCTCATCATGTTGCTGAGATTGGCCTAAAACTTGTGATCCTCCTGCCTTGGCCTCCCAAGTTACTGAGATTATTTGTGGCTCATCATGCTTGATGAGATATTTAACATTTTTTAAACCATCTATTCTCCTCTCAATTTTAAAATACATAACATTCTTTAGTCTACATATATCAATATTTCAGAAAATATTTCCATACATTGCCAGAAAAATTTACACTTCTCTGAGAAAGTGATAACATATAAGATGATGGAGATGTGGTGATTGAAACAAATATAGAATTGGAATCTGAAATCTAGGATCCAGCCAAGTTCTCAAATTCTGGGATTTTCATAAGGTTGATCACTGCTCTTAGTCTCTACTTCTTCATATTGGAAATGGAAATCTATTCTTACCTCAAATAACTGTTGAAAGGATTTAATGTGCTAATCAATTACAAGATGATTTATAAACTATAAGGTATTCAGAACCTACAAATTACAAACAAATATAAACTAGTTGTTATGGTTTGTATGTGAGGTATCCTCCAAAAGCTCATGTTTGAGATAATGCAAGAAAGTTTAGAGGTGAAATGATTGGGTTATAAGAGTTTTAATCTAATTAGTGCATTAATCTCTGATTAGGGATTAACTGAGTAGTACCTGCAGGCTGATAGGGTATAACTGGAGGAGATGGGTCATTGGAGGTATGCCTTTGGGGGTTATATTATATCAGTGGTGAGTGGAGTGTCCCTCCCTCTCTCCCCCCTTCTGGTGCCATGTTCCCAGCTGCTTTCCTCGACCACCCACTTCTATCATGATATTTTGCCTCATCCCAGGCACAGAGCAATGGACTCAGCCATCTATTGCCTGAGACCTCTGAAACCATGAACCCCCAAATAAACTTCTCCTCCTCTAAAATTGTTCTCATCAGGACTTTTGGTCATAGCAGCAAAAAGCTCACTTCAACACAATAAATGATACTCTTTATCATACAAACTGAAGCACATTGCAAAACTGAGGCACTGAGCTTGAGTTTGAAGTAAACTGAAGTGATAAAGGTAAAAAACAAATTTTTCTTAGGGGAAAAATCTGGATTCTGAAATTTCTGGAGTAGTTGTCCAGTCTGATCAACCAGGTGATTTTTAAGTTTCTCACTTTAACAGAAGCTTTGTGGATAAAATACAAGCCTCATCAAAGCCTCTATGAGACAAGTCTTTCTGTGGTACATATTAAGCTCTTCCAATTTCTGTGTCACTATAGACTATGCAAAACCACACAATTACATAAGATACTATAATACTAGGATGGTGATTCATGTTTAATCTAGAAAGCTTCAAAAGAGTGTCACTCTTATATTCTTTATTTCACAGAAGTCAATTTGACCATTAAGTTTGTTCAGTTTTGTTTTTGTTTGTTTGTTTGTTTTCTTGTACTGGAGATTGAACCTAGAGGCACTTTACCACTGAGCCACATCCCCATCCCTTTTTATGTTTATTTTGAGTCACGGTCTCACTAAGTTGCTGAGGGCCTCTCTTAGTTGCTGAACTGGGCTCAAACTTGCAATCATCTTGCCTCAGCCTCCCAAGTCACCAGCATTATAGGCATGCACCACTGTACCTGGCACAAGTCTGTTGGGTTTAAATATTTGTTTTCATTAGTATTCATATGAGACGTTCTGGAGGAAAAAAAAGATTCCTTATTAATCACATTACAGTAAATAATAAGACCAGTCCTGCTTACAATTACCCCCGACCTTATCCATCAAGTCATACCACATGAGCCAATCCACATTTCCTACCCCAGTAATAGGCATTTCATGGACAAATCACAAATAACAATGGATTTTTTTCAATTTATGAAGGGGAGAGAGAAATGCCAATCTCCTTTAGAAAGGAAAAAAGGGGGGATTTCTTTTTCTTTGAGACAGAATGGTAACAATCCTAGATTCTCACTCTTACCTTCTGGAATATACATCTATCTAAGAGTTAGATAAACTTAAGCTTTATCTAACTAAAGACATCTGAAGATGCCTCCAAGATCTGAGGAATTCATAGGGAGATATAGCTCCAAGCTTTCTGGTACCTTGGGGTTTAACCTATGGACTTAGTCAAACCCTAACCATTGTCCCTCTTGGGTAAGAGCCCCCAACTGCACATGTGGTACAATGTTTCCCAGTGAACAGCCCCTATCTTTACATTGTATATATGTATTTCTCCTGGAAAGCTAGAGATTTTTACAACAGCAATAAGAAATCCAAGGAAGTTTCATTTATCCAAAAGTCATTTATTTAAAATACAAAGTGGCTAACCTACTCCTTTTGTTCCTAAAGGGCCAGACTTTCTGGAATGAATTCTCCCATAATTTTATTTACATTAGTGGCAAAAAGGAGATAATTTAAGAAATTTATATCAATATAAGACATATGTGTTTCATTCATTTAGTTTTTTGTTATTTACTGTGGAAGGACTGCTTAAATCCTGTAGTCTACTGCTATTACCGGAGCCATTACAAAAACTACCCTGTTCATTTTCATTGCCTGGAAAGAAAGACTTTTATTCCAATGATTTTTTGTCAGAGAGAGTGATTGGTTAGCAAAATGAGAGTCATGTTGCTTGAATTAACTATATAAGTGGCCAGGGACTTCTGAGTACCTTCAAGCCTTTTATAATAATAATACACTTTCATCCTAGTTGCTGGTGAATGAATGCACTCTGTTATTTTATTTTACTCACTACATATCAATAAAGTACAGTCATCAAAATAATACTTACCACAGCATGAAGCTCTTTGTGGACAGCAGATGGCACTATAAGAAAGAAACCCAAAAGAAGCAGCCCAGAGGCTTCCTTTAGGAAAGTTCCCCTGCCCCGCCCCCAACACATTCTTCTGGCCTCAAGCTTCTCAAAATGTTTAAAATGCAAGGGTGACCTAGTCTCTTTCCAATCATTCAAATAGCAGTTCTATTTTCATCACCTCAGTTTTGCCTGAAAATAAGGAATCTGCATCTACTTTCCTCATTTATTTTTACTCCATTGAGTTTTATTGTCCATAAGGTCTTTTCACTTGAATTATCTTCTATGACCTAAAACTGGACTTTGGTCAGAGGATTTCCCCCAATACCTTCACATTCCTCCTCCCGGTTAGCATTAATACTGACTGGTTGCCTGAGAATCCCCTCCTCGGATTGAACTCAAGAGCATTCTACCTCTGAGCTACATCCCTAGCCCTTTTTATTTTGAGACAGGGTCTCATTAAGTTGTCCAGACTGGCCTTGAACCTGCACCTCTTGAGTGGCTGGCATCTTGTCAAGCGCCACCATGCTCAGCTTCCAGGAATCATTTTTGAAACGCCTATATAACCTCTGTCAATTTCCTGGACCTAGCAATGATTTTACATTTTCACAGACAATCTAAACTTCATTCATCCACCCCAAGGTAACTGCAAAATCATTCTTCTAGTTTGTCCCCATCAGCCTGCTCTACCCATAAAATGTTCCTCTAGTCCTTCCTCTTGTTAATATCTTGCACTTTGTACTATAGCCTTTAAATGTAAGGATAAGGTAGTGTTCCCCAAATAGCAAAAAAAAAAAATATGTATTATCATTAAATGAGCATCTTCCACCCTCTGATTCCTTTCACTGTTTCTGATGCTGGACAAACATGAAAGTATTTGTATAATTCCAGATGAATTTCACAGCTGAATGTGTTCCTGTGATTGCCTTGCTGAGACTCATTTTATTATTTTCCAAAATTTGTGAATTCTCTTGTTCCATGGTCCCAGGCAACCAAAGATAACACAAAGAAATTAGCATAATAACAGATCTATCCAAACATATCTATCAGTGGAGAAACGGAAAAGGTGTAGAACCAAATGCTTTTACTAATCTGCATCATGTTCCACAGTAACAAAGAAGCAATAAGACTGGATATTGAATCACTGCATGGTAGATATGCAAATTTCATTTTAAAACCTCATACTCATTGAAGAGACCTTGTTAACGGAGTGTTGGAAATTAGCCTCTCATCAAATACAGCATGAGATGACTGCAAAGGATTTTACAAAAATTAAAATCAGAGCATTTCACAGCCAAGACGGAAACCTGCCATATGTCCTCTAATAAGCAAAGGCAAATTAAAATATTAATTCAAGTGGATGCCCATTGTGTTGAGGTATCATGAGACTGCTGACAGTTTTGCTTACAACTTAACAATACATTTCCTTATGTGACTTAAAAATAATTGAGACCTTTCCTTGCACACTGCCCAGAAGCTTTCTCTAAGTTTTTATGAATTCTCAAAGGGTTTTTATTCCTTAGATAAAGAATCTGTTTCTCATATTTCAGCATACTGAATTTTCTTAAACTGAAAGTCAGTCTTCACAAAGAATAAAAATATTAAGGACATTTTATAAAAAGGCTAATTAAGGGAGGAGTTTTCTTTATTTCCAAAGGTAATTACTAGACCATCATCTGTTTTGCTAATAACATACACTAAGCATTAATTAAAACACACGTTAGGGCTTTCTTCTTTTTGGACATGTTAGAGGGTTGGTTGGTCTTTGTTAATTTTAGCTTTGGGATAAAAGACTGGCATTGACTTGGCAGGCATTAATTTTTTGCTTCATACAGCTTCCAAAGCTGATGCATTATTGTCAGGAGCTCTTTTTAAGATTTGCAAAGTATTATTAAAGCACTTGATCTGTTCGCATCACAGAAAAGGTTTCATATAATTTACTTGTTTCTCTGTGCAATAGACATATCTCAAATTATAAATGGAAACATTATTTAAGTTTTGAGTCTGACTTTCTGTCATGACCAGTGTTTTGCAGCTAACATGGAAAAATGTCAGGAGGATTAATGATCCCTTTTTAAAACCTTACCTCATCAGATGTGATAGGTGAAGATAGCAAGAAATTCTGTGAATTCCAGCAATTTTAAACTGACTTTCCTGTACAAAGTTCCATCTTAATAGATTAGAATACAGGTAACCTAACCTATGTCTTCTAAAAAAAAGTATATTAATACTTTTAAATCATAACTCTATCATGATAAAGTCAAATCAAGTGTAATACCAAATCAACACTGTATATTATTTTTAAGTATCCACCACACCACCACATACTCAGAGTGTTTTTTTTTCTTTTTTTTATTCCTCTAAACAGAATTTTTTTTTTAATCCTTTGACTAGCTTCTTAAGGCAAGCTGCCATGTAACATGCATTGCCAAATGGTGTGGCTATATATTACTACAGATAACCAGAGGAAGCTTAACTCCTTGATGATATCTGATTTACTCAGTCATGTACTAATAATCATACTTTGGCATGTGAAAGACTTAATAGAGTCATAACAATGAAAAGAACAGGTGGTTACCAAGTCTATTCTACCAACTCAAAACTGAAACAAATGTAAGATTCCTAGCATATGCATGCTGACTCCTTCCTTTCTCCTTCAACCGTACTTGCCTCCCTGCCTCCTAACTATGGATAGCAGGAGCTATCTCTTTATTTAGTCTTTCACTGACTTAACACTTCTACTCTTTTCTGTCCAATTCACCTATAGTCATGGCTTCAAGTGTTATTGCAGTTTTGAAGCATTGAAAAGCTTCAATCTCTGCACCAAGCACTCAGCTACTGTTTATAATTTTCAACTGGGAGTTTTCACCCAGAATATCTGCCACCATTTCAGATATACTATGTACCTAGAATGGAATGATTTTTTTTCCTTCTAAAATCAAATGTTCCTTATAACATGCCTGTTTCATTCACCAGGCCTCAAAGCTTGGAGCCTCTTGGTTTACAACTAAACAATTATTAAATCCCATCAATTATTTTGTTTAGTTTTTGACATTCATTACTTTTTTCCCCATTCCTAGTACCATCCTTTTTCAAACTCTTGCCAATTCAGGAATGATTTATTACAGTAGCTTCCTAACTACTTTCACAACCTCCAGTCTGTGTTCTCTACAAGCCACACTGCACTCTGCTATTATATTAAACAACAACAAAAAAAATTGAACAGACTTTTGTCACCTAAACATTTGTCACTTAAACATAAAAGCTGGAAATATGTAAGGATTGAGCTAGGGCAGTGGTACTCAAACATCAGAACTTTCCATAAGTGGAGCTGACTCTATAATTTGTGAGACCAAGTGCAAAATGAAAATGTAAGGCCCCTTGTTAAAAACTATTATGAATGTCAAAAGAAAAGAACAGCAGAATAATGAACCTGCTCAGAGCCCTTTTTAATGTGGAGCCCTATATAACTGAACAGGTCATATGCCCATGAAGCTGGCTCTATTCATAAGACTCACCTGATTAGCTCATTTTATATATGGATTCTTAGATAGCACCCTTTAGAGATTCAGATTTAGCAGATCTGCATGGGACCTGAGAATCTGCATTTTAAGCTGCATCCTAGGAGATTTGGAAGTTTCCAGGATCAGATGACACTTTGAGAAACACTGGCCTATGGAAATATCACACAAGGAAAAGTTGCTCTGCAGAAAAAAGTCAATGGTTCAAACCATAATGTCAAATTTTGACTAATCAGGTGAAGAAAGCATAGTAAGAAGGACCTGGAATAATGATGTTACCCTAAAACAGGCAAGCCAAGCAGAAACCAAGTCAATCATCTACAGAATTAAATTCACCTCATTATCCTAAAACTCAAAAGTTGCCACTTTAGTACTCCATCCTAATTTTAATAATTTAACAATCCATTACATCCCAACATGAACTGTGTCCTGTAGACGAGGTTGACTATTCAAGCTTATTCTATAACAAGAACATTTATACTGCCTTCCATTCCAAATGTTCACTCTTTTTGCTCTACCCTTTTAGATCTAATTCAAATTTCATCTCTTAAATTTTAACTTTCCTTGGTTCATAGAACATAAATTTTAAAGTTGGAAATTTGCTTAGAAATCATTTAGGACAATGCTTTTGTCTATAGATGATTAAATCAAGAACCTACATTTAATGACTTGTGTAAAATTAGAGTGGACAAAGAATGAACATCAAGCTGCCCCCCTTGATTTGTTGCCCTATGATCTTGCCACTATATCACACTATTTCTGTTGATATTTCTCATCTAAAATCCTATATCATACTCATTCATGAATTCACTTAGCCACTGCTATGGCTTGAATAAGTGTCCTCCTAAGGTCTGCTACCTAACCCATGGTATTATTGGGAGTAGTATACCTTTAACAGGTGGGGCATAGATAGAAGTCTTCCAATCACATAGGGTATGCCCCTGATTGAGATATTGGGGCCTCAGCCCCCTTTCCCCTCTCTATGCTTCCCAGCTGCCTTGAAATGGGTCACTTGCTCCACTAAACACACTCCCCACCCCAATGTACTGCCTTACTGCAAGCCTAAAAGCAAGAGGTCCAAGCAAGCATGGACCAAAACCTCTGAAACTGAGCCAAAATAGACCTTTCTAATTAATAGATTGATTGTCTCATGTATTACTGCAGCAAACAATAATGCAAAGCTGACTAATACATCCATTCAATCAATATTTACTGGGGCTGAGGTTATGTCTCAGTAGTAGAGTGCTTGTCTAGCACATATGAGGCACTCAGTTTGTTCCTCAGCACCACATAAAATAAACAAACAAACAAATAAATAAATACAATAACAGTGTAAAATTTTTAAATAACATAAGTATTTACTGAGTACCTATTGTTTTCCAGATAATGGGTTAACATCTGGGAAAAAATAAGAGGATGGTCTCTTCTATCAAGTAGCTTACTAACTTAAATAATAGTTTCAACACTGCCTAAAGGAACAGGAGGACATAAATATTATATCATTAAAAATATGTACTAGAGGCCAGGTGTGCTGGCACACGCTTGTAATCCCAGCATTTCAGGAGGCTGAGACAGAAGAATCGTGAATTCAAAGCCAGCCTCAGCAAAAGCAAAGCACTAAGCAACTCAGTAAGACCCTGTCTCTAAATAAAATACAAAATAGGGCTTGGGATGTTGCTCAGTGGTCAAGTATCCCTGAGTTCAATTCCCAATACCAAAAAAAAAAAAAAAAAAGAAAAGAAAAAGAAAAAAGAAAGCAGGATAACTACACATATGTCAGACAAAATAGACTTTCAGTAAAAATCTGTCACAAGAGACAAAGATCACAATATGAAAAAGAAATCAAAACATCAAGAAGATATACCAATTATAAATAATATGTATTATGTATACCCAATATTGAAGCACCTAAGACAATTAACAGAAATGAAGGGAGAAACAAATGATAACAAGATAATAGTGAGTGATTACAATGTCCTACTTTCAACAATAGATAGATCATTCAGACAGCAAATAAATAACAAAACAGCAAACTTAATTAATACTGTAGAGCAAATAGACCTAGAAGACATTGAAAAAGTATTCCATTCAATGGCAGCACACATTCTTGTTCAAGTGCATGAGGGACATTATAGCATAGAACCTACATTGGGACATACCAAAAGTCTTAGAAATTTGAGAAGACAGTTTCTCACTCTCAAGATAGCTCACATTCTCCCTTGAATGTGTATCTACCTTCCTAAACAAACCTCCGTCTATATCTTTGTCTGGCTTATGCTGAAATTCTTTTCCATCATATATTCCAAGAACTCTGCTGGTCCTGAATGAAGTTCTCCCTCTCCTCTGGGGACTCCTCAGACCCTTCTCTGGAGACATTTCTTCTCCCAGGATATTTGGCACCCAACACGGGGTTTCAGGGGGCAGTAACTTTGATCACAACAATTCCACATTTAAGAGGGTGGTAATATAAGAATTTCAATCTACCCCTGCAACTGAGACCAGTGTCTATATCCATTAGAACAGTCAGGATGAGATGATGAGACTTTTGATTCCCGAATAGGCAGGATCATTTTCCCTTGCCAGCCTGAAACAGCCATAGAAGATACATCTTCATGCCTCACTAACCAACCCTTAAGATTAAGGGATCAAAGTCTGTAGTGTGGATAGGGATAAGATAGGGATTTAGGATAAAGAAAGAGAAATAGTAAATCTTTTTTTTTCTTTTTTTTAAATTTATTGGATGTTCACAACATTACAAAGCTCTTGACAAATCATATTTCATACATTAGAATCAAGTGGGTTATGAACTCCCATTTTTACCCCAAATACAGATTGCAGAATCACATCGGTTACACATCACATTTTTACATACTGCCATATTAGTGACTGTTGTATTCTGCTACCTTTCCTATCCTCTACTATCCCCCCTCCCCTCTCCTCCCATCTTCTCTCTCTACCCCATCTACTGTAATTCATTTCCCTCCATGTTTGTTATCCCATTCCCCTCATAACCTCTTATATATAATTTTGTATAATAATGAGGGTCTCCCTCCATTTCCATGTGATTTCCTTTTTTTTCTCCCTTTCCCTCCCGCCTCATGTCTCTGTTTAATGTTAAACTTGTCTTCCTGCTCTTCCTCCCTGTTCTGTTCTTAGTTGCTCTCATTATATCAAAGAAGACATTTGGTACTTGTTTTTTAGGGATTGGCTAGCTTCACTAAGCATAATCTGCTCTAGTGCCATCCATTTCCCTGCAAATTCCGTGATTTTGTCATTTTTTAGTGCTGCGTAATACTCCATGGTGTATGAATGCCACATTTTTTTATCCATTCATCTATTGAAGGGCATCTGGGTTGATTCCACGGTCTAGCAATTGTGAATTGTGCTGCTATGAACATCGATGTGGCAGTATCCCTGTAGTGTGCTCTTTTAAGGTTTTCAGGAAATAGTCCGAGAAGGGCAATAGCTGGGTCAAATGGTGGTTCCATTCCCAGATTTCCCAGGAATCTCCATACTGCTTTCCAAATTGGCCGCACCCGTTTGCAGTCCAACCAGCAGTGTACAAGAGTACCCTTTTCCCCACATCCTCGCCAGCACTCGTTGTTGTTTGACTTCGACATGGCTGCCAATCTTACTGGGGTGAGGTGGTATCTTAGGGTGGTTTTGATTTGCATTTCCTTGACTGCTAGAGATGGTGAGCATTTTTTCATGTACTTGTTGATTGATTGTATGTCCTCCTCTGTGAAGTGTTTGTTCATGTCCTTGGCCCATTTGTTGATTGGGTTGTTTTCTTATTGTCTAATTTTTTGATTTCTTTGTATACTCTGGATATTAGGGCTCTATCTGAAGTGTGAGGAGTAAAAATTTGTTCCCATGATGTGGGCTCCCTATTTACCTCTCTTATTGTTCCTCTTGCTGAGAAAAAATCTTTTCAGTTTAAGAAAGTCCCATTTGTTGATTCTTGTTATTAACTCTTGTGCTATGGGTGTCCTGTTAAGGAATTTGGAGCCCGTCCCCACAATCTGTAGATCGGAGCCAACTTTTTCTTCTATCAGACGGAGAGTCTCTGATTTGATATCTAGCTCCTTTATCCACTTTGAGTTGACTTTTGTGCATGGCGAGAGTAGGGGATTCAGTTTCATTTTGTTGCCTATGGATTTCCAGTTTTCCCAACACCATTTGTTGAAGATGCTATCCTTTCTCCATTGCATGTTTTTAGCTCCTTTATCAAATATAAGATAGTTGTAGCTTTGTGGATTAGTCTCTGTGTCCTCTATTCTGTACCATTGGTCCACCCGCCTGTTCTGGTACCAGTACCATGCTGTTTTTGTCACTATTGCTCTGTAATATAGTTTGAAATCTGGTATCGCTATACCACCTGATTCACACTTCCTGCTTAGAATTGTTTTTGCTATTCTGGGTCTTTTATTTTTCCATATGAATTTCATGATTGCTTTATCTATTTCCACAAGAAATGCCATTGGGATTTTGATTGGCATTGCATTGAACCTATAGAGAACTTTTGGTAATATCGCCATTTTGATGATGTTAGTTCTGCCTATCCATGAACAAGGTATATTTTTCCATCTTCTAAGATCCTCTTCTATTTATTTCCTTAGGGTTCTGTAGTTTTCATTGTATAGGTCTTTCACCTCTTTTGTTAGGTTGATTCCCAAGTATTTTATTTTTTTTGAGGATATTGTGAATGGAGTGTTTTTCCTCATTTCCGTTTCAGAAGTTTTGTCGCTGATATACAGAAATGCCTTTGATTTATGTGTGTTGATTTTATATCCTGCCACTTTGCTGAATTCATTTATTAGTTCTAGTAGTTTCTTTGTAGACCCTTTTGGGTCTTCTAGGTATAGAATCATGTCATCTGCAAATAGTGATAATTTAAGTTCTTCTTTTCCAATTTTTATGCCTTTAATTTCTTTCGTCTGTCTAATTGCTCTGGCCAGTGTTTCGAGAACTATATTGAATAGCAGTGGTGATAGAGGGCATCCCTGACTTGTTCCAGATTTTAGAGGGAATGCCTTCAATTTTTCTCCATTCAGAATGATGCTAGCCTGAGGCTTAGCATAGATAGCTTTTACAATGTCGAGGTAAGTTCCTGTTATCCCTAGTTTTTCTAATGTTTTGAACAAAAAGGGGTGCTGTACTTTGTCAAATGCTTTTTCTGCATCTATCGAGATGATCATATGGTTCTTATCTTTAAGTCTATTGATGTGGTGAATAACATTTATTGATTTCCGTATATTGAACCATCCTTGCATCCCAGGGATGAATCCTACTTGATCATGGTGCACAATTTTTTTGATGTGCCTTTGTATCCGATTCGCCAGAATTTTATTGAGGATTTTTGCATCTAGGTTCATTAGAGATATTGGTCCGTAGTTTTCTTTCTTTGAGGTGTCTTTGTCTGGTTTCGGAATCAGGGTGATGTTGGCCTCATAGAATGAATTTGGAAGAGCTCCCTCTTTTTCTATTTCCTGAAATAATTTGAAAAGTATTGGTATTAATTCTTCTTTAAAGGTTTTGTAGAACTCCGCTGTATACCCATCCGGTCCTGGGCTTTTCTTGGTTGGAAGTCTTTTGATTGCTTCTTCTATTTCATCTATTGATATTGGTCTGTTTAAGTTGTGAGTTTCCTCCTGACTCAGTCTGGGCAAATCATATGACTTAAGGAATTTATCGATGTCTTCACTATCTTCTATTTTATTGGAATATAGGTTTTCAAAATAATTTCTAATTGTTTTCTGTATTTCTGAAGCGTCTGTTGTAATATTGCCTTTTTCATCCCGTATGTTAGTAATTTGAGTTCTCTCTCTTCTTCTCTTCAATAGCATGGCTAGGGGTCTGTCGATCTTATTTATTTTTTCAAAGAACCAACTTTTTGTTTTGTTAATTTTTTCAATAGTTTCTTTTGTTTCAATTTCATTGATTTCTGCTCTGATTTTAATTAATTCTTGCCTTCTGCTACATTTGCTATTGTTTTGCTCTTCCTTTTCTAGGGCTTTGAGATGAAGTGTGAGCTCATTTATTTGTTGGTTTTTCCTTTTTTTGAGGAATGACCTCCAGGCGATGAATTTCCCTCTCAAAACTGCTTTCATTGTGTCCCATACATTCCGATATGTTGTGTCTGTAATTCCATTTATCTCTAAGAATTTTTGATTTCCTCCTTTATGTCTTCTGTAACCCATTGATCATTCAGTAACGTATTGTTCATTGTCCATGTGATGTAGGATTTTTCCTTCCTTCTTTTATCATTGATTTCCAGTTTCATTCCATTATGATCTGATAAAGTGCATGGTATTATCTCAACCCCTTTATATTTACTGAGGGTTGCCCTATGGCATAATATATGATCTATTTTTGAGAAGGTTCCATGTGCTGCTGAGAAAAAAGTATATCCACTTGATGATGGTTGATATATTCTATACATGTCAGTTAAGTCTAGGTTATTGATTGTGATATTGAGGTCAATAGTTTCTTTATTCAACTTTTGTTTGTAGGATCTGTCCAATGGTGAGAGAGGTGTGTTGAAGTCACCCATGATTATTGTGTTGTGGTCTATTCGATTCTTGAACTTGAGGAGAGTTTGTTTTATGAACGTCGCAGTGCCATTATTTGGTGCATAAATATTGATAATTGTTATGTCTTGTTGGTCAATGGTTCCTTTTAACAGTATATAATGTCCTTCCTTATCCCTTTTGATTAACTTAGCCTTGAAGTCGATTTTATTCGATATGAGAATGGCCACCCCTGCTTGCTTACGAGGAGCGTGTGCGTGGTATATTTTTTCCCAACCTTTTACCTTGAGCCTGTGTATGTCTTTTCCAATCAGATGTGTCTCCTGGAGGCAGCATATTGTTGGATTTGTTTTTTTAATCCATGTTACCAGCCTATGTCGCTTTATTGGAGAGTTTAAGCCATTAACGTTTAGAGTTACTGTTGATATATGGTTTGTACTTCCTGCCATGTTTGATTATTTATCTCTTTTTTTTCCCCTAATTTAGATTGTTTCTCCATGATTAGCTTTCCCCCGTCCTCTGTCTTTACCGAGGCACTTCCCGCTGATGGTTTTGGTTATCGTTTTCCATTTCTTCCTCGTGTACAGTTTTGCTCAAGACGCCTTACAATGCTGGTTTTCTGGCTACAAATTCTTTTAGCTTTTGTTTGTCATGAAAGATTTTTATTTCGTTGTCGTATCTGAAGGTTAATTTTGCTGGATACAGAATTCTTGGTTGGCATCCATTGTCTTTCAGTGTTTGAAATACGTTGTTCCAGGATCTTCTTGCTTTCAGTGTCTGTAGTGAAAAATCCGTTGTCAACCTTATTGGTTTACCCCTAAATGTAATCTGCCTCTTTTCTCTTGTAGCTTTTAATATTATCTCTTTGTTCTGTATATTGGATAGCTTCATAACAATGTGTCTTGGCGTTGGTCTACTGTGATTTTGTGTGCTCGGTGTCCTGTATGCATCTACAATTTGTATATCTGTTTCCTTTTTTATTTCTGGGAAGTTTTCTGTAATTATTTCCTTCAGCACGTTACTCATTCCCTTGGCATGAATCTCTGTGCCTTCCTCTATCCCGATGACTCGTAAGTTTGATTTTTTTAAATTATCCCAAATCTCTTGGATGTTTTTCTCGTGATTTTTTACCAGTCTATCTGAGTTGGCTAGACTCTTTTCAAGATGATATATTTTGTCTTCATTATCTGACGTTCTGGCTTCTACTTGCTCCACTCTGTTAGTGATACTCTCGATTGAGTTTTTAATTTGGTTTATCGTTTCCTTCATTTCTAGAATTATTGTTTGATTTTTTTATAATCTCTATCTCCTGATAAAGATGCTTAACTTCTTCTTTTATCTGTTTATGTAATTCCTTTTCAATGTGCTCTTTAAGGTTCCTTTCCATCAGTCTAAGGTGTTCCTTGAGTTCTTTATATGGCCATTTTTCTGATGACTCCAGGTCCTCCTGAATATTTAGGCTGTCTTTCATTGTTTGTACTCCTTTTCTTCCTTGCTTTTTTATGCTCATGATACTTCTTGTTCTGTTTGACTGCTGAGTTACTGTTTACTCTTATAAATTTATTTGATGCTTGGGAGGAGAGGTATTAGAAGGGAAGGGAAGAAGTGACTAAATAGAGTGAGTGTAGGCAGGTGGAATTCAAGAGAGGGGGAATAAGAAAATTAAAAAGAAATGAAAAGACAAAAGAAAAGAAAGTGAAAAGAAAGAAAGAAAAAATGAAAAAATAAAAATTTTAAAACAAACAAACAAAAATTATAATGATAATAGAAAAATGGAAATTGGAGTTTAAAAAATAATAATAATAGAATAAAAAGAATTAAAAAAATTGAAACCATTAATAAGAAAGTTAAAGAACAACAAAAACATCAACTACAAAAAGTGAGAATAAAAAAAAACTAATAATAATCGTTAAAAAAATAGTAATAATAATAAATGCAGTCATAGAGCTCGATTAACTTCTCTTCCAGTAGGTGGAGCTATGCCCACTGGGCCAGGCTTCTCCTCGTGATAGGTGGGAACTAATCACTGTGCTTCAGCTCTTCTTCCCAGACTGTGCGGGTCTCCAGTCCTGAGAGCCTAGGTCCTTCTCTTGTGGTTCCTCAATCCAGGCCCCACTCACCTGTGATGCTTACCACATTACTGGCTACACGCCGGGTCTGCTGCTCCTGGGAGCCCTGTTTTCATGGATGCCTGGGCACACCCTTTCTGTTTGCCTCCCTCGGACCCTAAGTTTGTAGGGCTTGGGGCTGAGGACCCCCAGCAAATTTTTTTGCCCTTAGGTAGCAACTCCCCTGGTAGCTGGTGCAAGGGACCTCTGTTGTCAGCCCTGGTGGGAGCGATAGCCGGGGTTCTGCTCTGCTAGTCCCACGTCACTCCTGATTCCCTGGGTCTGGCTATGGTGCTCAGTTGGCTTTTACCTCTGTGAGATCAGGTGGGCCGACTAGTTATTTCAGCGGGGTCGTTAGTGCTGAGTCACGAGAAGCAGGCGATCCGGGGCTTAAATGCAGCAAATTCGTGCTCAGTGTGTGTTTTCTGAGGGGCCCAAAGTGTACGCCCTAGCTCCACGTCAGCTCAGCAATGCCTAGTAATCCTGAGCAAATAGGCTTTAGATAATTTACAGCTCCCTATGCCCGCGCAGTTGAAGAGGTCAGAGACTTGAACCCTCCGCGTCTGCCATCATGTTAGACCTCCTCAATGATATTCATGTTACCCTTACAGTTTCCTGGCATAAGCAAGATCTTGGGGTTATAAAAACTGCTGCTTCTGTTTCCAGTCCAGTTTTCTAGAACTGAAATCCTGCTGCCTTCGCCTCCACCTCTGGTCCGCGCTCTTTGGCGCCGCGCTTGTCTGCGACCTTAGCAGTGCCTCCGCGGAGGGCCCAAGCGGCTGCTGCCGCGGGGGGCCCAAGCGGCTGCCGCCGCGCCTGTCCCCTCGCAGAGGGATGCCGAATGACCCCAGAGCAGGCTATGCCCCAAGGTGTAGCAGGGAACAGGCGACCGAGGCACGTGAGGCCGTGGACCTGCCTTCGGAGGACAGGCTTCGGCACGCAGCCCAGTTCCAGTCTCTAGCTGCGGTAGCTGGACCATGTAGACAGGGCCATCAAGACAGCATGCAGAAAGCAAATGGCGGCTCCCGCGGAGTGGATTTTCGGCCCCGAAACTACAGCCCTGCCAACAATTCCAATCCACTAACTCTCCCTGTATAGACAATATTCAAAAAAAAAAAAAAAAAAAAGGGCGGGGTGTACTGAGCTTTCTTTGCCTCAGGTACTTACAATCCACTGCTGATTGCCCATTCAGCTTCTCTGCCGGGAGCGAAGTGAAAGAGGAAGCAGATGGGCGCAAAGCGCCCGCGGTTTTGAGCAGGAAAGCGTCCGGGAGCCAAGCATCTCTTTTTCAATCTCTTTGTTTTTTCTGCTGCTTGGCCGGGTGGTCCACTACAGATTAATGGTGAAAGGAGCTCTAACAAGCTGGGCGAAGTCTCTATTAAAGCTGCTGTTCTGAGCACCAGGCTCAGTACTTCAGCTACCCCCTTACGCAGCGGCCATCTTCGAAATAGTAAATCTTAAACGAAATTCCCACAAGCCACTGAGGTGCAGAAAGCAAATTTGTATATCTTGAGCAATAGGCCCTTGACCCATGCCTTTGTAAAATGAGAGGGAAAAGCAAGCACAGGGAAACCTGCCATGAAATTGTGCAGCTCCACCCTGGCTCCCCCTCCAGTCTGGCCCTATGAGGCTCTTCTATAAATACTGGACCCCCAACCAAGGCAGAGCTTCTCAGTTTGGACATAGCCCACATTCTCCCTTGAATGTGTATCTACCTTCCTAAATACACCTCTGTATATGCCTTTTAAAAAGAAAAAAAAAGAAGAATTTAAGAAGATAGAAGTCTGTCTAGTATCTTTTATAACTGTAGTGGTATGAAACAAAATCAATGAGAGGAGGAAAATTGGAAAACTTCACAAATATGTGAAAATTAACACATTACTGAACACTAATAGATCAAAGAAAAAATTAAAACAGAAATTAAAATGCACCTTAACTTAAACAGAAAGGAAACAAAATATACCAAATCTTATGTATGAAACAAAATTAGTTCTTAGAGAGAAGTTTATAGAAATTAATAACTAAACATTAAGAAAAAGATCTCATAAACTAGATTTATACCTCAAGGAACTAGAAAAAGAACAAACAAGTTAATAGAAGGGATACATAATAAAGATCAGCACATAAATAGATAATATTGAAACTACAAAGACAATGGAAAAGAGACACAAAACTAAGAGTTGGGTTTTGGACTGATATTTCTAGTTTAGACTAATCAAGAGGGAGACAGAAAAAAAGAAAGATGACACAAATAAAACTATAAATGAAAGAGGAGATGGGTGAAACCACAGAAATACGAAGGATCATAAGAGACTACTATGAAAATAATATGTCAAAAATTGTGTAACCTAAAAGAAAAGGATAGATTTCTGGAATATACAACCTAACAATACTGAATCATAAAGAAACAGAAAATCTGGTTGGGCAGTGTGGCACATGCCTGTAATTCCAGCTATATAGGAGGCTGAGGCAGGAGGATCTCAACATCAGGTACTTCAATTTAGTGAGATCTTGTCTCAAAATAAAAATAAAAGTCAATCTATAGGACCATAAAAAGAAAAGAATCAAATTCTGAACAGTAAAGAGATTAAACCAACAATCAAAACAACCCCCACCAGAAAGTAGTCCAGGTCTAGATGGCTTCATAGGTCAGTTGTACTGAATATTTTTTTAAAAAAATAATAGCTTTTTAGGACTTTGGCTGTTCAGGGATTTTTTTTTTATTATGGTCCCAAATGAAGTCTTAAACTGTTTTATTCTAGTGAAAGAGCCAGGCACAGAAAGACAAGCACCACATGGTCTCATTCATGTGGAATATAAAAAACTTGAGCTCTTGTAAATCGAGAGTAGAATGGTGGTTACCAGAGGCTGAGGTGAGAGGGCTGGGGTTGGGGTGGGGAGATAGAGAGAGGTTAATCAATGGGCACTAAGTTATAGTTGAATATGAATAAGAAGTTCTGGTGGGCTGTTGCACAGCAGAGTGACTATAGATAAATTAAAGTACTGCACATTTCAAAAAGCTATAAGAATCCAGGTGCAGTG
Organism: Spermophilus citellus; assembly: GCF_964194105.1. Taxonomy (NCBI): domain Eukaryota; kingdom Metazoa; phylum Chordata; class Mammalia; order Rodentia; family Sciuridae; genus Spermophilus; species Spermophilus citellus. The sequence goes on along the minus strand of NC_138190.1, from coordinate 92,243,854 downwards.
GTGCATGCTTGTAATATGAGACAGGAAGATCGTGAGTTCAAAGCGAGCCTCAGCAAAAGTGAGGCATTAAGTAACTCAGTGATACCCTGTCTCTAAATAAAATCAAAATGGGGCTAGGGATGTGGCTCAGTGGTCAATTCCCCCTGAATTCAATCCCTGGTACAATAAAAAAGAAAAAAAAACTAGAAAAAAGGAATTTTAAAATATTCCCCATAAAGAAATGGCAAATATTTGAGGAGGTAGATGTGTTTAACCTTATTTAAACAGTACAAAAGAGCTGGGGGTGTGGCTCAAGCGGTAGCACACTCGCCTGGCATGCTTGCAGTCTGGGTTCGATCTTCAGCACCACATACAAACAAAGATGTTGTGTCCACCCCAAACTGAAGAAGAATAAATATTAAAAAACACTCTCTCTCTCTCTCTCTCTCTCTCTCTCTCTCTCTCTCTCTCTCTCTCTCCTTCCTTTATAAAAAATAAATAAATAAACAGTACAAAAGATATGCATGTATCAAAATATTGCAAGGGTACCCTTAAATGAAATTTTTATGTTTTGATCCATCCATTTAAAAATAAATTTAAATTTAAAAATATTAAAAGCACCTCAAGTTTGGGAGAGGTTGTAAGGCAAGGAACTCTTGTATGCTGCTCATGAAAGTCCACATGGTTAAAAATTAGGTTGAAAAACAATTTGGCATTGCTTAGTGAATCAGAGCATACAAAATTACAATTCAGTAATTCTAGTAATTCTAGACACACTCTTTGCACACATACACCAATTAAAAAAAAAGAAAAGTTTAAGAATGCCCACTGCAGCCCTCTTAGACTAGGTTGCCTGGAAAATAGATCCTGAGGCAAAAGTTCACATGCTTAGTGTTTATTGTGGGATCTAATCACAGATAAGTAGAAGTGAGAAAAAAAAGTGAAGAGAAATGTATAAAATATGCCATATTTTTAAAAAAAATATGAAATGAGTCATGAATGGTGGTGTATAACTATAATTCCAGAAACTCGGGAGGCAGAGGCAGAAGGATCATATGTTCAAAACCAGTCTCAGCAACTTAGCAAGACTCTGCAACAAAATAAGAAATGAAAAAAGGGCTGGGACTGGGGAATGTAGCTCAGTGGTAAAGTGCCCCTGGGTTTAATCCTTAGTACCAAAAAAAAAAAAAAAAAAACCGAAGTGAGATAGAAAAGTGGGACAGCAAATACATTCATGAGCTGAACATAGTTTTTCAGCAACAGATTGCTGAATCTCACGGCTTCAAAAAAGCTATATGAAAATACTTCATCTTTAAACCATCTGTTGGAGGATGGAAGCATAAAGAGATTAATATACCTGCTATATACTTTATCTCCCCATGTCATCCAGGTCAAAGACTGCTCTTCAGGGACTTGGCTTCCTCCATCTCCATTAGTGTGGAGACAAGAATCCTTATGGTTTAGTCTGATTGAAGCATGGCATGATACTCTGCTCTTGCCAGGGAACATTGCACATGTGCTCCTTAGTCTGTGGTAAATATAGCTCCTGGGCTTTATGACCACCCAAATTGTATGAATAATTACTAGGGAAGCACAGAAGTGGGGAAGGGTTGAGTTGGAGGGGCTGACAGGTCAGAAATAAGGCATCTAAACTGAGGCTGCTATGAAATTACTAACATTATAGAAAAAAATATTTGAAATGACAAATATATACCCATATTAGAGTAGCTAACTAAATTAGGGAATTGTTTATAATGGAATAGTATACAGCTATAAAAAGGAATGAAGTACGGCTATATACATTAACATAGATGAATCTACAAATTATAATATCAAGCTAATGAAGCAAATAACAGAAAAGTGTGATTCCATTACTATAAAGTAAGAAAAAAGCACTGTTTTTATGAAAACATCTGTAATAGTCATAATTAAGAGGGTTTTGATTAGTCAGGTTAGTGTATACTTCCAGGAAAGACTGACAACTATAGCAGAGGGCACACAGGGGTTTCCAAGGTTCTGGAAACATTCTAGATATTAAACTAAATTGGGTGGGTTTAGATATAATGGTTTTCAACTGAAGTTACATATTTTATCTTCCAAAAATATATAAATAAGTTAGTGGTCCTTTTCCAGAAAAAAAAAATGAAATTTCACTAATTTCTGACAACTTTATTTAAAAAATCACTAAGATTTACAATTTATCATTAACTCGCTAACTTATATATCACAGTATTTTCAGAACAAATTATATGTCAAAAGGTATTTGCAATTATTAAGAATCATTGCCTTTGAATTTCCCTCCCTGACTCCAATACTTTACTCTTCCAGTTCATCCTTTCCACTACTCACAGCTTTGCTTCCAAAAGAGTTATCTGGCTATGTTAGGCTTATACTCCCAAACATTTGATGGTTTCTCACTATTGTTCTAGCATTTGGGAGTACCCCATGGAAATCCATCCCTTCACTGTAGAAACAATATAGTTAATTATCATGTAGCTTTCATTAGACACAAATTCAACCTAAAGATATATCTGAGCACATTGATTAGTCAGAGAAAAGGGCGGGTGTTGATTAAACTACTGCATTATCTAAGTTTCTTCAGTAATACATGGTACCTATACATTAAGTCTATAAATAATCCTATCCTATCAATGTATGCTGAATTAAATTAGTTTGATGCTCATATGTTTTTTTCTGAAATTGCTCCCTTAAAATCTCAAAGAATCTTACTAGGACTCCTTACTGTGAGTACAACCATCCCAATGTACTTTTAAAATTTGTTTTATCTCAGAGAATGTTGTAGTTCTCTCAGATTCATTTAATTGTCCCACAAACAAGCCATTCCTGCCTCTATGATACAGTTCATCTTTTACTTTGATATGGTATTATAGTCAGCTCTTTCACCAATGTGACCCAAAAGACTGACAAGAACAATTAGAGGATGAAAAGTTTATTTGGGGGCTCACAGTTTCAGACGTATCAGTCCAAAGTTGACCAACTCCATTCCTTAGGGCCTGAGGTGAGGCAGAACATGATGGCAGAAGTATGTGGCAGAGAAAAGCAGCTAAGGACATGGCACCAGGAAACAGAGAGAGACTCCCCTCACCACTAACAAACTGAAAGGATAAAAGAAACTGAAGTTAAAATGTAAAGGACCAGGTATTGTTAAGTTCCTAAGCTACACTTAAAGCCTGAAATTCCTGTAGCTGTTAGGACAATTCCCGGGACAGCCCATTAGATAATCCCCCCTGACCACTTAGTTGTTTAACAACTTGGACCCAGTGCAGCTCAGCACGTAGGCACCTCAGGGCCTAAACCAATCAGTTTGAATGTCCACCCCCATTTAGGACTGACCTATCACCCCCGCCCTGTTGAGAGCCACAGCCAAAGGGGCCCCAGCAAACTTCCAGCTTCCAGCAAACTTCCAGCTGCCGGCTGATGATTGGTTCACAGCGGGCCCAGCAACATCTAGCTGATTGGCTCCTCTGCAGTGATGTTCATTGGGCTGTTTCCCCGCCCTTCAGACTGCAAAGCTGATGATTGGCTCACAGCGGCCCCAGCAACATCTAGCTGATTGGCTCCTCTGCGGTGATGTTCATTGGGCTGTTTCCCTGCCCTTTCAGACCACGGAGCTGCTCATTGGGGGACTTCTTTGGCTCCGCCCACGCGACCCAGCCATTCGGCCTCAAGAGCAGGAGGATTGTGGGAGGTGGTGAGGCTTGTGTGGGTGAGAGGCTTGTGGGAAGCCGGTGGTAGCAGTTGGGCTCTGAGGGTTTTTTCCTGAGGAGCTGTTTTGTTTGGTATTCGTTTCTTTTGACAAGTGGCTCCTGAATTGTGCCCAGCCAGACTGCGGCACCGCCCGACCTGTTCCCACCAATGAATGTACTAATCATGTTTGAGAGTTGTTGTTTGATTTTCCCGCGCCTCATGATGATTTGCTCTGATGTATGCAAAGCCCCCGCCCTCCCCAAAAAGTGTACTTAAGCACTGCTCAACCCCTGCTCGGGGCTCTTGGCCGCTCTCCCTTCTTGAGTGAGCCTGGAGCCCCAGCACACTGGATCTTCAATAAACCCCCTTTTGCTGTTGCATGAGTCGGTCTCTTGGTGGTCTCTTCCTCCATCATTCGCCGGTCCCTTACAAAACTATATGCCTAAAAGGCATATGCAAGGAACCTACCTCCTCCAGCCACACCCTACCTTCTGATAGTTCCCAACCAGTTAATTCTATCAGGGATTAATGCACTGATTAGATTAAGGCTTTGTAACCTGATCATTTCACCTTTGAACCTTCTTGCTTTGTCTCACACGTGAGCTTTTGGAAGATACTTCATATTTAAACCATAATATTTGGGATGACATCTTCCATCCATTTTTTAATCCTTCAGACTCTTTCAAACTTTCTCATTACCTATCTCCTCCTTACCATCTATATCGAAAGAGCATTTAGCATGTTCCAACTGCTGTGCTTCAGGATTAGCATGCGTAATCTTATTAAAACCTTAGAAGAATCCAATGAAGTAGGCACTATTTTCATCCTCATTTACAAATGACAAAAGTCTTATTCAAAGGAGTTGTGTAACCTGCCTAAACTCACACCAATAGTAAGTAGCAAAGCCAAGATTGAAACAAAACATGTTTGATTCAAAAAACATGTACTGTGATGCCATTTCCATTTATCCACATCAACACTGATCTCCTCACTTTGACCTCTGAGATAACATTGTTTGATTCATGCTGCCACTATAATATATACACACATATGTTTAACTAATTTTACATATATTTATATTCTATTTTATATCCTAAATAAAATCATAAGTTCCTTTAAATAGACTTTTTAATATATTTCTTCTCTTCCATAGAATCTAATATATGTTGTAAATACTAAAAAAAAAAAAAACACCATTTATTTAATCTTATTAAAACTTTACATTCTTCCTTGTTCATTTCTTCTTATGTCTAGCAACACTTGGGTGAAGTATCTCTTACACTTTTGCCTTTTATTAAGACTTAATATAGGTGGGCAAAGTAGCACACACCTCTAATCCCAGCAACTCAGGGTGCTGAGGCAGGAGGATCGCAAGTTCAAGGCTAGCCTCAGAAATTAGTCAGGCCCTAAGTAACATAGTGAGACCCTGTCTCAAAATAAAAAATAAAAAGGGCTGGGGATGTATTCCAGTGGTAAAACACTCTTGAGTTCAATCCTTGATACAAAAAAAGAAAGTGGAAATTTGGTCTCTGAATTTCTTCCTATAGAATATCAATGTTTCCTCATAGTTTATCCCTTGTTTCAACACTGACCCTTCTTCCCCTTTCACTCTGGGGATTTCAGCCTCATATACATTCAGAATACACATTTCCCCAACCTGAATCCCCTCTCATATCATTTTATTTATCAGAAGTACTGTTTAGTTTCCTAGCCCTGGAAGTTTGTTTAAAGAAGGGAAACTGTTCCTTGGAAGGTGAGTGATTTTTCCCTGTTTTAGCATTACATACAAGCTATAGGATTTCTTTCTTTCTTTCTTCCTCCCCTTCTTTCCTTCCTTCCCTTCCTTCCTTCCTTTCCTTCCTTCACTTCCTCCCCTTCCTTCCTTTCTTTCTTTCTTTCAGTACTCGGGATTGAACCCAGAAGTGCTTAACCACTTAGCCACATCCCCACCTTTTTTTTTTCTATTTTGAGACAGGGTCTCACTAAGTTGCTTAGGGTCTTGCTAAGTTGCTGAAGCTGGCCTTGAAATTATGATCCTCCTGAGTTGCTGGGACTACAGGCCTGCGCACCCCTCCCAGCATGGGTTTTCTTTAATGATAAAATAATCCCAGATATGTGAGAATACAAAAGGGGGAGGGCACCTGCATCTCTTCAATCTCTTAGTAACTGTATTAGAAAGACTCCACCCCTCATCCTTGCCTTAAATGGTTCATCAAGTCTTTACAGATGCCTCAGGTGATTGATTATTCATGGGCATTTTATTTTTTAAGTCTAAAGGACTCCCTCAGTTTTAGGAACTGGATATCCCATTGGGATAACCCTTCTCTATTTAGAAAGAGATTCTCTTATTTCACAAATTAAATCCAAGACCGACTTCAACAGCATGCAAGTCTTCATTAGACATTCTCTTCCATCCTTCTCCTCACTGTTCTGTATATAAATAAGAGAATAAAAGATTTCCAAAGTGAATTTTAAAACTCAGTGCCCTCACAGCCCACCAATACTATTTTTGAAATCATAAGTATTTTCAGGAGTCTACCAAAGTCTCTGTTGTGACTTTCTTGGGAACAAGAAAAGTATATTCCAATGCTCTTAGATAATGAAGAATGTTTTAGGATTTTTTTTGTCACTGTGACAAAGTACCTGAGAAAAATAACTTAAAGAAAAATTCAACCAGGTGTGATGGTGCATGCCTATAATCCCAGCAACTCAGGAGGCTGAAGCAGGAGGATTGCAAATTCAAAGCCAGCCTCAGCAATTTAGTGAGGCCCTGTGCAACTTAGCAAGACCCTATCTCAAAATAAAAAAAAATAAAAGGGCTGGGATGTGACTCAGTGGCTAAACACCCCTAGGTTCAATCCCTAGTACAAAAAAAAAAAGAAGGAAGGAAGGAAGGAAGGAAGGAAGGAAGGAAGGAAGGAAGGAAGGAAGGAAGGAAGGAAGGAAGGAAGGAAGGAAGATTTATTTGGGTTCATGGTTTCAGAAGTTTCAGTCAATAGTCAGCTGGCTGACTTGAAGTGAGGCAGGACATCATGACCAGGAGAATGTGAAGGAGCAAAGTCCCTCACCAGACAGGAAGCAGAGACAGTGAAGAAGGTGTTAGGGACAAGCTATAGTCACCAAGGGCACACCCTCAAGGACCTATCCCCTTCAACTAGATCCCACCTCTGATAGTTTCTATCACCTGTCAGTCAGTACTGTTTTCAGCTATGAATCCATCAGAGGGTTATCCATTGATGAGACTAGAGACCTCAGATCCAATCACTTTCCAAAAGTGCTACCTCTGAACATTGATGCATGGGGACCAAGCCTTTCACACTTGAATCTTTGGGGACCATTCTATATCCAAATAACAAAGGACCATAAAAATAGTCTAAGGCTAACTCTGACACATTTGCTTCAACATAACACACATTTTCCCATATTTTACTACTCTGATGCTATGACAGTATATGATAAGAAATGGAATTACGGATCTTAATGTTCTATGAACATTACTCAGGAAACAGGGGCAAAAATATTATTCTGCTGCATGTTTATGAACAATTATCATTATTCATTTCTAAATTTGATTATGGTACATTATCATGGACAACATAGTTTTAGCTGTTTGCATAGTATTAGTAAAGGCTTAGCTTTAATTGTTCCACATTTCTTCACAATTTCATTTGGTAGCCAAAGGTTTGCGTACAGTTAGGGTTAGGCTGCTGAGGATTATCATTGAATAGAGCAATATTAAATAATATACACAGGAATCAAACCAAGTGCTATGCCCTAGCTAATAAGTAACCACAAATGAGCCACTAAATTTACATAGAAATATTATTTATCTGACTGCCTATTTAAAAAGATATTTTAATGGGGCTGGGATTGTGGCTCAGTGGTAGAGCATTCGACTAGCACGGGCAGGACCTGAGTTCGAACCTCAGCACCACATAAAAAAATAAAGGCATTGTGTTGTGTCCATCTACACCTAAAAAATAAATATAAAAAAAGATATTTTACTGACACACACCTATAATCCCAGTGACCCAACAGGCTGAGGCAGGAGGATCGCAAGTTTGAGACCAGGTTCTGAAATCTAGTGAGACCCTGTCTCAAAATCAAAAATAAAAAGGACTAGTACCACAAAACTAAAATACACACACACACACACACACACACACACACAGGTTCCACCATTGTATGGAACCTATACAAAAAGACTTTAAGGTAGAGAAAAGTATATAATGTAATAAAAATCTAGGCTAAGGACATTGCTATAGTTATCACTACATTTAACTATGAAACAATAAGCTTCCTGATAGCAAAGGTAAAATTGGAAACAAGATTAATTATGTAGTATTATTTGATGAAAAAAATACCAATTCACCTGGATATGGACTTGTTTTCTTTTACCTTTGCCTGAAAGCAAACTATTAGAATAATTTGTTATGAAACTTTTGATATAAGAAACTTTTAAACTAAAGGCAATGTTCTTAGAGAAGACTTTTCCACTGGCTGTTCTTATATAGATCCTTGATAAAAACTGGCATAATATTAATTTATCATTCTGTGAAGGTATGTCAACCAAGAGCTATATTAATAAAGTCCAGATAAGTGGTGGCCTAACTTGATTCAAAATGTTATTTTAAGTTTATGCTAACTAAAAATTCTCTATATTTTCTCTCAAATATCAAGTGTGTCAATCTTCTTTATGCTATAAATCTCTATGTTAATGTAAGAAGTTGTTACTAATACCAGCTGCCCTATGTTTCACTGAAATTACATCATTAGTACATATATTATCTCATTTATGATCACAATACAATCTAGGAACAAGGAGCTAATTTCATGCTTTGCAGATGTATCATTTGCAGTAGGAAATGAAATGACCAATCTGGAAGCACCATAGTTGATTGACAAAGACCTCAGAATAGAATTCAGGGTCTTCTCACTTCTAGTCTGTTTTTGCATTATATTTCTGCATAGATAAAAATGTATAACAGACAAGCATACACATAATCTGTGGATTAGACATTTACAATAAGATCATGGGTACAATATGTCTTCTAGGTAGTATTAATAATAAATTTCCTCTATTGCCTAGGGTAAAATGCTTACCTGGAAAAATGAAGTGTTTAATTTCCTTAATTTTTTAGCCAAGAAATTATATAATCTTTCAAAATCCCAGTGTTCAAATTATGCCAACAAATGATGCTATTTTTCAAAATGAGCAAATACTCTGAATAAAAAAGTGCTCAAAAAGAAAAGAACACAGGTGATCCAACTTAACAGCTTACTGTAGCATCCTTGGGCCTCTTCTGTCTTTTGTTAAGTATTATTTAAGGGACACATCTGGATATTGTCCATTTAATAAATGAAATTTTGTGCTACACTCCCCCCCACCTCCCTGCCATGAAAGAATCAATCATTCTTCCATTTTAAGAGCAAATGCTCATTCCCTAAACATATCAGGGAATACAGAAAGAGAGGAAACAAACTTCATGTGTGGAGTATAAGGGAGGATGTACATTCTCTTATCAGAGCTGAACAGACTCTAGAGCTTGAAGATGGGTGGCTTTACAGGGACACTGCTGCTGCTGCCCTTGCTGTCTGCTGCCACTCTCTTAAATAAAGCTGCAGTTCCATCGTTCTTTGCCTGCCTGGGGAATCACTTGCCTTTTTAGGCTAATGACATGCATTTCTATAGTTTTTGTAGGTCAGAGAAGGTTACCCAAAAATGCAGATAGAAAACATTCTCCCTGAAGGAGCCAGTTTTCTCTGCTGTGTCCTGCTATGGCAGAAGAAGGAAAAGGAAGTGGAATTTAAGTGTTGATACAGAGTAAGTGCCAAGCACTTGAGTAAGATGCTTTCACCTAGATTTTCTGGTTTAATCCTCAGAACAAATCTGAAAAGTAAATATTATTATTTCCATTTTGCAAGTAAGGAAATGAAAGCTCCCAAATGTTAACAAATGTCAAACTGGCAAATGCCTTAGTAGAACTCAAGTCTCTCTGACTCCTATGTTTTCTTAGAACCACAGCCATCATTGTGTCCTAAAAGGCTTTCCTATTCTCTTGGATTAATTCACACTGAATAGAGTAAAAGAAGCCATAGAGAGAACCCGTATGCTACTTGAAGATTGACCTCCAGCTTGCCTTGAACATAGGTCAAGGGCATAAAGAATAGCAACACAAGCATTGCAGTGATTAGAGCAACTCTTCAAGAGGGAGTAGAAGAGAAAGAAGGAATGATGACATCAGACACAGATTCAGGATTTTTTAAGGCCCAGTATAAAATTACGAGTATAAAATTAAGTACATTGTCTTTAAGGGCCAATTCAAGCAAGGAATCCATTATATTAAGCCCCTTTAACTTCTAAGTAAACCTGTCTCTGCTTATATTACTCAACAAAGAGATCTTAGGAGCAAAAGAAGTTAGAAAGATGTGGATAGGAGCAAAGAGATACATTTCTGGAGTAAAAAAGATGGTTCTACTTCTAACTTTCCACGTTAGCACAAAAAAGACCAGAGTTAGCAAGAAATGAAGCCCTGACAAATAAAAAGAATAGGAACAAATGACCAAAATATCTCTTCTTTCCTGTTTCCAGTCAGTATTCCTCAAGAGTAGAGACATCTTTACTTAAACCCCATTCCCTGATCACCACTTAATATATAATATACTTCTGAAAATAATAAACAAGAGCAGAAATAGAACATGCATAACAATGAAAAATAGGGTAGAATGAATAGAGATAAAGCATTGGGGCAATTATTGATACACTTAGGGGAAAAACAGTAGTTACATTAAGATGACATTTTATGTTTAAATGCAGCAGTATCTACCTTCCTGCATTGTACAATCAATTAAAAAGTTACCTTTAGATTTAAGAATTATAATCATAGTGACTGAACAGTTGATCTAAGTCTATCAAAATGGCTGAAAATGCTATCTCTATTGGTCTTCATTCCAGTGCTTTGGTCATATAAATGAATCCAGTATGGGGATGAAAGTCAGAGGGGCCTCAGGAAGAAAAGATAGATTTGACAGTAATAAAACAATGCATTCAAGATGTGAATAAAACAATGCATTCAAGATGTGAGTATTCCTTTTGAGACCAATTTTTCCACAAATCTAAGAGAACTGAGACAACCAAATGAGCATTGTTCCTCAAAGTGGTCACATACTTATTTTAACCATGATGCTACTGCACAAACATTTATGGTATTACTTAGTGAGATCAGTTCCAGATCCTGAGATGGTAGTTTTGAGTATCCCCACTGATGGCAAATCCCAATCCTCTGAGGGGAAGATTTGTTTTGTTAAAACAGCTAAGTCATTCAGAGTCAGATCTTACAAATGGCTGAGTGGCCAAATTGCTACACATCTGGATCAAAAATGAAGTGTGACTAAAAAGTAATGAAACTGATCATTTGACATAGCTTGTAATGTGATTTTGATTGCAATTCTAAAGGAGGAGTTTATAGATAACATCTTACCTGTTGGTTCCCATTATCTCTTAAATGGTTGTTTCTAATGCACCCAGGTAGCAACTATCCATCTGAGATTGTTAGTTGTGTAGACTAATAGACAATGCCTGGCATGACCTAACTGATTAAGGCCTAGTTCATTCATACAAAGGGGAAAAATGTCTCTGTCATGTTCACAGATTTCATGGTAACAAAACTTCATAACTATGTACTGCTGATCTTAAGAGAACAAGTATTCTAGCTCAGTGAAAATTCACCCCCAGGACTAAAGGGAGGATTGAGAAGAAGAAGAAAAAGTGATTAAAGTTATTCAGTATAGAGATTTTATAGGAACTATACTGAGCATTATGCTAGAAACTATGCTTGATATGCACTAGGTACTTTAAATACCTTTATATCATTTAATATCATCCTTATTATACAGCCTATGTAATTTAATATACTGCTGAAAAATGCAAATAAACCTAAGGCATATATTTCACTATCTATATTTTTAATAGGTACAGAGCTATTAAATAACTTGTTTAAGTTCTTACAGGAAACAAGTGGCAGAATCAGTAGAGAAATCCACGTCTGGTTAACCACAGAGCCAATGCTTTTCCATGTATGAGAAAGGATATTAAGGGCAATAGAAATGTGGCACATATCCCCTATGTCCCCTTAGTGTTAGCATTTCTAGATCTAGGTACCTGATTAACTTATTCAACAAACATTTACTAAGTATTATTTACATCCTGGCACACTCTTAGATGCTGAATATATGCAAGAGGAGGGTTAGCCCTACCCTACCTTGCATGGAATATACATTCTAGTGGGAGGAGGAATGCAATAATGAGATAAATAGGCAAATCAAAAGATCAGAGATATGTAATATATTCAAAAATAAAGGAGAGAAGATAAAGAAAGGGAAGGAGGAAAAGAAGATGTGGATTAGGAAATTATTCAATATTATACTGATTGAGAAAGTGACATTTGAGTAAAGTCTGAAGGAGGTGAAAAAGATTGACCGTAAAGTTACCTGAATGAAGAGAAATCTATAGAAAGGAAGTAGCCTTGTAATAAGGCTGGGTTTTGAGTATTGACCAGTGGTAATAAAGAGCCATATTCATGGGCTAGAAATGTGGCTCAGTGGTAGAGTGGGTTGCCTACCATGCATGAGGCCCTAGGTCCAACCCCTAGCATTGGAAAAAAATTAATATACATTTGAACAGTAGATATTGACAGAATTTATTTATGAATTGAATTTCAGATGACAAAGAGAGGAATCAGATGATTCCTTTGTTTATTTCCAAAATGGTATATGTGTCATTAAACAACAGTACTGCCAGGCACAGTGACACACATCTGTAATCACAGGGACTTGGGAGGCTGAGGGAGGAGGATGGTGAGTTCAAAGCCAGCCTCAGCAAATTAGTGAGGCCCTAAGTAACTTAGTCATACCTATCTCTAAATAAAAATTTTTAAAAGGACTGGAGATGTGGCTCAGTGTTTAAGCACCCTTGGTTCAATCCCAGTGCAACTCTCAAAAAATTCCATATTCTATTCTATGAAAAAATATTCTTTGGCCAAGAAAGTTTTAGAAATTCCACATACTGTAGTATGTAATCCTCTTGGATATTAACAATACAAATTAGCATAGTAAATGTTCCTAGAAGTCTTGATATAAAAATAAATGAATGGATGGATAAATGAATGAATAAAGGTGTGCTTGTTAGTCTTACATGTCAACTTGGCTGAGATTAGGGATGCCCAGATAATCAGAAAAACATTATTTCTGGGTGTGTCTGGGAGGGCATTTCAGGAAGAGATTAGCATTTGAATCAGTATACTGACTAAATGAGGAAAAGGCATTACATTTGTGTGTGTATATATATGTGGCCAGGCATCATTCAATCCATTGAGGACCCAGCAGTGGCAGTGGCATATGCACCCCCAATGGTAGTGGCCTCCCTACCCACAGTGGTACTAGACTTTCTATCTCCTCCTGAAGGAATGGACCCTACATTGCCCAAGGAAAACTTTTCTCAGGCAGTTGCCATGAAAGACAATACTAATTCTCCTCAGAACCCATCTTCATAACACTTCTTTGCTTCTAGACCTATAAGATTCAAGTTCTAGCAGACCATCAATGGTAAGGTAAAAAGTGTTAGCTATAAGGAAATGGATACACTCCTAAAGAATTACTTGAATTTCACAACTTATACAAGGAGAAATTTGAGGAACATATATGGGAAAGGATATTAAGGGCAACAGATAAGGGTTGAAGGAACACAAAGTTGGACCAGGCTGAATTTGTTAATATGGGCCTACTAAGCAGAGATTCTGCATTTAATCTTGCAGCTTAGAAAATAAGAAAGGGCTCTAACAATTTGTTTGGTTAGTTGGCTGAAACATGGATCAAAAGATGGCCCACCATGAGCAAACTGGAAATGAATAAACTTTCTTGGATTAACAGGGAGGAAAATATTCTAAAGTTTAAAGAAATTGGAATATTAGAGTGGATATCATATTTAAGACCTACTTACCCAGTTGGTGAAGGTCATAAGACCTTCCACCAATACTTTGAGACATAAATTTGAGAAGGGAGCTCAAGCATCTTTGAAGAGCTTAGCAATTGTATTTCTTGTAAGCCAGATTCCACAGTGTAAACCACAGTGACTCAATTTGGAAACCTAAATATAATGGAAATAATTGAATCCTAGGGTAGCAGGGGTCAAGTAGCAGCAACCAACTGACAAAGGCAATATCAGAATGTTTACTTTCAGCAGGCAAGCAATATACCTTCATTGTCCTATCTTAGGTATATATCAACTCTCCAGCCCTATGTCATCAATCATCCCTTCATATCTTCTGATTTCCCAAGGGAGACTGGTTTCATGTTCTCCCCCACCTTTTGGATACCAATATCCACAGAGGCTTAAGTACTTCATATTAAATGGTATACTATTTGCATATAACTAACACTCATCCTCCTGTATATTTTAAATCATCTATAGATTACTTACAGTGCCTAGTACAATGCAAATGCTATGTAAATAGTTGTTATATTGTTTAGGGAATCACAATGAGAGAAAAGGTTGTACACATTCAGAACAGACACAACTTTTTTCCAAATATCAACAGTTGACTGAATCCATGGATGCAGAACACTGGATATGGAAGACAAACTGTACTTACTTTGCAGAGATCTTTTTTTTTTTTTAAAGAGAGAGTGAGAGAGGAGAGAGGGAGGGAGAGAGGGAGGGAGGGAGGGAGAGGGAGGGAGATAGAGAGAGAGAGAGAGAGAGAGAGAGAGAGAGAGAGAGAGAGAGAGAGAATTTTTAATATTTATTTTTTAGTTTTTGGCGGACACAACATCTTTGTTGGTGTGTGGTGCTGAGGATCGAACCCGGGCCGCACGCATGCCAGGCGAGCGCGCTACTGCTTGAGCCACATCCCCAGCCCTGCAGAGATCTTGATCAATTTTACCTTCCATAAGACATCACACTGGTCTGTTGCATTGATAATACACTGGTTGGACCTAGAAAGCAAGAATAGCAATCAATCCATACCTCCTGGCAAGAGATTTGTGTGTCAGAGTGTAGAAAATAAATATGATGAAAATTTAGGGGCCTTTTATTCAGTGAAGTTTCTATAAAGCTGGTGATATGTGGCATGTCAAGGTATACTTTCTAACATGAAAGAGAAGTAGTTATATCTGTTCTAGCCTTTAACCAAGAAAGAGGTATAATGCCTAATGGGCCTGTGTGGATTTTGGAGGCTACATATTCCTCATTTGGGTATGTTATCCCAGTCCATTTACAGAATGACCCAAAAAGCTACTAGTGTGGGTGGGTCCCATAAAAGAACAGATTCTACATGAAGTCCAGGCTGCTGCACAACTTGGGCCACATGATCTAACAGATGCAATAGTGCTTGAGGCATCAGTGGCACATAGGGATGTTTTTGGAGCCTCTGACAAGCCTTATAGATGAATTACAGATATCCTTAGGATTTTAGAGCAAGGTCCTGTCATCATCCACAAAAAAAAAAAAAAAAAAAAAATACTCTCTTTTTGAGAGACAGCTCTTGGTTGGCTACTGGATCTTACTGGAAACTGAATGCTTAGCAAAAGGCCACTGAGTTACCATGCAACCTGAGCTGCGCATCATGAACTGAGGGCTATCTGACCTACCCAACCATAAAGTTGGTTATGCACAATAATAGTCCATCATCAATGGAAGTGGTGTGTACACGATCAGACCTAAGAAGTCCCAGAAGGCACAAGTAACAAGAAAAAGTGGCATAAATACCTATGGTCCCCATTCCTGCTGTACTTCCTGCTCTCTCCTAACCTAAACCTATGGCCATGGAAATAACCTACAATCAAGTGACAAGGGAAGAGAAAACTTAGGCCTGGTTTACAGATGAATTCTGTACAACATGCAGCCTCTACCTTAAAGTAGATGGCTATAGCATTTCAGCTCCTCTCTGAGACATTCCTGAATAACAGTGGGGAAGGAAAATCTTCCCAGAGAGAGGAGCTTCAGGCAGTAAATTTGGCTGTATACTTTGACTGAAAGGAGAAATGGTCATATATGTGATTATATACCAATTCATAGCTGTAGCAAATGGTTTGTCTGAATGGTCAGAACATGGGGGAAACATGACTGGTGACAAAGCAATTTGGGGAGAAGTATGTGGATAGACCTTATTGAATGGGCAAAAAAAAATGTGAGAATATTGGTGTCTCATATGAATGCACATTAAAGGTTGACCTCAGTAGAGAAAGATTTTAATGATCAAATGGACAGTCTGACATGTTCTGTGGACAGCAGTCAGCCTCTGTCCTAGCCATTCCTGTCACTACTCAAGGAGCTTATGAACAAAGTGGTCATCAGGGATGGAGGTAATGTATGTGTTCAGCAACACTGAATTCCATTCAGCAAAGTTGATCTTATTATAGCCACTGCTGAGTGCCCAACCTAGTGCCCAGTATAGAGTCCCATATATAGTATTATTTCCCCAGAGTGATTAGCCAGCAATCTGGTGGCAGGTATAACTAAAGCACAAGAAGTAAAATCAAAATTCAATAAATAGGATGGCATCAAACTAAAAAGCTTCTTCACAGCAAAAAATACAATCAAGAATGTGAAGAGAGAGCCTAGAGAATGGGAGAAAATCTTTGCCACGTACACCTCAGGGTGTTCATTTCCAGGATATACAAAGAACTCAAAAAGCTTAACACACACATACAAAAAAAAAAAAATAACCCAATCAATAAATGGGCAAAGGAACTAAACAGACACTTCTCAAATGAAGAAATATGAACAGTCAACAAATATATGAAAAATGTTCAACATCTCTAGTAATTAGAGAAATGCAAATTAAAATCACGCTGAGATTTCATCTCAATCCAGTCAGAATGGCAATTATCAAGAATACAAGTAACAATATGTTGGCGAGAATGTGGGGGAAAAGGTACACTCATACGTTGCTGGTAGGACTGAAAATTATTGCAACCATCCCAGAAAGTAATACGGAGATTCTTCAAAACAATAGGAATGGAACCACCATTTGACCCAGTTATCCCACTCCTCAGTATATATCCGAAGGGTTTTAAATTAGCATGCTATAGTGACACAGCCGCATCAACATTTATAGCTGTACAATTCATAATAGCTAAGCTATGGAACATACCTAGATGCCTATCAATGGATGAATGGATAAAGAAATTGTGGTATATATACACAATGGTATATGACTCAGCCATAAAGAAGAATGACTTTAAAACATTTGCTGGTAAATGGATGGATCTGGAGACTATCATGCTAAGTGAAATAGGCCAATCTCCAAAAAACAAAGGGTGAATAAAGGAAGAGGAAATGGAAAATTGTTCAGAAAATTATACAAAGGGTAATAAAGGGAAGGGAGGGGATAGAAATGGGAAAGACAGTGGAAAGAATTTGACATATCTTTCCTATGTACATATAAAAATACACTACAGTGATTCCCACCATCATGTACACACACAAGATTTGAATTAGAATAAGATATATTCCAAATTAGAATAAGATATATTCCAAGCATGTATAATTTTATCAAAATGGTCTCTACTATCATGTATAACTAAAAATAACCAATAAAAAGTCAATGGAAAACTACAATAAGCTAGAGGGGATTGATTACAAATGGCCCAGACCTTTCAGGAATGAAGGTTTAGTTCACCCCACCAAGTAAAGAAGTAGTACACATGAAATACTTGCTGAAGGCAAAGGGAATACAGAATAGGTAGTGGAAGAAGGTAATTAAAATGCCAACTACAACATGACCAGTTTATAGAAATGAGAACTATAATTGTCATCAGTGTTTCTTAATTATTTTATTATTAATACTTTTGTGTGTGTGCACACATATCAAACAAATATCTGTTGTATTTCCTTTCATATTCCCTTATTATGCAGCATAAGATACCCTGACATTGTATCAATATTTAATTTTTGTTAAATTTCCATTAGAGTACTTAAGTTACAGCATATCAGAAAAAGAGTAATTAGTGGGCTGGGACTGTAGCTCAGTGGTAGAGTGCTTGCCTAGCCTGTGCAAGGCCCTGGGTTCAATTCCCACCACCACAAAAACATAAAAATAAAGAAAAAGAGTAATCATCACTCAAGTACTTTACCTCCTCTTCTGAGAAAGGGATTAGTATGTTTTTGTTTGTAGGCAGGATAGTTATACTATGTTAGGTGAAACTATGACCTTGTTATTGCCTTTACTTGGAAATCTATTATGATTTTAAAAGATGTGTATGAGTCAAGTTGACAAGAAGTAGGCTTATGCTGTTTCATGTATATGTCAACTTGACTATATGAAGGAATTCCTAGATTGCTGATCCAACATTCTTGGATATATCTGTGATAGTATTTCTGATGAGTTAGTAGACTGAGTCAATAGCATCTAAGTCAGTAGACTGAGTATGGACCATTCACCTTCACCAATGTGGGCAGGCATAATATCCAATCTGTTAAGTGCCCAGACAGGATAAAAGATGGAGGAAAAACAAACTCCCCATCACTCTTCTTGAGCTGTGGTATCTATCTTCTTCTAGTCTTGGATATTAAGAATTTCTGATTCTTGGGCCTTCTTACTCTGAGACTTATACCTTATACCCTGAGGCCTCTTGGGACTTTAGTCTTTCTGGCTTGAACTGGAATTTAGACATTAGCTCCCCTTTTCCTCAGATCGTTTGTACTGAACTGAATTATATCACCAGTCTTCCTGATTCTCCAGCTCACAGACACATATTGTGGAACTTCTTGGACTCCATAATCTTGTGAGGCATGATATATTCCCATAGTATATCTCCTCTTATATATGTATCTATCTGTCTATATATCCTACTAGCTCTGTTTCTCTGGAGAGTCCTGAATAACAGAGTTTTCTCAATTATTTTGACCACACACTGATTTGTTTCTGGTATAATGAGGTTAAGGAGGCACTTACTAACATTCCTTAGAACTACTGTCATGAAAAAAAGCACAAAAGAAAATATAACAATACAAAGAATTATTAATGATCTTTAGCTAAAATTTTTCAAGATGGCACTTGCATGCAAGAATCCCACTCCAGTGATAAAATATGCAGTCTAAGGTTTTGACAGGAATAGTGGCATCTGTGAATACTATAGTATAATTGTGATTTGTCGGGAAAAGCCCTCAATTAGGACCAAACTATGAGCTGTTAACAAAAGGATTATTAAATCTTCTCTATAGGCAAAGGTCAAGAGTTCCAAGGTGTCAACAAGCAATCAGTTTGAGCAGGATAACAAGAAAATCCTCTTTAAACAATTTACAACTTATGCTTTTTTAAAAAATGTTTTTTAGTTGTTGATAGACCTTTATTTTATTTATGTGTATGTGGTGCTGAGAATCGAACCCAGTGCCTCACACATGTTAGTTAAGAGCTCCACCACTGAGCCACAACACCAGCCCTCAATATATGCTTTTTGGATCAGAAATTTCCACCACAAATATTCAAAATGGATTCCTTACATACCTGTCACTTTGGAAGAGTTCCTGTATGTCCTTCTCCATTCTAGGTCCTCAGGAACATTTTAGTGTCATGGAAATTCAGAGATGAGAAAGAGATTTTAAGATTTCTACCCAGCATAAGATTCTCTTACACCATGTCCCTGAAAGACTATCATCTAAACCCTTCTTGTACATAGGACAGGCAGCTGTCTATTCTATGAAGCAATCCATTCCACTTTGGAGGCATTCTAGCCGTTAGCAGTATTTTTTATTTTCCAAATTAAATGTAGATTAATTCAACTCTCACAATTAGTGTCCATACTGTATTCTACAGCCAAAAAGAATGAATTAAGCATTTTAACCAAAATTTCAGTTAGGAGAAAGAAATTCAAGAGATCAATTATACAACATTAATAACATCGGAACACAACGCTCCGCCCCCACTGCTGCCGCCACCAAACTGTGCGCCAGCCCTCCACTGCCTACAGCTCCGCCACTATAGAGGACACAAACAAGTACAGCAACATAGAAGAATTCGCAGAGGGATCCAAGATCAACGCGAGCAAGAATCAGCAGGATGACGGTAAAATGTTTATTGGAGGCTTGAGCTGGGATAAGAGCAAGAAAGATCTGACTGAATATTTGTCTCAATTTGGGGAAGTTGTAGACTATAGGATTAAAACAGAACCAGTCACTGGAAGATCAAGAGGATTTGGATTTGTGCTTTTTAAAGATGCTGCTAGTGTTGATAAGGTTTTGGAACTGAAAGAACACAAACTGGATGGTAAAAAAGGGCCAAAGCTTTGAAACGGAAAGCACCCCCTAAAAAGGTTTTTGTGGGTGGATTGAACCCAGATACTTCTGAAGAACAAATTAAAGAATATTTTGGAGCCTTTGAAGAGATTGAAAATATTGAACTTCCCATGGATACAAAAACAAAGGAAAGAAGAGGATTTTGTTTTATCACATATACAGATGAAGAGCCAGTAAAGAAATTGTTAGAAAGCAGATAACATCAAATTGGTTCTGGGAAGTGTGAAATCAAAGTTGCACAGCCCAAAGAAGTGTATAGGCAGCTACAGCAACAACAAAAAGGAGGAAGAGGTGCTGCAGCTGGTGGGTGAGGTGTACCAAGGGTCGTGGCTGAGGTCAGGGCCAAAATGGAACCAAGGATTTAATAACTATTATGATCAAGGATATGGAAATTATAATAGTGCCTATGGTGGTGATCAGCACTATAGTGGCTATGGTGGATATGATTATACTGGGTATAACTATGGGAACTACGGGTATGGATAGGAATATGCAGACTACAGTGGTCAACAGAGCATTATGGCAAGGCTTCTCAAGGGGGTGGCAATCACCAAAATAATTACCAGCCATACTAGAGGAGGACACTGGAGAAAACAGGAGATGCTAAAGAAACCCATCTTGCAGGACGACATTGAAGACTGGTCTTCTGTTGATCTAAGATGATTATTTTGTAAAAGACTTTCTAGTGTACAAGACACAACTACTGTGTCCAACTGTATATAGCCGCCAATTAGTTTTCTTTGTTTTTACTTTGTCCTTTGCTATCTGGGTTATGACTCAATGTGGATTTGTGTTTATACAATTTTATTTGTATGATTTCATTTTAAACCTCAAATAAATGCTTCCTTATGTGAAAAAAAATAACATCGGAACATATTTTGAAAATTGCAAAGATTAGATTTTAAGTATTCTCATCACAGAAAAATGGGAAATAATGCATGTGCTAGCTCAACTGACTCTACAATGTATACATACTTTTTTCAAAATCATGTATGAGGTAGATGACAGTAGATTAGACAAAGGAAAATGAAGGGAAGGGAGGGAGATAGGAATAGGAAAGACAGTGGAATGAATTTGACATAATTTTCCTATGTACATATATGAATATAACCACTGGGAATCTCACCATTGCATACATCCACAAGAATGGGATCCTAATTAGAATAAAATATATTCCATGCTTGTATAATTATATCAAAAATAGAATACACTGTCATGTATAACTATAAAGAACCAAAACATCATGTTGTAAATGATAGATATATTCAATTCTCATTTCTCAATTTTTAAAAAGTACTTTATTTGGAAATAACTATTATCTCCAATGGCTTTTTTGTTTGTTTTGTTTTTGTTCTTTTCTTTTGATACTGAAGATTGAATCCATGGGTGTTTAACCACTGAGTCATATCCCCAGCCTTGTTTTGTATTTTATTTACAGTTAGGGTCTTTTATTTAGAGTTAGGGCCTCACTAAGTTGCTGAGGTTGGCTTTAAACTTGCGATCCTCCTGCCTCAGCCTCCCAGGCCACTGGGATTACAGGTGTGTGTCACTGTGTGTCCAGCTCCCATTGTTTGTTTGTTTGTTTGTAGTTGTAGATGAACACAATACCTTTGTTTCATTTATTTATTTGTTTTTATGTGGTGCTATTGAACCCCGTGTGTGCCTCACGTGTGCTAGGTAAGTGCTCTACCACTGAGCTACAGCCCCAGGCCCCATTGGTTCTCCCTAACTTGAGGAGGCAATTTAAACTCTCCATTATCACATTCTGACCCTAATCATTTTCCAGCGTACATCAAAGCCTTTGGATGGTAACAACATGCACTTACTTAAAAAAAAAATTCTGACAACCAAAAAGTTAATAAGGGGAACTTCCTATTTTAGAAATATTCCAACTAATCAATGAAGGAATGATAGAATTAGAAACATTTTTGGGGCTGGAGATATAGCTCAGTTGGTACAGTGCTTGCCTCCTCACAAGGCCCTGGGTTCAATCTTCAGCACTGCAAAAAAAAAAAAAAAAAAAAAAAAAAAAAAAAAAAAAAAAAGTAGAAACGTTTCTGTAACTCCTATTGAGAAAATATAGGTAATGTTGGTAACCTTGAAAAGAAAAGAGTACTGACTAGAAATATGGAATCTATTTCGTGGAATACATAAACACTACCTGTTTAATCTTCAAAAATGTTAAACATAAATCTGACCAAGCCTCAAGATCCACCTATTTTTTTCGTAGGAAATACAATGGTAAAAGAAAAAATGATACCCCAAGAATTCAATCCATAGATTCAGACTCTGGAAAAATCTATAGGACAATGATAAATGAAAAAAAGAAGTTCAAACTTATTGATTTAAATGGAATTAAAATATTACAATGTATAGATTTACTTATATCCTGATTTAAATAAACTATGAAATAACAATTGTGAGGCAAATGGTGAAATTCAAATGCTAACTGGATATTTAATTAATGATATCAAAGAAATTATTAATTATTGTTAATTTTGGGATATGAAAATGATATTGTACTTATCTTTTTAAATTCTTGACTTTGGAAGATACATAGCAAGATATTTACCAATGAAATAATATGATATCTGGAATCCTGAGATCTCCTTCAAAATAATTCAGTCAGGAGGATAATAGATAAAGCAAGATTGCCCATAAATTGATAAATGTTACAGCTGGGTGATGGGCATATCAGAGATCATTATACTAATATTCCTGCATTTTGTGTCTGTTTTAAATTCTCCATAATAAGCAACTTAGGAAAAAATATCCCTCCGTTGTCTACGACTCAATCCCCATCTCATAAGTCTTTTTTCCTCCAGCAGAATGATTTTCAATTATTTAAGCCATTTCTCCTATAACATGAATTCCAGACACTTCACCATCCTGCTTATCCTCCTTTGGGAAAATCAAAGTTCCCCTCGAACATAATCTCCCAATTGTGGCTTGAGTGCTACAGAGACATTATTATCTCCCTTAATCAAAATACTACAATTTTATTAAAAACCTAGATAACATTAGATGGTTTGTCATTCATTCATATATCTAACTCATATTGAGCTCAGTCAACTAAAGCCATCAAGTTTTATTCACACAAGATGTAGCATATTCAGGCCTTCCATTTGTACAATTGATTTTAATCATAACTGCTAAATCCATCTTCAGTTTCAGCCTATCTTTCCAGTTCATGGAAATAATAATGGTTGTATGAGTACCAATAAAGATAGAAGCTATTTATTATTTTCTCTATGATCATTTGATCTTCATAAATTAGAAAAAAAGTAATTTTCCCCAGGTCACACAACTAGCAAGCAGCATAGTTGATTGAAGCCTTCAATCTTTCCAACTCCCAAACTCCCATTTTTATCCTCTCTCTTCTGGGGTGCCTTGTACAATATTAGCTATTCTCTTTAATGCCATCTGCATACTCTTTAAGGAATGCTTTCTTCCAGATTTTTGATAAAAGTTGTTTATATCGAAATGACGAAGAACAGAGCATGGGGTATTGATAGAGGATGTCAACTGGCACTGGTGTATTTCATATAGGATTAGTGGATCAAATATTAAACTTATTTACCTTTACCTTCACTCAGCTCACATATCCCTATCTATTCTAAATAAATAACATGATCAAGACTGCCAAATGTTTGCTTAAAACAAAAGACAGCTTCTTATCTACAAAATTAGTAATGTGATAAAAAATGAGGTTATTTTAGCATGACTTATTACTAGAAGAAACCATCTGGTTCCTGGTGATTATCATTTTCTTTTCTTAGTGCACATAAAATGTTTATTTAACAATCTAGTCTAAAATCTTGCCAGGAAAACATGCCAAGATTAGAGGTCTGTATTGTCAGGAATCCATTTTTCCTCCATTTTAAATCACTACATATGCCTATCTCCTGACCTAAAAAGTCTTAAAGGTTACAGATATGATTCACAAATCACATTTTCAGATTATTTCAATATCCTAAATTGTAATGCTTTTGGATCTGGAATCTTGCCCCATACTGAGAGTTTTCAGACTGGTAATTTAAAACTATATGTGATTATTATTCATAATGTATACTGATTGCAAATGCAGTTCATAATAATTACTGTAAATGCAGTTTATGATAAAGGTACAGAGTACTATGGGGCTTTAGAAATGGCAGAATGGAGACAGTGTGGACTGGAGTATAAAGGAAGGACTTCATGGGGATGAGATTGACAAAAGTGTTGAGAAATATACAGAAGATATAAAATGAGAATAGTTTAGTTTCTTTTTTTTCTGTTGCCATCTGTCCCAATCATTATAGTTCTTGCTTTTAGTGTTGATTTTTAGGTATTTTATTGTCCTTAGCTTCTTAGCACATTCCTTATAGTAACTTTTGGCTTTACCCTTCATTATTCTATCTTTACTCCTGAGTAAACAGTGCTCAGGGCCTCTTCCAGAGCTAGAGTTCAGATGGAGGAGTTGACCAAGCCAGAATACAGATATGGACCATAACTCCTGGGATAAAATCAGGTCAGGAAGTAAGGGCCAGGCCAAAGTGGAAAACTCAAAGGAGCAGGAGCAGGGCAAGAAATAATCCAAAATACAACCTATGGCAAGCATGATCTAGCAAGCAAGTTTGGCAAAGCCAATATAACAGTAAATACAAAAATAAGAAAGCATATTATACAAGCAGAAGAAATCTGAAATATTTTGCTTGATCTGAACATTCCTTATAATATTCTTTGGGGTTTAAATATTGCTTCTAAAATTTAGTGTCTTACAGTATTTACTTTAACCAAGAGGGAATGGCTATTTAGAAAATTTGCAATGAAGAACAAATATTATGGATATGTTTGAACAATGTACTCTATTGTTCAAAATAGTGAAATTACACTTGTAGCTCAGTCAATCTGCATACATTTCCTGTAGCCTACAATATTCGAGAAATGCAATGTACCTTTGATAGGAAACAAAATGATGGATGTGATAAGGATGTTTAAGATACAATCCTGAGGAGCAAGGATGTTATAATCACATCAGAGAGATGAGATTTGAATAATGATTTTTATAAGGCTATATATAGGAATAAAATGAGTGATATGAATAATATGTTGCAAGTATTCAAAGAAGGGAGACAATTCTGAGTTAGAAATAATTAGATGAGGCTCACAATCCAGGACTCAAAGATTCGGATAGGAAGAAAAAGATTAGAAAGAGCATTTCTCTAAGTTCCTTACAGGCAATGCGAACACAAATGTCTCCTTCTAAAATGTGCTTGACTAACCAGATTGAATTCTACACAATCACTCCTGCATTTTGTACTCCAAAAATTGCTGCTTCCTTTATGCCCCACAGCCAATCTTGGGAGATGGGGAATGAGTAACTTCAAAGATACAGAAAGCCTTTGGGAACATCTTGTAAACGAAGGAAAAAACATGGTCACCCGGAGGCTCCACAATGGTAATCACTACTAAATACAAATTTTCCATCTGTCCTTTGGGTATCTCTTTCGACCTACAAGAAGGCAAACTTCCAAAGCTAAGGTTACAATAAAGCCCTTTTGTAGTGGACCACAAAAAAACAAAAGGGCTATTCAACAGCTTAACATTTGCTTTTGTTTGCAGCTCACAGAACAGCTGCTTTCTGGCTTGTTAATAAATTTCAGTGGGTGTCGTCTGCCTTTTGCAGTCCATCAGAGTTTCTGGGAAAACATGGGAGTAAATCATGTAGTCAAGAGCCTGGAGTTATGTACATGTCTATGTTCATTTCCTACATTACATTTAATGGGGACAACAGATGCCACAAAGAGCCAAACAATTAGTTGACTTCATTTCTGTCATTTCTTCATTCTCTGTCAATGGAATGCAAGTGAAATTTTACCTTAGCAAAGGCACAGACAACTTTCAGGTTTAGTTCTTGTCATACTGAAGAATAAATAAGCAACAGTTTAGGCACAAGAAGTGACATATGATTTACAAATAGTTTACTGACATTTTTGCCTTTCTTTTTCGGAGGGGCTGGGGGTGGGGTTGGGGGTGGGGATTTACATCCCCAGCCCCCCTTTTTTTAAGAGAGAGAGAGAGAGAGAATTTTTTTAATATTTATTTTTTAGTTTTCAGTGGACACAACATCTTTGTTTGTATGTGGTGCAGAGGATCGAACTCGGGCCGCACGCATCCAGGCGAGCGCGCTACCGCTTGAGCCACATCCCCAGCCCCCCACCCCAGCCCTTTTTATTTGTTATTTTGAGACAAGATCTTGCTAAGTTGCCCAGGCTGGTCTCCAACTTGCCATCCTTCTATCTCAGCCTTCCAAGTGGCTAGGATTATAAGCCTACACCACTGCCATTGGCTTGTTTATTGACTTTTAAATCAATAATGTGGACCAGGCTGGACATGGTGGTGCACAAGGTAATTCCAGCCACTCAGGAAGCTGAGGCTGATGAATCATAAGTTCAAGACCAACCAGGTCAACTTAAACCCTTTTTATACTCGAGTTCGGGATCCCCAAAAGACCACCAGAGACCAAGATAGATGTAAGCAGCAAAAAGGTGTTTATTGTGAGCTAGCTGGGTCCTCCGCACACACAGCAACTGGTGACACTGAGAGGCCGCAAGCCCAGGGTTTGTAGCAGTTTTTTACACTCTTTGGGGAAGGCAGGGATTGCACATACATCATAGCATCTCTTAGCAAATCCTCACACAACACGGGAAAATCATAAAACAACTCTAAAACATGATTAGCATATCAAGTGGCGGGAAAGAATCTGGAAATGATTATTGGTTAGTTCAAGGGGTTGACGCACTTTAAAAGGATTGGTTTAAACTGTGAGGGGGGGGGTATGTGCCAGGCTGCAGGGCTTCTGGTTTACATATTGGTCACCACCTCTAGGTGGGGGCCATCTGGAATTTCAGATATTTCAATATATTGGCCTATCTTAGGCAATCGCCATCTGTGTTGTGCAGAGCTTTCTGTGCTTTAGGACTGCAGTAGGTCAAGGGTTAAGTTTCAGAGTAAAATGAGATTGCTTAGGTCTTTCACCCTCAGCAACTTAGCAAGATGTTGTCTCAAAATAATAAAAAGAATTGGGGATATAGCTCAGTGGTAGAGTACCCCAGGTTTCAATCCCCAGTATCAAAAAGAAAAGCAAACAAAAAAGCTCAACAACAATGTGGTAGTCGACTATCTTACCAAAAATAATAGTAGAACACATTTTTAAAACCAAAATCAAGTTGAAACAAGTCACAAAACTTGAAATCCTATGAAAATCCCTTAAAGATCAATGTTAACCATACAGATTTTGTCTAAAACAATCAGGATTTCTTTGAGTTTCAATAACAAGATTTTGAAATATGTGAATTCCCAGTTTTTATACAGAATATTTTTACCATAATTCCTAAACCAATATCAAAAAGTAAATGCTTTTTGTGTCAGATAATTTACCTGGTCGAACAGATATCCTAGAGAGGGGACCTCAACTGCATACAAGTTGGAAAAGAATTTCAGCATATGCTGAAATTACTTACAAAAATTGACACACATTTACGAATGAACATGGGCCATCTTGAGAGTGACAAGCTTTTAGAGAAAAGTGAGGAATACGGATTCAAAGGAGAATGAAGGACAACTCATTGGTATGGGTCGCTAATATTTATAGAGGGGTGGACTAGAGGAGAAGCTAGGGTGGACTTACCAATTTTGCCCCAGTTTCTGTAGGGCTTGTGCATTGAGCATCTGCAGGCAAGGGCATGTGTTAGGAGCAAAGGCTGGACTTCAGTTGAGAAGTTTAGGAATGCCTATTTTGCATTTAAAAGATTCATGGACATTTCCTGCATTCCAACATTCTCTCCTTTATTTTTAAATTTTTGGTATTGGGAATTAAAGCCAGGACTCCCTACTACTGAGTTGCATCCCCACCATTTTAGAATTTTTTTAAATTTTGCGACAGGGTCTCACTAAATTTCATAGGCTATCCTCTAACTTGCTATCCTCCTGCCTCAGCCTTCTAAATCACTGGGATTATAGGTGCATGCCACAAGATGGGATCTCATGGGTGCTCTTTTGAGACTTAGTCTTGGGCCTGGGGATATAGCTCAGTTGATAGAGGGCATTCCTTGCATGCACAAGGCCCTGGGTTCAATCCCCGAAACCACAAAAGAAAAGAAACTTAAGTCTTTTTCTGTATCCCCAAATTCCTATCTCAATATTATTATACACAGTATTTTATTTGTTCCACATAACCAGCCTGTAATCTAGGTATCAAGTTTTACAGACAATTAATCCAAGAAATCACAAAGGATAGGTAGTTTCCTCAAGTCCATATAACTAGAAAGCAGCAGAGTTGCAATATAAACACAGTAATACTTTATTCCCAAAGCTTACATTTATAGCACTGTACCATATCAGTTGTCAAAGAATTCTTCATGGTTGCCAAAGTACTCACTGAAGAAAATACATTTAGTTATCCCATTGAAAAAGTCTAAGGCCAGGCATGGAGGTGCATGCCTGAAATCCTAGCAACTTGGGAGGCTGAGGAAGGAGGATCACCCCAGCAACTTGGGAGGCTGAGGCAGGAGAATTAAAAGTTCAAAGTCAGCCTCAACACTTAGCAAGGCCCTAAGCAATTCCATGAAACCCTTCTCAGAAGAAAAATCATAGGAAGGGCTGGGGATGTGACTCAGAGGTTTAGCACCTCGGGTTCAAATTGAAAAATTTCTGTGTTTTGCAGGATGATAGTAGAATAAGAAAGAAAACCTGCTTACATATGGTCATATAGTGATAGCAACACAAGTTACAGTAGGAAAGCAGCAAGAAACTCAAGAGTGGTTATTTGAATTGTATTTTCATCTGATATTATATTCAACAAATATTTGAGTACCTAATAAATTCAGTTTGGATATTTGCAACTGAGGTACTTGAGAGACATCCAAATGGACTTGAAGAGAAGCCAGCTGGGTCTGTGGGTCTGGGGTCATCTGAAATGTCTCAGTTGGAAATCTTATTCTGGGAGTCTTCAACTTAACTGAAGCAAAAGGTATGACTAAAGCTGCCCCCAGAGAGAACACAGAACCATGAAAAGAGATCCTGGAACTGATATTTAAGGAATGGCACATTCTTCATTATTTTGTGCAGTGCTGTAAAACCATCTGTTTTTAAAAAGCAGCAATGCTGTAGGAAAAGGGATCAGAGAGGACTTCATTTAGGCTTTGATCAGACATTGGTGTTGAGCTTTGAAGTATAAGTATTATTTCCCTTGCCTGTGAAGGTAGGACGAGCAGTTCACTCTTGAGGAAAGGATATAAGCAAAGGCACAGAGGCATAAAATGAAATGTTACATTTGGAGAATAACAAGCAAATCTTTTATTGAAGCAATGTAAGGAATAGAGAGAGAAAGGCCACAAATAAAACCACAGACCAATTATGGCAAAGTTTAATCTATACCCAATGTGAATTTGTTGAAGTTTTAAAGAAAAGTAAAAGCCATATTCATGTTTTTGGAAGAGGATTCTGATTTCATTGAGAGGGATTCATCAAAAATAATAAGATTATGCTTTTTATCTGTTTGTGATGAAATAAATCTCAAGATATTAAACTTATTTTCCTGTATTTTCTTATTTCTTTTGATCTCCCCTTTTCCCCAGGTTATACAGTGCCTTTCATTGCTTTTGGAAAAAGTAAAAGATTCAAATCATGGCTTCTGACATTTAAAACTCTTTTGAGTTACACAAATCTGGAATATCAAGTTTCCAGGGGCTCAAGCCTTAAAAAGTTAGAACTTGGAGCTTATGCCATAAACAACAGATCTGGAATCAAAGTCAGTTTTGTCATTGCAAACTAAAGAATCCACGGGGTTGGGAAGAAAGTTAGAAGTCACCAGGCATGGTAGCACACATCTATAATCCTAACAATTCCAAAGAATGGGGTAAGAGGATTGCAATTTTGAGGCCAGCCTCAAAATTTAGCAAGACCTTGTCTCAAAAAATAAAAAGGGCTGAAGATGTAGCTCAGTGGTAAGAGTGCCTCTCGGTTTAATCCCCAGTACCTACCCCCCAAAAGAAAAGTAGTAAAACAAGAGGGAGAGGCTAATGGATCCCTGAAAAAAAAATGGCCCTAAGTAACACTTTTACTAAAGGAGACTTGATGGTGCAGGGGTAATTAAAAAAAGAAAAGGATATGGGGAATAAGGGAACAGAAATCTTCTGTGTCTCCCTTTTATAGGATGTCTTTCTGTGTCCTCTAAATCTAACAGGAAATAGAAACAGAGAATAGAGATGGCTGCATTGAGAATCTAGAAAAAAAAATGAGCTTGTAACAACCTCAGAGATCCCCAATGTTCTACAAGATACAGGAAGGGCCACATGCTGTTGTGTTCTCAATAACAGGAAAATAACCAGATCCATGTATTCTTGTGATAGAAATGAATAGCACAGGACAGCAATCATCAGGGATAGAGACGTATTGACATGGACAGATAATGAAGACAGAAACAGATAACTTCCCCCACACATACACATACACCAAAAAAAAAAAAAAAAAAAAAGGGAGAAAGACAGGACCCTGAGATGAGTGGAGAACTTCAATTGTTGAGACTGTTTCTACAGTCTAGCTTACTGAGACCAGTTATCAGAAATTAAATTCATATGTAGAAAATTGAGATAAAGGGTGAATGAACAATAATTAATTCCCTTATTTAAATGTACTCACTATCAACATTTTGGTATATTTCATTCCACTTCTTTTTTAATATTTTTTGTTATACATGGATACGATATTTTTATTTTGTTTATTTATTTTTATGTGGTGCTGAGGATTGAGCCCAGGGTCTCATATGTCGAGGCAAGCACTCTACCACTGAGCTACTGCCCCAGCCCTCATTCCAGTTCTTTTCCATAAACATAGAACATATAAATTATTTTGCATTTAACATTATATTGTTAGCATCTTCCTATAAATTAAATATTGCATAAGATACTCCTTGAATAGCCAATAATATTTCACCACATGAATATAAAGTAATTTATTTAATTACTTCCTTAGAGTTAGATTGTCTTTTGTTTTTGTAAATTTAATGTTGCACTGAATATCCTTACACATAAATATTTGTGTCAGTAGTGATCAGTACCTTTGGACAAATTTTTGGAACTAAAAAGCCAAAAAGTACACCTGGTTTAAGATGGCAAGCTAAATAAATTCCCCTCCTGGACACAGGAAGATATCAGAAATGGTACTCACAAGTATGTCACCATCCTTAAGAAATAAGAAACAAGGGAAGAAACAGGAACTCTCTGAAAACCAAAAATGAAAATGCTGAGGTACATGAAATGTTTTTGAGATGTTTGAAAATGCTGATATCTTGAATAGGTGCAAAAAAACCATAAGGACAATTTAAAATATATAAGTTTAGCAAAAGAGAATAGAAAGAATATGTACTTTCCAAAATAGTAGTGAAAAAAATCAGCAAACCAAACCTGTTTTTTTCCCAGTGGACTCTAAAGAAGAAATAACAAAAAAGGAAAATACACAAATCATTGCACATACAGAATACACACTGAAAAAAAATATGATGGCTGAAATACTTCCATATTTTTCATTCATCATAATAAGGGTTTAATGACTAAAGTTGCCCATTAGAAGACAGACTTAGAGTTTAGATTTTTAAATATAAAGCAATATGCTATTCAGAAGGCTTACACTAAAACAAACAACATAGAAATATTGAAAACAAAATGATAAGACTGGGCATGGACTTCAGTGGTAGAGTGCTTCCTTGCCCAGCATGTGCAAGGCCCTGGGTTCAAGCCCAGGCACTGCAAAAGGAAAAAAAAAACAGAAAAGAAAAAGAAATGGAGGACAAAAGGCATGTCAGGCAAATATTAATGAAAATAAATTTAGGAGAGCCATAATATCAAACAAAATAGAATACAAATCAAAGCACATTAAAAGGCTTATTGGTTAAAGGACCAATTCACAAAGAAGATAAAACATTCATAAACTATGGTTGCTTCAAGAAACATTAGAGCTATTTCATATAAAATTTTACAGTTTTTAAAAAAGGTAGAAAGCTTCCAAACTCATTTTATGAAACTAGCAAATTTTCTTCCTATTAGGCAAGCATCCCAGGAAAAGACAGTGTCTTTTTCCTCTGAACCTTATTACATATGAATAATTACAACTCACAGAAGATGTAGTTTAGACAAGGGTTTCATAGCTTCCTCAATATCAACATTTGGGGCTGGAAAATTCGTTATTACTATGGACTATCTTGTGCATTAAAGGATGTTTAATATAGACCAGGCATCCCTGGTCTCTCTCCATTTCATGCCAGTAGCATTTCCTTCTCCACCCCCATCTAGTTGTGACAACTAAAATGGTCTCCAGATGGGCCCAGTGGTGCACTCCCTTAATCTCACTGGGCTCCAGGCTCAGGCAGGAGGATCACAAGTTCAAGGCTAGCCTCAACAATTTAGTGAGGCCCTCCGCAACTTAGAGAGATCCTCTCAAAAATAAAAAATAAAAATAAAAAGGGATGCAGATATGGCTCAGTGGTAAAGCCCCTCAGGGTTCAATCTCCAGCATAAAAAAAAAAGTCTCCAGACACTGCTGAATGTCATCTGGAAGGATAAATCATTCCCAGTTGAAAAACAACTGGGTTTAAAAAATTGCATGGAAGTGGAACTGAAAATACTAGATTAGGTCAAAGCTGAACTCAACTTTCCTCTAAATTTGCAATTATATGAGCCAATACATTTCCTTACTGTTTAAACCACTGTAGAACTAATTTTATGTTACCTGCAGCCAAAACATCAACAAAGTTACACTCTGGTTTAGGCCAAGTTCTCTCAGTTCTTTGGTCAGAAATTATTTGCTACCCTTTACAGTTATTTTTTTTCCATTGAACTTCAGACTACCTACCATGTTAAAAAAGTAATTCAGTTAGAACTTCTTTAACCCTATAATATATTTGGAGAGAACTGGCACCATTACAATATGTAGGCTTTCCATCAAAGAGCATAGTTTTTTTGTTCAATTTTCATGTGGCCCTTTTTGTACCTGAGTATAGTTTTGTAATTTTGCCATATTGGTCTTGCACATTTAATGTTAAGTATTATTGGACGTGTGTTTTGCTGCTACTGATAAATGACATCATTTTGTTAAAGTTATTTCTGATGGTTAATTACCAAAGCCAAAATAATTTAGTTTTCTTTTTCCTTTAAAAAAAATTTGGTTCTGGTACTGAATAATAAAATAAAAAAGGGGGTTTTGTTTGCCCTTTCTATCCTGTAAGGAGGACACAGAAAAATGTTTGAACCTGTAAATCAAGTAAAGGGCTTCTTACCAGACACTGAATGTACGTGTGCCTGGATCTTGTACTACCCAGCCTCCAGAACTGTGCAAATTTAATTTCTGTTGCATATAAGCCCCTGAGTCTACAGTCTATGGTATTTTGTTACAGCAGTCTAAATGGACTAAGCCAACAGGAGTTGGCTGTTACTAATAAACTGCCTAAAACATTTTTTTTTCCTTTTGGTACTATGGGTTGAACCCAGAGGCACTTAACTACTGAACTATATCCTCAGCCTTTTTTTTAATTTTTAAATTTATTTATTTATTTATTATACCATGGATGGAACTCAGGGTTGCTTAACCAATGAACTACATACCTAGCACTTTTTATTTTTTTTATTTTGAGACAGGGTCTCTCAAAATTGCTGAGGCCGGCCTTGAACTTATGGTCCTCCTGACTCAGCCTCCCATGTTGCTGGGACACAGGAATGTACCACCATGTCTGGCTAAAACATTTTCAAAAGTAACAAAAATGCTTTTAGGATTTGATTATTGAGTATAATGCTGGCTTTTACATTTTCTTCATCATATTAATATGTTATATTATAAATTAATATTGAATTATACTATTATTTGATGGCCAATCTACTAATTTTGTCTCTTAATGTACTAACATGACTAATTTTTAAAAATATTTTTTAGTTGTCAATAGACTTCTATTTTATTTATCTATATGCAGTGATAAGAATCAAACCCAGTGGCTCACACCAGAGAGGCAAGCACTCTCCACCACTGAGCCACAACTCCAGCCCATGACTAATTATTTTATTACCTAATACTCAACTATACTTGAATTTCTGGGATTAACTGCACTTATTCAAAATATGACATATTTTCAATCTGTTCCCAGATTTTTTTCTATAGCATTTGTGGAGGTGGTACCAAGGATTGAAACTAGGAGTACTTAACCACATACCCAGCCCTTTTCTGTATTTTATTTAGAGACAGGGTCTCGCTAAGTTATGGAGGACCTCACTAAATTCCTTAAGCTAGCTTTGAACTTACAATTCTCCTTCCTCAGCCTCCCAAAATGCTGGAATTACAGGCATGTATCACTGCTCCCAGATTCCATAGCATTTTTATAGGATTATTTATATCTATATTCAGAAGTATGACTTAATCTGTTTACTATTTTTGTGCTATCCTGTCAGGTTTTATCAAGATTATGTGATTTTAATTATATGAATAGGGAATATTTCCCTTTTATTCTAGGCTCTTGAATAGTTTCTATAGAAAATAAATGATTTGTACCTGAAATACTGAAGAAATTCCAGTATCAAACTATCAAGGCGAATAAAAGTTTTATAGCTAATTCTTTGGTAGCTCTTTCGGTTTCTTCTTTTTTAGGAGTTATAATGGGCAATTTTGCTTCATTTTCTCTTTTTTTTTTTTTTTTTTTTTGGTACTGGGTATTGAACCCGGGGCACTACATCCCCAGCACCCAGAGTACTTTTTTACTTGTTATTTTGGGACAGGACCTCAATAAGTTGCTGAGGTTGGCCTTGAATTTGCAATCCTCCTGCTCAGCTTCTGGAGTTGCTGAGATTATAGGCATGTGCCATAGTGCCCAGGTGCAAATTTACATCTTGAATTCTATGTTAAGGAAAAGGTTCATCAGAGTATCCTGCATAATTATGAAGGTTTGTATTTAATTCTATGTTTAACTTTTTGAGGAACCATCAAGCTATTATCACAGTGACTATACTCATTTTGCATTCCCTAAGCAATATAGGAGGCCTCTCATTTCTTCACAATATGTTTAACAAAATCTAACACCCTTGCATCATAAAAATATTCAACAGTCTAGGAACAGAAGGAAATTTTCTCAATATGATAAAGGGCACCTGTGAAAAGCCTATATGTTACACAGAACTTATTCTGAAATACTGAAAGCTTTCATTATGATTTGAAACAAGACCATTTCAATTCAACATTATACAACATTTTATTAGAGGTTCTAACTACCACAGTTTAGTGGTCACTAA
Source organism: Spermophilus citellus (assembly GCF_964194105.1). Classification (NCBI taxonomy): domain Eukaryota; kingdom Metazoa; phylum Chordata; class Mammalia; order Rodentia; family Sciuridae; genus Spermophilus; species Spermophilus citellus. The sequence continues at coordinate 92,208,565 of NC_138190.1, read as the reverse complement.
ATAATTGAGGAGAGATTTATCTGAACATCTCTAACCAAATATCTTCCATTCTTTGCCAAATGGTTCTCTGTGTGTTGGCCAAACTTCAGCACTCAGCCACACAGTTTGTATCTCTTCCCTAGTCTTTACCTCCTGCTTCCAGAAAGCCTCAAAGTCACCAGAAGGTGAGAGTTTAGGGCCTTCTTGATTATTTCCTTAGCATATGCACAGCCCTTAACCATGTAGCTGGCCTTCTAAAACTCCCAGGAACACATTGTAACTTTTCAAAGACATTAAGGATTTCTCATTCCCCAGCCTTTCCTCCCAAGTTTTTTGATTAGTCTATTGTTTGCTCCAACTCTTATCTATCACCTGTGGCAGAAGCAACTAACAGATTAGCCTGTAAATGTTTTCAACAAATGTCCCCTGGGAAACAATTTGGGAATTAGGCCAATTCTGAGTTAAGGGAAAATAAAGACAAGGTTTTGAACCAGTCTTCTAGGGAACCATAAGACAAGTCAGAACAAATAATTAATTATAATTCTTCCAAATGAGCTCTGTTCTGCTCCCTTAGATACAAAAAAAAAAAAAATGTTGGCTGTTATTTCCAGTTACTGCTGAGTTTTGAGTTTTATAGCAGAGGAAGGGACTAGAGATAGTTAAAATTCTGTAAGGTTATTGATGATTGCTATTCTAACTGGAGTGAGATGAAATCTCAGTGTAATTTTGATTTGCATTTCCCTGTTGGCTAAGGATGTTGAACATTTTTTCATGTTTGTTGGCCATTTGTATTTCTCCTTATGAATCCCACTATTACATATAATTATAAAGCACCAATAAAATATGTAAAAATGAAAATGAAAATTATTTAAGTTTAAAAACTATTCTACAAAGTTTATTGTTCTCACTGAAAATCCACCATTTCCCTTGGACAAGTGCTCTCTAGGTTGCTATAAGCTTTTGGTTAATTTCCACAGTTCTGAAAATGTTGATTCTGCCTATTTTGGCCCATTTTTTCATTGCTTTTATGGAGCAGCAGAATTTGGTGCTACTTTTTCTCTAATTTGTATTGATATCACTCCCTATTTTTAAACATTGATGCATCACTTACTTTTTTGTATTTTTCAATTTACAAATACTAGCCAGGTTTAAAAATGTCTTTTTTTATATAAGTTTAACTATACAATGTATTAAGTATGTACACTATGTGGGACAAAAGTAAGACTTGAAAAAGACATAAAATATGAAGTTGACCTTGTTTGTACCTCATTATATTAATGATATTTCTTTTTCTTTTCTTTTGTACCAGGGATAGAACCCAGCAGTGCTTAACAACTGAGCCACATTATTTAGAGACAGGATCTCACTATGTTGCTTAGGGCCTCACTGAGTTGCTGAGGCTGGCCTTGAACTTGCAATCCTCCTGCCTCAGCTTGCCAAGTTGCTGGGATTACAAGCATGTGCCACAGTACCTGGATTATTAATGATGTTTTTATATATCAGATAAACCATTTAAAGTAAGATATAATATTTGTATTTTTTCAAAGCATTGTTCCAGAAATTTCCTGATCATTACCACTATCATTCTCCAAACAACTTAGAATATACTTGTTTTATCCCACATAAAATAAGTAAAACAGACTTAATAAATTTAACACTTAACATAAAACCATATCTGTGATTTAAAAATTCCATAAAAATTCATTTCAAAATATCAATGATACCAGAGAAACAATCCACTTTCTAGAAATTGGATAAAATAGCTATTGACCAAATATAGGGAAAATGAGGGAGAAGGAAGCAGAGATAGATACTTCAACCAGAGAAATTATTAAGTCCCTTGAACTTGTGTGAGGTAAGCATATATCAGGAACATTCATCAAACACATACCCTAACAAAATCATAAAACATGTATTGTCTTAAATAGGTATTCAAGTGAATTATAATAGTAGCAAATATAAAATTAGTAAGGTGCTATGATCAGAAGGATTTGTGGTGGTTGTTTTTACCATTTTATTTATTTATTTATTTTTATGTTTTTACCATTTTAAAAAGTCTTACTAGACTCACTAACTTCTCTTGATGACAGGAAATAGAGAACTTACTAAAGTTACCAGCCAGTTGTCGGAAAAAAAAAGTGAAATTCTTCATATAGGACTACAATTTGGGAAAATAAACATAGACATTGAATATATTACAAAGGCCAGTAGGTCAGGGACAGATCTCTGATATGGGTCCCCCAGTGGTCATCATCATGAAAGTTTAACCATTCAAAACAGCACCTTAAATACCAAATTTGTTCACATTCACTTGTAAAAATCTTATATAATTCCTTCTTTTGTTTTATGTTTTTCTACTTTACTCATGAAACTATTTATCTATGTCAACATACTGAGATAAATAAAATCTGTGCTTGTTATAAAAATGTATCAACCTGGGCTACCATAACAAAATACCACAGACTGGGAGATTTAAACAATTAAAAAATGTTTTCTCATAGTTCTATAGCCTGGAAGCTTGAGTCCAGGGTATCAGCATGGTTAGTTTTTGATGAGGGCCTACTCCCTGGCTTGTAGGATTCATTTTCTTCTGTATGTCCTCACATGGAAGGAAAGTGGAAGAGCAAGGTCCCTGTTGACCTTCATAACCCTCATGAAGGTCAGGTCCTTAAGATATCACCTTAACTTAATTACTTCCCAAAGGTTCTATCTCTAAACATCATCATATTGAAAGTTAAGTGTTTCAACATATGAATTTGGAAGGGACACAATTCACTCCATAGTATTCTGCCTCTGGCCCTCCAAAAATCCTGTTCTTCTCACATGCAAAATATATTCATGATATCCCATCAAGCCCAAAGATTTTAGTATCAACTCTGAAGTCCAAAATTCTTTCTAAATATCACCAAAATAAGCTATGGGTAAAACTCAAGGTCTGATTCATTCTAAGTCAAAATTCCTCTCCAAGGGAAAATCTGTGAAGGTAGACAAGTGTGCATTCCAAATATAACATTGGGACAGGCATAAGATAGACATTTTCATTTTTAAAGGGAGAAATCAGAAAGAATAAAGGGATATTAGAACCCAATAAGTATAAAACCTAGTATGGAAAATTCTATTAGATCTTAAATTTCAAGAATAATTCTCTTTTGTTTGATGTCACACATTACAGGCCCACTGAGGGTGTGGCAGCCTCACTTCCAAGGCTCCAGGTGACTCCATCCCCATAATTCAGTAGTATAATCCTTTCCCCAAGGCTTTGAACCAAAGCCATCTGTCCTACTGAAAGTCAAGGCAGTGGCCTTGATGATCACTGAATAATCACCTTTGGGATGATTTTCTTCCCCTTCTCTTGAAGAATAAGGCATGTATGTTGCTTGGTCACCACCCTAGTATCCTCTTCAAAATATGCCTTCTCAGTGAAAGCCTATAATCCCAGAAACGTGGGTGGCTAAGGCAGGAGGATCACAAGTTCAAGGCAAGCCTCAATAATTTAGCAACACAGCAAGACCCTGTCTCAACATTAAAAAAAAAAAAAATTAAAGCATCTGGGCATGTAGTTCAGTCATGAAGCACTTCTGGGTTAAACCCTCAGTTCCAAAGAAAAAATGCTTTTTCATTTTTTTGAACATGATAGGCTGAAATTTTCACAAATCTTCAAGTAATAGCTCTGTTTTGCTTAACAATTCCTTCCTCAATATGTCTTTTACCTACCACAATACTATAAGCAGTCAAGAGGAACCAAGTTACTGCTCTAATTCTTTGCTTAGAAATTTCCTCAGATAAATATCCAATTTCATCATTCACAAATTCCTTTTTATAGATTTTTTTAGATGTTGATGTACTTTTGTTTTATTTATTTTATGCAGTGCTGAGGATCAAACCCAGTGCCTCACATGCTAGGCAAGCACTCTACCATTGAGCTACAACCCCAGTATGATCACTCACAAATTCTACTTTCCACAAAATATTGTAACAGTTCAACACTGTAATAAGGACTACCTTTCCTCCAGGTTCTGATAATATGTTTCTCATTTCTGAGTCCTCATCAGACTCACTCTTACCATCCATATTTGTAGCATGCACCTGGGAACTCTGTTCCAGTCTGTATTCATCACCCAGTTCCAAAACCATCTCAAGTCATTTCCACATTTTTAAATATTTGTGTTAGTTTTCCATTGCCATGACCAAAATATCTGACAAAAATAACTTAGCAAAGGAACGACTTATTCTCGCTCATGGTTTCAGAGGCTTCAGTTCATGGTCAGCTGGCTCCATTGCTTTGGGCCTGAGGTGAGGCAGAACATTATGGTTAAAGGGCATGGTAGAGGAATGCTGCCCAGCTCATGGCAGCCAGGAAGCAGTGAGGAAGGGGCCTATGAAAAGATATAGTTCCCAAGGGCACAAATCCCAGTAATTTACTTCATCCAACCATGCCCCACCTGCCCACAGTTAACATCTCCCCCCAAAAGACCATTCAAATATTAATTAATCAAATGTATTAATCCACTGATGAGGCCAGAGTCTTCATGATCCAATCACTTTTAAAAAGTCCAACTATGAATCTTGCTAAATGGGCATCAAGCCTTCAACAGGTTATGGGACTTTGGGGAACATTCCCAATTCAAAATTTAACAGTATTTGTTATTATAGTATCCCATTTCCCAGTACCAAAATCTGTCCTAGTCATACTCCACTATTTGTTATGACAATATACCATGACTGGGTGGCTTCAACAATAGCTATTTATTCTCACACAATTATAAAGTCTGAAAATCAGAGATTGAGATGTCAGTATGGTCAAGTATACTGAGAACTCTCTTCCTGATTTGCAAATGGCCATCTTTTCAATAAGTGTACATATGGCCTTTCCTCAGTGAATGCTCAGAGAGAAACAGAGCAAGAACTCCAGTGTCTCTTGTTCTAAGAGACCTAATTCTATGATGAGGGCCCCATCCTCAAGACCTCATCTAAAGCAAATTAACTCCCAAAGGTCTCATCTCCAAATATTATCACTTTGGGTGATTAGGCTTCAGCATATGAATTTGGGACTGGGGGTAAAAATGTTATCAAGTAAGCTTCATTCTTGTCCTAAGGTTTCTATTATAATAAATATTAAGGAAAATTATATGAGCATATATAATTTTTCATGTTAAAGATGTTATCAAGAGAAACAATTGTTAACAAAGTAAAACATTGAATATTGAAGCCTTAAGAGACTATATGTCTTATGACCTAAGAAAATGGCCTTCTAAGAAGTAGGTAATAACAAAAATGAATTCTACCACATGACTAGAGCAGATATTAGCAATAGAGCCATTTACTGTTTCTCTGAGCAGGATTACCTGGTTGGACAATATTGAGAGCATTGTGATTTCTTAAAATTGCAATTTTAATGAGCCAGCCATATCATTTTTATCTTAATTTGGTGGCTTAACTCACTTACTAATTGTTCCAGTACAATGATCATTAGAAAGTGGAAGAATTCTGTGAGCTACAAAGCTTTTGACATATGAATATTTTTCATCATAGGAATTTCTCTTACTTCCAACTTGTGTGCTGCCAAAGACATCTTTTAAGAACAGAATAATGAATATGAAATTAATTATATCAAAACTTCATCATTCCAAATATCACAGGGTGATAGCTCATTTTGTATTTAAAATTTATTTGGATAAGATTAAACATCTAGAGACTTTGTTAACCCTGAGGTTGAAATACTTAGTTCAAAGAAACTTTGATCCTTTAATTATTCCCATCATATTGTACATTGAAGGGAATTATATTTATCATTAGCCAAGAAAATTAATCTAATAAAGCCACTGATGTGAAACTTGATTATGATATGTTTGAAGAAATTATTTTCCTTGGTTTATTAAATATCTATCTCCAAAAACAAATGAAATTGATTAGTGAGTGTGTGAAAAGCAAGTATTTCTAAATATGGTTCATACTAGGGAGGGCTATCCATGTAGGATTATTTAATTATAAAGGGGGCACAAAGGACTAACCAACACATCTGGCAAGAAAAAAATTGATAGCAGGTTATATCCTAGGTTTCTCCTTGCATTTTCAAAAGGTTTGGCATATTAAATTGATTTTCCATGTGAATGTTATACTCATTTATGTAATTGTTAACATTAATACTTCATTTATAGAATAATAAATTCTTGGGTGTGGAAAAAGTCCTTAATTTTAGAGACAAAAATAATCTAAAGAAGCAACTTCAGGAAGTGCCTGAACCACAATCGTAGTAAAGTGGAGCCTAGCTAGAGGAAATTTTCTTTAATTAAAAGTTCTTCCTTCACTGCTGGATATAATCTCTATAGGTGACAAATAAGCCGAAAATTGAATTCGTTAACTTGGATCACATTTTTCGCTTTTCCAACTGGGAGGTTTGGCTCTGTTATGCAACTGATACATCTGGGAGTCCAAGTTTAATGCCAAGAAAGAAATAATATTTAAATCTTCCAAGTGAATCACTACTTCACTTTTGCAACCTACGTGAAATGCCAAGTGTGTATTCTGCTATGGTTTCATAGCAATAAATCCTATAATGTCATTTTACTTCAAAATGAAAATTGTTGAACCAACAACATTTCAATAAATGTTCACTCACTTCACAAGTGTCCTAGAAAGTTACAAAAACAAGCTGGACATGGTGGCACACACCTTTAATCCCAGCAGATTTGGAGGCTGGGACTGCAAGTTCAAAACCAGCCTCAGAAAATTAGTGAGACCTTGTCTCAAAATAAAAAATGAAAAGGACTGGGGATGTGGCTCAACAGTTAAGGGCCCTGAGTTATATCCCCAGTAACAAAAACGCAGTTATAAAAACAATGCCTTTTGATGCTAAGTATTTTGATTTGTTTATATATCCTAGAAATTATTGCTCTATCTGATGTGTGTGGGAAAAATTTGCTTCCATTCTGTAGGTTCTCTATTGACTTCACTGATTGTTTCTTTTGGTAAGAAGCAGATTTTCATTTTGAATCCATCCCATTTATTGATTCTTGACTTTATTTCTTGCACTATAGGAGTCTTATTAAGGAAGTTCGGGCCTAACCCAACATGATGAAGATTTAGGCCTCCTTTTCTTCTGATAGGCGCAGGGTCTCTGGTCTAATTCCTTGGTAGGTCCTGATCCATTTTGAGTTGAGTTTTGTGCATGGTGTGAGACAGGGGCTTAATTTCATTTTGCTGCATATGCATTTCCAGTTTTCCCAGCACCATTTGTTGAAAAGGCTAACTTTTCTCTAATATATGTTCTTTGTGCGTTTGTCTAGTATGAAATAACTGTATTTATGTGCATTTGTCTCTGTGTCCTGTATTCTGTACCATTGGTCTACAAGTCTATTTTGGTGCCAATACCATGCCAATTTTGTTACTATTGTTCTGTATATATTTTAAGGTCTGGTATTATAATGCCACCTGCTTCAATCAATCAATAAGTGGGCTAAGGAACTGAACAGAGACTTCTTAGAAAAAGATATACACAATCAACAAATATGTGAAAAAAAATTCAACATCTCTAGCAATTCGAGAAATGCAAATCAAAACTACTCTAAGTTTTCACCTTATTCCAGTCAGAATGGCAGTTATTAAGAATACAAGTGCTGCTGGCCGTGTGTGGGACCTCCCTGATTCCTAAATACATGGGCTTCTCCACAGAGCAGCCCAGGGCCTGCCAGCTGGCTTCCCTCAGAGCCACGTCTATTGGTAACCCAAAATCAGAAGTGACATCCCATCACTTTTGCCATATTCTTGTTGTTAGAAAGAAGTCAGCAGACTAAAAGAGTGATGAGGGACCGCCCCACAGCTGGAGTCTGCGGCGCACGCTGGGAAGCGGCGAGGTGCTAGAGCGGGAGTGCAGCGATGCAGATTCTGGGGGCTCCTGCTAGTGGTGCAATGGCCGTGCTTAGTGCTGAGCTCCGGCTTTGAGACAGAGGAGAGAAGCAGTCCAGTTCAATTCTCGACACCGGTCAGACCACGGAGGAGGACAGCAGCCGCCATCTTGGAGAGCTGATGTAATCATCCCTGTTTTCTACTGATCTCAGTCATTCAGCTACGGAACAGGTGATTTCAGGCTGGTACTTGCCTGCGTCTCGCAGACACATCGCTCAGGCTCGGGGCTGGAGAACCTGTGGAGAATACTCCTTGGGGCTCGCTCCTGGCAAGGCGTGCACCGGGCTTTGAGCGGCTGGATTCTGGTTCCCCGGGCTGCTTTGGCCCAGGGCTGGGGAACCTGCAGAGACTGTGTGTTGAGGCCAGCTCCAAGTGGAGCGGGTGCTGAGCTTGGGGTGGCTGGGCTCTGACTCCGGGAACAGTTTTGGCCCGGGGCTGGGGAGCCCGTGGGGACTGCGTCTTTGAGCCTGCTCCCAGCGGAGCGTGCACCGGGCTCTGGCTCCCGGGGCTGCTTTGGCCTGGGGCTGGGGAACCCGCGGGGGTCGCTCCGTGGAGCCTGCTCCTAGCGGAGCGTGGCCGGGATCGGAGAGGCCGGGTTCTGGCTCCCGAAGCTGCTTTGGCCCAGGGCTGGGGAGCCTGCGGTGACTGCTTCTCGGTCCGGGTCCTGCTGGGTGCTGTGGGGGCCAGGGGGGCAGAGTGGAGCTGCCGCCTGCGCCCAGAGCAGGCCAAGTGATCCGCCGGCGTGGTATCACGACACCCCAACTGCAGCTGGGGCCGAAGAGAGTAGCCGCCCACGCCTAGAACAGGACCAGCGACCCGACAATGGCGCGGTACCCAAGTCACCCCACTTGGACTAGGGGCTGTGCAGAGCCACCGTAGGCAGGCAGACCTGCAACCCACTGGCAGGACAGGCCCGGTAGCCTGCCAGCATGGTGGACAAGTAGCATTGAGGCAGTCACATCACACTGGTTGGAGTGGGGGTGGAGCAGAGCCGCCGCCCGTGTCCGGAAAAGGCCCAGCGACCCGTTGGAGAGGCAGTCAGGTACCCCCACTGGGAGTGGGGGCTGAGCAGAACTGCCGCCAGAGCCCGCAAGGTAGGCAGACCTGCGACCCACCGGCGGAACAGGCCTAGAGGCCGACCAGCGTGGTAGACACGTCACACCAATTGGAGTAGGGGCCGAGCAGAGCCGCCGCCCACATCCGGATCAGGACCAACGACCCGAGGGCGTGGTAGTTACGTCACCACAATTGGAGTGGGGGCAGAGCAGAGCCGCCACTCGCGCCCGCAGGGTGGGCAGACCTGCGACCGACCAGCGTGGTAGACAGATCACCCTAATTAGAGGAGGACCACAGCCACTACCCGCCCTGCAAGGGAGATTTCCCAACTATACAAGAGCAATATAAATAAATAGGGGGAAAATTTCAAAAACACAACAGTTTCACCAAGCAGAAAGAAACACGAGCAGTATGAAAAGACAAGGAAAGAAAGGACTACAAGCAATGCAGGTCAACTCAACTTTAGAAGAGGTAATAGCTGCAACAGATGGAATGTCAGATAAAGAGTTCAGGATATACATGCTTCAGATGATCTGGAGTCTCAAGGAAGACATGAGATAGCAAAATCAGACAATGAAAGATCACTTTGAAAACGAAATACATATACAAATCCAGGAAGTAAAAGATCAATTTCACAGGGAGATAGAGGTAATAAAAAACAAACAAATAGAAATCCTAGAAATGCAGGAAGCAATAAACCAACTTAAAAACTCAATTGAGAATACTACCAGCAGAGTAGATCACTTAGAAGATAGAACATCAGACAATGAAGACAAAGTATTTCAACTTGAAAAGAACATAGACAGCTCAGCAAGTCTGCTAAGAAACCATGAGCAGAACATCCAAGAAATATGGGATAACATTAAAAGACCAAACTTAAGAGTCATTGGGATACAGGAAGGCACAGAGCTCCAAACCAAAGGAATGAGCAATCTATTCAATGAAATAATTCAAGAAAACTTCCCAGACTTGAATAACGAGACAGAGTCCCAAATCCTAGAAGCCTACAGGACGCCGAATGTGCAAAATCATAAGAGATCCACACCTAGACACATTATAATGAAGATGCCCAACATACAGAATAAGGAGAGAATTTTAAAAGCTACAAGAGAAAGGAAGCAGATTACATTTAGGGGTAAACCAATCAGGATAACAGCTGATCTCTCAACAGAGACTTTGGAAGCTAGAAGATCCTGGAATAACATATTTCAAACACTGAAAGAAAATGGGTTCCAACCAAGAATTGTGTATCCAGCAAAATTAAGCTTCAAGATGGAAGATGAAATTAAAACATTCCACGATAAACAAAAGTTAAAAGAATTTGCAGCTAGAAAACCATCTCTCCAAAAAATCCTCGGCAAAACGTTACAGGAAGAGGAAATGGAAAATAACAATGAAAACCAACAGTGGGAGGTAGGACAGTAAAGGGGGGAAAGTAACCAAAGAGGAAAGCTAATCAGGTTTAGTAACATAAATAAACAAATATGACTGGAGGAACAAACCTAATCTCAATAATAACCCTAAATGTTAATGGCTTAAACTCACCAATTAAGAGACACAGGCTAGTCGAATGGATCACAAAACAAGATCCAACAATATGTTGCCTACAGGAGACGCATTTGATAGGAAAAGATATACATAGACTGAAGGTGAAAGGCTGGGAAAAATCATTCCACTCATATGGACTGCGGAAACAAGCAGGAGTGTCCATACTCATATCAAACAAAATAGATTTCAAGCCAAAGTTAATCAAAAGGGATAAAGAGGGACACTACATACTGCTCAAGGGAACCATACACCAACAAGACATAACAATCATAAATATATATGCCCCAAACAATGGTGCAGCTATGTTCATCAAGCAAACTCTTCTCAAGTTCAAGAGTCTAAAAGACCGCCATACAATAATCATGGGAGACTTCAACACACCTCTCTCACCACTGGACAGATCTTCCAAACAAAAGTTAAATAAGGAAACTATAGAACTCAATAACACAATTAACAACCAAGACTTAATTGACATATATAGAATATACCACCCAACATCAAGTAGTTACACTTTTTTCTCAGCAGCACATGGATCCTTCTCAAAAATAGATCATATATTATGTCACAGGGTAACTCTTAGACAATATAAAGGAGTAGAGATAATACCATGCATCTTATCTGATCATAATGGAATGAAACTGAAAATCAACGATAAAAGAAGGAAGGAAAAATCATGCATCACTTGGAGAATGAACAATAGGTTACTGAATGATCAATGGGTTTTAGAAGACATCAAGGAGGAAATTAAAAACTTCTTAGAGTTAAATGAAAACACAGACACAACATATCAGAATCTATGGGACACATTGAAAGCAGTTTTAAGAGGAAAATTCATTTCTTGGAGCTCATTCCTTAAAAAAAGAAAAAAACAACAAATAAATGATCTCATACTTCATCTCAAAATCCTAGAAAAAGAAGAGCAAAACAACAGCAAAAGAAGTAGAAGGCAAGAAATAATTAAAATCAGAGCTGAAATTAATGAAATCAAAACAAAAGAAACAATTGAAAAAATTGACAAAACTAAAAGTTGGTTCTTTGAAAAAATAAATGAAATCGACAGACCCTTAGCCATGCTAACGAAGAGAAGAAGAGAGAGAACCCAAATTACTAGCATACGGGATAAAAAAGGCAATATCACAACAGACACTTCAGAAATACAGAAGATAATCAGAAATTATTTTGAATCCTTATACTCCAATAAAATAGAAGATAGTGAAGGCATTGATAAATTTCTTAAGTCATATGATCTGCCCAGATTGAGTCAGGAGGATATAGACAACCTAAACAGACCAATAACAATAGAGGAAATAGAAGAAACCATCAAAAGACTACCAACTAAAAAAGCCCAGGATCGGATGGGTATACAGCAGAGTTTTACAAAATCTTTAAAGAGGAAATAATACCAATACTTTTCAAGCTATTTCAGGAAATAGAAAAAGAGGGAGAACTTCCAAATTCATTCTACGAGGCCAACATCACCCTGATTCCGAAACCAGACAAAGACACTTCAAAAAAAGAAAACTACAGACCTATATTTCTAAGGAACCTAGATGCAAAAATCCTCAATAAAATTCTGGCGAATCGGATACAAAATCATATCAAAAAAATTGTGCACCATGATCAAGTAGGATTCATCCCTGGGATGCAAGGCTGGTTCAATATACGGAAATCAATAAATGTTATTCACCACATCAATAGACTTAAAAATAAGAACCATATGATCATCTCGATAGATGCAGAAAAAGCATTCGACAAAGTACAGCATCCCTTTATATTCAAAACTCTAGAAAAATTAGGGATAACAGGATCATACCTCAACATTGTAAAAGCAATCTATGATAAGCCACAGGCCAGCCTCATTCTGAATGGAGAAAAATTGAAGGCATTCCCTCTAAGATCTGGTACAAGACAGGGATGCCCTCTCTCACCACTTCTGTTCAACATAGTCCTCGAAACACTGGCCAGAGCAATTAGACAGACGAAAGAAATTAAAGGCATAAAAATAGGAAAAGAAGAACTTAAATTATCACTATTTGCAGATGACATGATTCTATACCTAGCAGACGCAAAAGGGTCTACAAAGAAACTATTAGAGTTAATAAATGAATTCAGCAAAGTGGCAGGATATAAAATCAACACGCATAAATCAAATGCATTCCTGTATATCAGTGACAAACCCTCTGAAACGGAAATGAGGACAACCACTCCATTCACAATATCCCCCCAAAAAATAAAATACTTGGGAATCAACCTAACAAAAGAGGTGAAAGACTTATACAATTAAAACTACAGAACCCTAAAGAGAGATATAGAAAAAGACCTCAGAAGATGGAAAAATATACCCTGTTCATGGATAGGCAGAACTAACATCATCAAAATGGCGATTTTACCAAAAGTTCTCTATAAGTTCAATGCAATGCCAATCAAAATCCCAACAGCATTTCTTGTAGAAATAGATAAAACAATCATGAAATTCATATGGAATAATAAAATACCCAGAATAGCAAAAACAATGCTAAGCAGGAAGTGTGAATCAGGCGGTATAGCGATACCAGATTTCAAACTATACTACAGAGCAATAGTAATAAAAACAGCATGGTACTGGTACCAAAACAGGCGGGTGGACCAATGGTACAGAATAGAGGACACATTAACCAATCCACAAAACTACAACTATCTTATATTTGATAAAGGGGCTAAAAGCATGCAATGGAGGAAGGATAGCATCTTCAACAAATGGTGCTGGGAAAACTGGAAATCCATTTGCATCAAAATGAAACTGAATCCCTTTCTCTAGCCATGCACAAAAGTCAACTCAAAATGGATCAAGGAGCTTGATATTAAATCAGAGACACGGCGTCTGATAGAAGAAAAAGTTGGCTCAGATCTACATATTGTGGGGTCGGGCTCCAAATTCCTCAATAGGACACCCATAGTGCAAGAGTTAACAACTAGAATCAACAAATGGGACTTAGTCAAACTAAAACGTTTTTTCTCAGCAAAAGAAACAATAAGAGAGATAAACAGGGAGCGTACATCCTGGGAACAAATCTTTACTCCACACACTTCAGATAGAGCCCTAATATCCAGAGTATACAAAGAACTCAAAAAATTAGACAATAAGATAACAAATAACCCAATCAACAAATGGGCCAAGGACCTGAACAGACACTTCTCAGAGGAGGACATACAATCAATCAATAAGTACATGAAAAAATGCTCACCATCGCTAGCAGTCAGAGAAATGCAAATCAAAACCACCCTAAGATACCATCTCACTCCAGTAAGATTGGCAGCCATTATGAAGTCCAACAACAACAAGTGCTGGTGAGGATGCGGGGAAAAGGGTACACTTGTTCATTGTTGGTGGGACTGCAAATTGGTGCAGCCAATTTGGAAAGCAGTATGGAGATTTCTTGGAAAGCTGGGAATGGAACCACCATTTGACCCAGCTATTCCCCTTCTCGGTCTATTCCCTAAAGACCTAATAAGAGCATGCTACAGGGACACTGCTACATCGATGTTCATAGCAGCACAATTCACGATAGCAAGATTGTGGAACCAACCTAGATGTCCTTCAATAGATGAATGGATAAAAAAATGTGGCATTTATACACAATGGAGTATTACTCTGCATTAAAAAATGACAAAATCATAGAATTTGGAGGGAAATGGATGGCATTAGAGCAGATTATGCTAAGTGAAGCTAGCCAATCCTTAAAAAACAAATGCCAAATGACTTCTTTGATATAAGGGGAGTAACCAAGGACAGGGTAGGGACGAAGAGCTTGAGAAGAAGATTAACATTAAACAGGGATGAGAGGTGGGAGGGAAAGGGAGTGAGAAGGGAAATCGCATGGAAATGGAAGGTGATCCTCAGGGTTATACAAAATTACATATAAGAGGAAAGGAGGGGTAAGAGGAATAATACAAGTGGAAGAAATGATTTACAGTAGAGGGGGTAGAGAGAGAAAAGGGGAGGGGAGCGGAGGGGAGGGGAAGGGGGATAGTAGAGAATAGGATAGACAGCAGAATACATCAGACACTAGAATGGCAATATGTAAATCAATGGAAGTGTAACTGATGTGATACAGCAATCTGTATACGGGGTAAAAATGGGAGTTCATAACCCACTTGAATCAAACTGTGAAATATGATATATTAAGAACTATGTAATGTTTTGAATGAGCAACAATAAAAAAAATAAAAAAAAGAAAGAAGTCAGCAAAAAAAAAAAGAATACAAGTAACAATAAGTGTTGTTAAGGATGTGGGGGTAAAGGCATACTCTTACATTGCTGGTAGGACTGAAAATTGGTGCAACTAATATGGAAAGCATTATGGAGATTCCTTGGAAAACTTGGAATGAAACCACCATTTGACCCAAAGGACTTAAAAACAGCATATGATAGTGATGCAGCCATATCAAATTTCATAGCACCACAATTCACAATAGCTAAATTGTGTAACCAACCTAGATGCCCTTCAGTAGATGAATGGATAATGAGACTGTGGTATATATACACAATGGAATATTGCTCATCATTAGAAGAGAATAAAATCATGGCATTTGCAGGTAAATGGATGGAGTTGGAGAATATAATGCTAAGTGAGTAAGCCAATCCCCAAAAAACCAAAGGCTAAATGTTTTCTCTGATAAGTGAATACTGATCCATAATGGGGATGCGAGGGAGTGTTGAGAGCCACAGCCGAAGGGGCCCCAGCAAACTTCCAGCTGATTGGCTCACTGTGGCCCCAGCAAGCTTCCAGCTGCCAGCTGATTGGCTCCTCATCGGTGATGCTCATTGGGCTGTTTCCCCGCCCTTTCAGACCACGGAGCTGCTCATTGGGGGACTCTTTTGGCTCTGCCCACATGACCCAGCCAATTGGCCTCAAGAGCAGGAGGACTGGGGGTTGAGAGGCTTGTGGGAAGCTGGTGGTGGCAGTTGGGGTCTGAGGGAATTCCTGAAGAGCTCTGTGGTAAGGCCTGTGTGTTCTAAAAATAAAGTTCGTTTGTGCTTGATAAGTGGGTAGTGAATTGTGCCCAGCCAGACTGTGGCAAGGGAGCATGGGAGGAATAGAGGAACTTTGGATGGGGCAAGAGGGAAGGAGGGGAAAGGAGGAGGCAGGGGGTAGGAAAGATGATGGAATGAGATGGATATCATTACCCTAGCTACACATATGAAGACATGAATGGTGTGACTCCTTTGTACAACCAGAGAAATGAAAATTTGCATGCCATTTGTGTACTATGAATCAAAATGCATTCTTCTTTCATATACAACAAATTAGAACAAATAAATTAATTAATTAATTTAAAAATAAAAAACAAGGGCTTGTTTTGCTTTTGATTAAATATAGCATTTATAGTTGTCATCTAAAGTAGAATATCAGCAGAACCGGACATGTGATTAGTAGTCCTTTTTCTGTCTTCTTCAGACTATGTAAACCATTAATCAAATATGGTACATTGTAGTAAAACTGACAAAGATTAACAAAGAAAATAATTGTGTGCATCAGAATTGAAACTCAGCACATTTTCTTTAACTGTCTAGTATGTTAACTGAATTCTACCAATTAATAAGCATGCAATATGATCTTACAGGAAATCAATTTGCACAAAAAAAAGTCAGGCAGAAGTCCAAAAAGAGGAGCAAGGGATGTGGCTCAGTGGTAAACACTTGCCTAGAATGCAGGAGGCCCTGGATTTGATTCCCAGCACCACACACACAAAAAAAAAATGTCCTGAAGGAAATTATGTAAAGAACTATAATGACCAAGGCTATCAACAGAATGATATGGGTTTTTGTTGTTCTTGTTTTGGTTTTGGTGTGTATGTGTGAGAGGGGTACTCTACCACTGATATACACCCCCATCTCTTTTTATTTTGAGACATGGTCTTACTAAATTGCTTGAGCTAGACTCCAACTTGCAATTCTCCTGCCTCAGCCTCCTGAGCAGCTGGGATTACAGCCAGGCACTGCAGCACCAGCAACATGTTTTTATATTTGTCTGTTTCACTTAAGGTGTACCCATTTAGTTTGAGAAAACAAAGTATATCTACTTATTTTTAATCATTAAGGTTTATTATGATATACTACTTATAGTGAAATGTTCAACAAATTTTTGTTAAATGAGTGGAATAATACATCAAAAACATTGGGTGGAAAAAATAAAACCTTATTTAAATTAGGCCCATATATAGAGAGAGATATATGTTTTCAAATTATAATATTCACTAACTGGATTATTTGAGTCAGATGTTCATTAATAAGGTAATTGATTGAATATACAAGGGAATCAAGCTTATGTCAGTACTCCAAGTGGTAGAACCATGATAAAATAGTTTACAACATAGTATCAACTGGATCCAGTTGGTAGCAGTATGGGTTGGTAGCTTGAATATCATTTTCTCTGTAGACATCACCATGACCATAAACCATTAATAATGCTTTGCATTGAAAGATCTGTGCTATGGTTTAAAGATTAGGTTTTCCCCAAATCTCATGTGTGAGACAATGCAAGAAGGTTTAGAGGTGAAACGATTAAGTTATGATAGTCTTAATCTAATCAGTGCATTAATCCCTTGATAGGGATTTTCTGTGTGATCAATGTAGGCAGGAAGGGTGTAGCTGGAGGAAGTGGATCCATGGAGATGTGCCTTTGGGCACATGGTGAGGGGAGCTCCTTCTCTCTGCTTCCTGGTCCCATGTCCCCAACTGCTTTCCTCCACCACACTCTTCTGCCATGATGTTCTGCCTCATTCCAGACCCTGAGTAATGTAGTTGGCCATCTATGGACTGAGACCTCTGAAACTGTGAGCCTCAAAATAAATTTTTCCTCCTTTAAAATTCTTCTCTTTCTTGAAGAGTCTTTTGGTCACAGCACCAAAAAAGCTGACTAAAACAATATGGTAAAACTACTGACTAATTATCCTGTTGCTGAGTATGTATAAGCTCACCTTAAATAGGTAGACCAGTGGGATATATAATATGTATACATATATACATATATATGTATATGTATTATATATATATATGTGTGTGTGTGTGTGTGTGTGTGTGTGTGTGTGTGTGTATACACATACACATATACATGATCTGCACCTGAGGGAGTAATCTGCACTCTTCCTATACACAGGTGTGTTTTTTCTATGTCTAGTAATCAAAGAGGATATAACATTTTAAGAAAAGTGAAACTAAAATTTATGATTATGTGTATATATACTACAAATAACAAGAATCAATGGAAATATTATTTTATCTCCTACTATTTACAATTTACTTGTGTTCTCAATATTGAAAATACTAATACCCTATTTAGATGTAAAAACACCACAACTCATGCTTCCAACTTTTAGTTATATGTTCATTAAACACATATATTTCCAAATGATGCTGGCTCAACAAAATTATATCTCATAGGCTATCCTAAAAATTTGATGCAATGACATTTAAAGTCCTGGGAAATGATATTTTAATGAGATCCCTTATCATTTTGTCAATTATAAAATCAAACCTCACAGAAATAGAAAGGACTCTAAAAACTTCTTGCCTTTGGACACTCAATATATTACTATGCATATTTTATAAGATAAGGAAACTGAAGCACAGAAGAGTAGATACTTGTTCCACATATTACCATTTTTAGGGTCCCTTTGCATAAGATCTCATTAATTAAGAAATGAGTCAGCATAAGCTGAACTAATTCCTGAGAAGATGATACTAATATATCACACATAGTTTTCCTCTTTCCACCCCCATCACTCAAACCACTCCGGTTTACATACTAACATTTTAGATGAGCATAAAGGGAATTCTAGTTCTGAGTTTGGGCTGTCAGTATCTTAAGTAAAGTGTCTTTTCTTTGAAACTATAAAGAGCTATTGGCAATTCCTCTAACACAGGGATGTAATTTAAGAATCTACTTCTTAAAATTCAATCTTTTATAAATACCAAATTTTCTGAGCACTAAATTCTTGAATTATCTAACAGTTCTTACTTTGTTTTAACATCTTTTAGAATTCAATACTACAATGAAGTCATAGAACTTTCCTAAAGCTTTTAATCTTTTATATTAAAATGACTCATTCTAGGAAAACTAAGCCGCACCTAATTACATTGTAAATCCAATCCAAACTTTGACACTAAAACAAAGTAAACATTGGTTTTAATCAGGATTAATATCCATTAGAGAATATATTTCTACAATGATGATGAATTCTTATTGTACATAGGAATATTAGTAATTTCTGATGCAGAAGCCGATAAGATACATCTGAAATGTGAAGATATGTACATTAAACCAAATATTCATGTCAAACACATATTCCTGGTTTGCAATTTTTTCAGTTCAATATGACCCTCAATATTTTTGTTTACTCAAGTCTCATGATATTTATAACCACATTCTGGTACCAACTTTGTAATGACATGAGAATTTTGAGCCCCCATGGAAACTAAGTTGACTACTATAAATACAACATAAATAAGATTAGATGTCTTTTTCTAAGTTTTCAGAATACTTACAAAATAACAGTACATCTGAGGTATAGGGAACTAGAGGCCCCAGATTTAAGATTATGATTTAAACTTGTTCCTTCTGCGCAATGCCTTTTTTAAATTGGTGAATACTATTTATACAGAATAGTGGGTTTTCTTGTAGCTTACTCATACATGTGTAGAACAAACTTTGTTCAATCTTACTCCCAATACCTCCCCTTACCCTCTGTTCCTCCCTCCCTCTAGTCCCATTCCCCTACCCTAATGGTCTCTCTTCTACTCTCATGATTTCTTTCATTTTTCTTTTTGCCCTTCTAGCTCCTAAATATGAGAGAAAACATATGGCACTGGTCCTTCTGAGTCCAGTTTATTTTGCTTAACGTGGTGGTCTCTAGCTTCATCCATTTTCCTGCAAATGACAAAATTTTGTTCTTTATGACTAAATAAAACCCCACTGTATTTATATACCACATTTTTTTTCTCCACATATATAGACAGACACTTAAGCTGATTCCAGGATAGGCTATTATAACTAGTGACAAAATAAACATGGGTATGCAGGTATCTCTTCAGTATGCTGACTTTGTTTCCTTCAGATAAATACCTAGAAACACTAGAGTAGAGTCATATGGTGGTTCCATTCCTAGTATATTAAGAAACTTCCATTCTGATTTCCATAGTGGCTTGACTAATTCACATTCCAACCAATAGTACATAAGAGTTCTGCATCCCCGCCTCAACCCTCTTTCCATCCTCACCAGCATTTGTTGTCTTTTTGATGATTGCTATTCTGACTGGAATGAGATAGAATTTTAATATAGTTTTGAATTGCATTTCCCAGACAGCTAAAGATGTTTAACTTTTTTTTAATATAATTGCTGAATGTTTGTATTTCTTCTTTGAGACGTATCTGTTCAGTTCATTTGCTCATTAACCGAATGGGTTATTTAGATATGTTTTGGTGTTAAGATTTTTGCGTTCCTGGGCTGGGGTTGTGGCTCAGTGGTAGAGCGCTTGCCTAGCATGTGCGCACCCTGAGTTCAATCCTCAGCACCACATAAAAACTAAGGTATTGTGTCCAACTACAACTAAAAAATAAATATTTTTTAAAAAGATTTTGAGTTCCTTATATACTACAAATAGTTATCCTCTAACAGAAGAGTAGCTGGCAAAGATCTTCCATTCTGTAGGTAATCTTTTCATAGCATTGTTTATTCAGCTGTGCAAAAGTTTTTAAATTTGATGCCATCTGTTTATCGATTTTTGCTATTATTTCCTGAGCTATACAAGTCTTATTCAGGAAGTTGTTGCCTGTGCCTATGGTGAAATGTTTGTCCTGTGCTTCCTCTGACTAAAACAAAGTTTCTGGTCTTATACCTTGGCCTTTGATCCACTTGAGGTTGATTTTTGCACAGGGTGAGAAATAGGGATCTAGTTTTATTCTTCTATGTATGGATATCCAGTTTTTCTATCACCATTTGTTGAAGAGGTTGTCTTTAACATATTATTTTGGCTCAGTAGCTGGATCCCTCCCTGGTACAGGTAGCAGTTTTGAGTGCACCCAGGAATTTCTTGGCATATGGGGAGAAGCACTGTGGGCCCAGGGTTAATCAGAATGATTTCATCCTTCCTTTCTCCAGTGCAGACCTAAGTGGCCTGGAAATTCCACAGTTGGCCTGGGAACCCGTAGGTCTTCTTTGCAGTGGGGTTGGCAACAAGTTATCTCTTATCTGATGAATAGAACCCTGTCCATCTTTGATAGACTACTTTGTGTTCATCAGAGAGTCTTCAGTGCACAGAAGAAGAGTGTGCACCCAGGTGGTAGAGTGGGCCCACTCCATTCTTTCTTCCAGCCAGCAGGTTTCATTGGCTTTACACTCACAGAAATATCATGCATAATTTATTAAGACCATTTGCTATAAGGTCATTCCTCCGTGGTAATATTTGTTGTGATCTTCAGGGTCGATGAAACTATAAGGGATTGTTTCCCTAAATTGCAGGCTTAGATGTGACCTCAAAATGATGGATCCCCACCATTGTCTCCACCTATCAATTGAGAAATGTGAAGTACTTCTCAGGCAGTAACCCCCTGTACAGTTCCCAGCTAAATTCAGATTGACTTCCTCTTCTGCTACTGTTTCTGTACTAATTTTGTTATGCTCCCCTTCCTCTCCCTTTGTGTGATTCTTTTACCCAGACCTGCCCCAGCACTGTAGGCACAGGTTGGGATCTGATTAATGATTCCTTGGTTCCTCACTGTTCCAGTAACCAGAGTCTCTGAGTCACTCCAGGTTTCTGACTGCTCCATATTGAACCTCAGTGCAATCCCTCAGTCACACACCACATTGAGTAGATATTGTCCAGCTGTTTCAATTCCAAACTGGGAAATGCAGCTGTTTCTACTCCACTCTTTCCTCATCTCAACCAATGACTCTCCTTTTTTTTTGGTTGTTCAAAACATTACAAAGCTCATGATATATCATCTTTCATACATTTGACTCAAGTGGGTTATGAACTCCCATTTTTACCCCAATTACAAATTGCAGAATCACATCGGTTACACACTCACATTTTTACATATTGGCATATTAGTGACTGTTGTATTCTGCTACCTTTCCTATCCCCTACTATCCCCCCTCCCCTCCCCTCCCATCTTCCCTCTCTACCTCATTTGCTGTTGTTCAATTCTCTCCCGTGTTCCCCCCCTTTCCCCTCACAACCTCTTATATGTAATTTGTGTAACATTGAGGGTCTCCTACCATTTCCATATGCTTTCCCTTCTCTCTCCCTTTCTCTCCCCCCACTCGTCTCTGTTTAATGTTAATCTTTTCCTCATGCTCTTCCTCCCTATTCTGTTCTTAGTTGCTTTCTTATATCAAAGAAGACATTTGGCATTTGTTTTTTAAGGACTGGCTAGCTTCGCTTAGCATAATCTGCTCTAATGCCATCCATTTCCCTGCAAATTCCATGATTTTGTCTTTTTTAGTGCTGCGTAATACTCCATTGTGTATAAATGCCACATTTTTAATCCATTCATCTATTGAAGGGCATCTAGGTTGGTTCCAAAGTCTAGCTATTGTGAATTGTGCCGCTATGATCATTGATGGCAGTATCCCTATAGTACACTCTTTTAAGATCCTCAGGGAATAGTCCAAGAAGGGCGATAGCTGGGTCAAATGGTGGATCCATTCCCAGCTTTCCCAGGTATCTCCATACTGCTTTCCAAATTGGCCTCACCAATTTGCAGTCCCACCAGCAATGTACAAGTGTACCCTTTTCCCCACATCCTCGCCAACACTTATTATTGTTTGACTTCATAATGGCTGCCAATCTTACTGGGGTGAGATGGTACTTGTTGATTGATTGTATGTCCTCCTCTGAGAAGTGTCTGTTCAGGTCCCTGGCCCATTTGTTGATTGGGTTATTTGTTATCTTATTGTTTAATTTTTTGAGTTCTTTGTATATTCTGGATATTAGGGCTCTATCTGAAGTGTGAGGGGTAAAAATTTGTTCCCAGGATGTAGGCTCTCTATTTACCTCTCTTATTGTTTCTCTTGATGAGAAAAAACTTTTTAGTTTAAGTAAGTCCCATTTGTTGATTCTTGTTATTAACTCTTGGGCTATGGGCGTCCTATTAAGGAATTTGGAGCCCGACCCCACAGTATGTAGATCGTAGCCAACTTTTTCTTCTATCAGACGCAGTGTCTCTGATTTGATATCTAGCTCCTTGATCCATTTTGTGTTAACTTTTGTGCATGGTGAGAGAAAGGGATTCAGTTTCATTTTGTTGCATATGGATTTCCAATTTTCCCAGCACCATTTGTTGAAGATGCTATCCTTCCTCCATTGCATGTTTTTAGCCCCTTTATCAAATATAAGAAAGTTGTAATTTTGTGGATTGGCCAATGACTCTCTTGAGTAGCATAACAAAATACAGTGATGTACAAAATGAAGTGAATTAACTAATTTTCTCCTTGTGTGATATTTAAATCAATCTCCCAAATTTCTGTCAGCAATGAACAAATAAACATATAAAAGAAGAAGGAAAGAATGAACTGAAATCATTTTAATATTAAACTTAATTTCTATTATGTATTTACACATGTTCTTTAATATAATAATGGCCAATTAATTGATAGGTTTATAAAATGTAAAAATTCTTCTGAAATAATTGTACGTGTACTGACTGAAAATTATAATTGGAAAATTTTATCAAAATTTATAATATTCTCTTGATATTTCTAAAGAGAGTTGGAATATATTGCTGGTTAAAATTTTAACAATGCTTCTGTTCATGATAGAATTTTTATTATCTGAAAAAAATTACAAAGTTGTCAGCTATTTTTCCCGAAACCATGATGGAACAAAGGTTATCTAATGTAAAAACTAAAATTTAAATTTTATTTAAGTCCTAAATGACTCGAATCATACTAATTAAAATTTCACAATTAATAATTAAGATTGAATCTTCTTGTTTGAATGCTTTTCCTCTGAAGTCTCTAAAATGATTTTATACATACTCTATAATCTATATATAGAATTTTTTCATTCATTACAATGTGAAAAAATTTGAATTGAAGCCTAGAGGCTATTGATATTTTGGGTACTTTACTCATAATCTGTGACAAAATTCTATTTTATTTTCTTCCAAAATTGTTACAGTAATTGTTATACAAAAATTAAACTTAATTCAATACTAAAAATTATTCACACATTTTAGGTCACTCAGTCTTTTTTTTTTTTTGTACCAGGGATTAACTTTTCTGTATTTTATTTTATTTTTTTTTTATATATTGTTGGTCATTCAAAACATTACAAAATTCTTAATATATCATATTTCACAATTTGTTTCAAGTGGGTTATGAATACAATTCTTTGAATCATTTCCTTCTACTTATGAATGGCCACACCCATTCATTTTGAAGTGCAGTAATGACAGAGGAAAAACAACACAATATTAAGAAATCACATACCAAGTGAATCATATAATTTTCCAATTTTTTTATAATGAACTTCAATATGAAGAAGACAGGGGTACATCCCTCCTGTAGAGATTGTGATGATCATTTTATCACATTCTCATATCAACTTGTGAGAGGTTACACCGTTGTTCTGTCATGTCAATACATATTTCAAAACAGGGAGCCTGCTATATGAAGGACCCAGCTTCAAAGCCTCTCAGCTACTTTTCTTGTGATTTGGAATCAAATTTTCCTCCATTCTGCTACAGTTACAGCTCCACAGTCACAACACCTTAGAACTCATTATCTCCTGGCCAGGTGCAGTGGCACATGCCTGTAATCCCAGGAACTTGGGAAGCTGAAGCAGTAGAATCACAAGTTCAAGGCCAGCCTCAGCAACTGAGGCTGGGAATGTAGCTCAAGAATTGTAGCAGCTTTAGGTTAAATTCCCAGTACCCAAAACAAGCAAGAATAAAAAGAATTTATCTCCTAAAATTCCCTATCTCTTGCAATATTAATTTGAAATAATATGTTTTATATATATAGTGTCTTCTTCCAACATGCTTTGTAATGACTATCACTCTTTCTTTTTTTTTTTCTTTTGTGGTTCTGGAGATCAAACCTAGGGCCTTGTGCGTGCACAGCAAGCACTCTCATAACTAAGCTATATCCCCAGCCCCATGACTGCCATTCTTCAGCCACATAGACATTACTAATTACTTTTTTCCTTAAACAGCTTAGGGACCATGGGCCATCATATTTAAGAAGCCTCTCACCTAAATACTAAGTATTTATTTTACCACACTTCTAATATGAAAACTGACTGGCAACACATCAAACATGAAACAGTCTATTTCTTTAGGACTACACCTGCTTATTGGAGAAAAATAAGCAATTGTAAAAATCAGTGTCACTATGGTCATGGCTCAGAGGTAGGGGGCTTGTCTACCATGTGTGGGACACTGGGTTTGATCCTCAGCACCAGATAAAAATAAAAAAAAAATAAAGAAATAGCATTTACCTATAACTAAAAAATAAATATTAAAAAAAGAGTTTAAAAAATCAGTGTCACTATAAATTAAATGCATGGTCTCCAACCTCAAATAAAGTCTCATCAATGTCTGAAAAATTTTTCATTGTTTCCCTAGATATGCCTCTTTTTCTAGATCTATAGCAGCTATTTCAAATACTCTGTACTCTCCTTGAATCTCTAATGTCACCATATTATTCCTACTCTTACCAGAAAACCTTACTCTGGCTTTCCAGTAAGTTAGAAGCTACCAGACTGTAGAAAATAGCAATAAGGCAGAATATTTGGGGGGATATAATCATAATGCATCCTTGAATGCCTCTCCAAATCCTCTCTAGAGTGTAACAAGAGGCTAGAATACAATATGTGCCATCACACTGCTCATCCCCTACCGAAGTGAGGACTGCATTATTTAATCTTTATGACCCATTGTCACTCAGATAAATATTTACCTACATGGAAGCAAAACCTATCTTCTAATAAAACAATAGTATAGAGGTCCACCCAGGGATTGAACACAGGAGCAAAATGAACTGGGATGGGCTATGAGGGTCAGCCCTAGTAATAATGAAGGAATGAAGTACCCCTCAGAACAAATGCATGACTACAACTCCCAATATAAAACAACACCAGCCTTGGAGGACGAGGAAGAAAACAATTTTCATGCAAATTAAAATCACACTGAGATTCCATCTCAATCCAGTCAGAATGGCAATTATCAAGAATATAAGTAACAATAAATTTTGGAAGATGTGGGGGAAAAGGTACACTCTTACATTGATGTTAGGATTGCAAATTGGTGCAACCACTCTGGAAAGCAGTATGGATATTCCTCAAAAAACTTGGAATGGAACCACCATTTGACCCAGTTATCCCACTCCTCTACACATTCCCAAAGTACTTAAAATCAGCATACTTCAGTGAAGCAGCCACATCAATGTTTAATTACTTTCTTCCTTAAACAGATTTCTTCCTTAAAGGAGCTCAATTCACAATAGCTAAGCTATGAGCCAACCTAGGTACCCTTAAACAGATGAATGAATAAAGAAAATGTGGTACATACACATAGTAGAATATTACTCAGCCATAAGGAAGAATGGAATTTATGGCATTTGCTGTTAAATGGATAAAACGTGAGACTATCATGCTAAGTGAAATAGGCCAATCCCAAACAAAGGCTGAATGTTCTCCCTGATATATTTCTTTGTGAATAGACCATATGTTCTCCCTGATAATGCTAACCCACAATAATGGGAAGAGGGAAGAAGAGAAGTTTCTTGGATTAGACAAACAGGAAATAGGGAAAATGTGGGGATGGGAATAGGAAAGACAGTAGAATGAATCATGTATGCCTCTCCTTTGTTCATATATAAATATACAACCAGTGTAACTCCACAACATGTTCAATCACAAGAATTAAATCCTTATTAGAATAAGTTATACTCCATGTATGTATAACATGTCAAAATACACTCTACTGTCATGCATATCCAAAATAAACAAATTTAATAAATTTAAAAATTTTTAAATAAACAAATGAATAAATAAAAGAAAACTATTTTCAGAGTTACCACACGGTAATATTCAAAATGTTCACTTCTCATCAAAAACACTGCAAAGTACACAAAGTGTGTTAGTCAGGTTTACATCACTGTGACCAAAATAAATGACAGGAACAACTTAGATGAAGAAAAGATTATTTTGGTTGAGAGGTTCAGACCATGGTCAGTGACTCCTTTGTTCTAGGTCCAAGATGCAGCAGAACATCACGGGGGAAGGTCACAGCAAAAGAAAGCTTCTCACCTCATGGAGGGGTCAGGGAGCAGAGGCAAAGGAAGAGGAAGGGGTCTCAAGGAAGATGAACCCTTCTAGAGTTTACCCCCAGTGGTCATCTACTATAGCCACACCCACCTGCCTACAATTACCACCCAGTCAGTGCATGCAAACTAGGATGGACTTATTAGGTTACAACTCTCCTATTCCAATCATTTCACCTCCAAATATTCCTGCATTAACATAGGAGCTTTTAGGGGGACACCTCATACCCAAACCATAACACAAATAAACAGAAACATATGGTCTATTCACAAGGAAAGCAATATATTGACAAAAAAAATCCCTGAAAATAATCATATATTGAATTTACTGTACAACACTTTAACTGGCTTAATTATACTCAAAAAGCTGAATGAAACTATGGACAAAAAATCCAAAGAGGAGGACAGTGTATGAACAAGCAGTAAACACCAATAAAAAGACAGAAAATATTAAAAAAAATACTGATGTACAAATTCTGGAACTGAAAAACAAAATGTCTAGGATAAAATCCTATGAGAGTTTCTCAACAGATTTTAACAGTCAATAGAAAGAGTTGGCATACTTGAAGGTAAGGCAATTGAAGTAACCCAGGAATAGAAAGTAAAAAGAATCAAGGAAAATGCATATGGCCTCAAAGTCCCATATACCAATATATGCATTATAAAAGTTCTAAAGTGAGGAAAGATAGAAAGGGGAAGAAAAAATATTTGAAAAAAATCTGCAAATCTCTCAATTTTGAAAAAAACAGGAACCTAAATTCCAAGAAGCTCAAAAATCTCCAAGCAAAGTAAACTTAGATCTACACTGAAGTATACTATAATTGAAATGAAAATATAAAGAAAATCTTGAAAGCAATGAAAGAAGTGACTCATACAAAAGATCCTCAATAATATTGAGAGCCAATTTCTCTTCATAAATCATAAAAGTCAAGAAAAATAGATATTTTACAATTTTTTTGGGTTTTTTTCTATTTTTTAAATTTAAATTTATTTATTTTAATTAGGTATATATGACATTAGAACACATTTTGATTCATTGTACACAATTGCAGCACAACTCTTCATTTCTCTGGTAGTACATGATGTAGTGTCACACCATACGTGCAGTCATACATGTACCTAGGGTAATGATGTCCATCTCATTCCATCATCTTTCCTGTCCCCATGCCCCTTCCCTTCCTCTCCCTCCCTTTAACCCAAAGTTCTCCATTTTTTTCATCCCCCCCATTATGGATCAACATTCACATATCAGAGAGAACATTCAGCCTTTGGTTTTGGGGGATTAGGTTACTTCACTTAGCATGATATTCTCCAACTTCATCCATTTACCTGCAAATGCCATAATTTTATTCTCTTTTAATACTGAGTAATATTCCATTGTGTATATATACCACAGTTTCTTTATCCATTCATCTATTGAAGGGCATCTAGGTTGCTTCCACAGTTTAGCTATTGTGGATTGAGGTGCTATAAACATTGATATGGCTGCATCACTATAGTATGCTGATTTTAGGTCCTTTGGGTATAGACCAAGGAGTGGAATAGCTCAGTAATGGTGGTTTCATACCAAGTTTTCTAAGGAATCTCCATACAGCTTTCCAGATTGGCTGCACCAATTTGCAGTCCCACCAGCAATGTGTGCCTTTCCCCTCACATCCTCACCAACACTTACTGTTGTTTGTATTCCTGATAAGTGCCATTCTGACTGGCATGAGATAAAATCTTAGAATAGTTTGGATTTGCATTTCTCTAATTACTAGAGATGTTGAACACTTTTTTAAATGTATTTTTTGATCACTTCTATATCTTCTTCTGAGAAGTGTCTGTTCAGCTCCTTAACACATATATTGATTGATTGTTTTTTTTTTTTTTTGGTGGGTGTTAAGTTTTTTGAGTTCTCTATATATCCTGGAGGTTAGTGCTCTATGTGATGTGCATGTGGCAAAAATTGGCTCCTGAATGTAGGCTCTCTCTTCAGATCATTGATTGTTTCTTTTGCCGAGAAGAAGGTTTTTAGTTTTACTCCATTCCATTTATTAATTCTTGATTTTATTTCTTGCGCTTTAGGAGTCTTTTTTTTTTTATTGGATGTTCACAACATTACAAAGCTCTTGACAAATCATATTTCATACACTAGAATCAAGTGGGTTATGAACTCCCATTTTTACCCCAAATACAGATTGCAGAATCACATCAGTTACACATCACATTTTTACATACTGCCATATTAGTGACTGTTGTATTCTGCTACCTTTCCTATCCTCTACTATCCCCCCTCCCCTCCCCTCCCATCTTCTCTCTCTACCCCATCTACTGTAATTCATTTCCCTCCATGTTTGTTATCCCACTCCCCTCATAACCTCTTATATGTAATTTTGTATAACAATGAGGGTCTCCCTCCATTTCCATGTGATTTCCCTTTTGTTCTCCCTTTCCCTCCCGCCTCATGTCTCTGTTTAATGTTAATCTTTTCTTCCTGCTCTTCCTCCCTGTTCTGTTCTTAGTTGCTCTCATTATATCAAAGAAGACATTTGGTATTTGTTTTTTAGGGATTGGCTAGCTTCACTAAGCATAATCTGCTCTAGTGCCATCCATTTCCCTGCAAATTCCGTAATTTTGTCATTTTTTAGTGCTGCGTAATACTCCATGGTGTATGAATGCCACATTTTTTTTATCCATTCATCTATTGAAGGGCATCTGGGTTGATTCCACAGTCTAGCAATTGTGAATTGTGCTGCTATGAACATCGATGTGGCAGTATCCCTGCAGTGTGCTCTTTTAAGGTTTTCAGGAAATAGTCCGAGAAGGGCAATAGCTGGGTCAAATGGTGGTTCCATTCCCAGCTTTCCCAGGAATCTCCATACTGCTTTCCAAATTGGCCGCACCCGTTTGCAGTCCCACCAGCAGTGTACAAGAGTACCCTTTTCCCCACATCCTCGCCAGCACTCGTTGTTGTTTGACTTCGTCATGGCTGCCAATCTTACTGGGGTGAGGTGGTATCTTAGGGTGGTTTTGATTTGCATTTCCTTGACTGCTAGAGATGGTGAGCATTTTTTCATGTACTTGTTGATTGATTGTATGTCCTCCTCTGTGAAGTGTTTCTTCATGTCCTTGGCCCATTTGTTGATTGGGTTGTTTGTTTTCTTATTGTCTAATTTTTTGAGTTCTTTGTATACTCTGGATATTAGGGCTCTATCTGAAGTGTGAGGAGTAAAAATTTGTTCCGAGGATGTAGGTTCCCTATTTACCTCTCTTATTGTTTCTCTTACTGAGAAAAAACTTTTCAGTTTAAGAAAGTCCCATTTGTTGATTCTTGTTATTAACTCTTGTGCTATGGGTGTCCTATTAAGGAATTTTGAGCCTGTCCCCACAATCTGTAGATCGGAGCCAACTTTTTCTTCTATCAGACGGAGAGTCTCTGACTTGATATCTAGCTCCTTTATCCACTTTGAGTTGACTTTTGTGCATGGCGAGAGGAGGGGATTCAGTTTCATTTTGTTGCATATGGATTTCCAGTTTTCCCAACATCATTTTGTTTGATTTTTTTTATAATCTCTATCTCCTGATAAAGATGCTTAACTTCTTCTTTTATCTGTTTATGTAATTCCTTTTCAATGTGCTCTTTAAGGTTCCTTTCCATCTGTCTAAGGTGTTCCTTGAGTTCTTTATATGGCCATTTTTCTGATGACTCCAGGTCCTCCTGAATATTTAGGCTGTCTTTCATTGTTTGTACTCCTTTTCTTCCTTGCTTTTTTATGCTCATGATACTTCTTGTTCTGTTTGACTGCTGAGTTACTGTTTACTCTTATAAATTTATTTGATGCTTGGGAGGAGAGGTATTAGAAGGGAAGGGAAGAAGTGACTAAATAGAGTGAGTGTAGGCAGGTGGAATTCAAGAGAGGGGGAATAAGAAAATTGAAAAGAAATGAAAAGACAAAAGAAAAGAAAGTGAAAAGAAAGAAAGAAAAAACGAAAAAATTAAAATTTTAAAACAAACAAACAAAAATTATAATGATAATAGAAAAATGGAAATTGGAGTTTAAAAAATAATAATAATAATAGAATAAAAAGAATTAAAAAAATTGAAACCATTAATAAGAAAGTTAAAGAACAACAAAAACATCAACTACAAAAAGTGAGAATAAAAAAATACTAATAATAATCATTAAAATAATAATAATAATAATAAATGCAGTCATAGAGCTCGACTAACTTCTCTTCCAGTAGGTGGAGCTATGCCCACTGGGCCAGGCTTCTCCTCATGATAGGTGGGAACCAATCACTGTGCCTCAGCTCTTCTTCCCAGACTGTGCGAGTCTCCAGTCCTGAGTGCCTAGGTCCTTCTCTTGTGGTTCCTCAATCCAGGCCCCACTCACCTGTGACGCTTACCACATTACTGGCTACACACCGGGTCTGCTACTCCTGGGAGCCCTGTTTTCATGGATGCCTGGGCACACCCTTTCTGTTTGCCTCCCTCGGACCCTAAGTTTGTAGGGCTTGGGGCTGAGGACCCCCAGCGAATTTGTTTGCCCTCAGGTAGCAACTCCCCTGGTAGCTGGTGCAAGGGACCTCTGTTGTCAGCCCTGGTGGGAGTGATAGCCAGGGGTTCTGCGCCGCTAATCCCACGTCACTCCTGATTCCTTGGGTCTGGCTATGGTGCTCAGTTGGCTTTTACCTCTGTGAGATCAGGTGGGCCGACTAGTTATTTCAGCGGGATCGTTAGTGCTGAGTCACGAGAAGCAGGCGATCCGGGGCTTAAATGCAGCAGATTCGTGCTCAGTGTGTGTTTTCTGAGGGGCCCAAAGTGTGCGCCCTAGCTCCACGTCAGCTCAGCATTGCCTAGTGATCCTGGGCAAATAGGCTTTAGATAATTTACAGCTCCCTATGCCCACGCAGTTGAAGAGGTCAGAGACTTGATCTCTCCGCGCCTGCCGCCATGTTAGACCTCCTCAATGATATTCATGTTACCCTTACAGTTTCGTGGCATAAGCAAGATCTTGGGGTTATACAAACTGCTGCTTCTGTTTCCAGTCCAGTTTTCTAGAACTGAAAGCCTGCTGCCATCGCCTCCACCTCTAGGCCGCGCTCTTAGGTGCCGCGCTCTTGGGTGCCGCGCTTGTCCGCGACCTTAGCAGCGCCGCCGCGGCCTCCGCTGCTCCTCAGCCCGGTGCCTAGCACCCAGGGCCCAAGCGGCTGCCGCCGCGCCTCTCCAGCCCCCTCCTCCGGAGCACGGGTCACCTCGCAGGGGTATGCCGAACGACCCCAGAGCAGGCTCTGCCCCAAGGTGCAGCAGGGAACAGGCGACCGAGGCACTTGAGGCCGTGGTCCAGCCTTCGGAGGACAGGGCTCGGCCCGCAGCCCAGTTCCAGTCTCTAGATGTGGCAGCTGGACCGTGTAGACAGGGCCATCAAGACAGCATGCAGAAAGCAAATGGCGGCTCCCGCGGAGTGGATTTTCGGCCCCGAAACTACAGCCCCGCCAACAATTCCAATCCACTAACTCTCCCTGTGTAGACAATATTAAAAAAAAAAAAAAAACGCAGGGTGTACTGAGCTTTCTTTGCCTCAGGTATTTACAATCCACTGCTGATTACCCATTCAGCTTCTCTGCCGGGAGCGAAGTGAACGAGGAAGCAGATGGGCGCAAAGCGCCCGCGGCTCTCAGCAGGAAAGCATCCGGGAGCCAAGCGTCTCTTTTTCAATCTCTTTGTTTTTTCTGCTGCTTGGCCGGGTGGTCCACTACAGATTAATGGTGAAAGGAGCTCTAACAAGCTGCGCGAAGTCTCGATTAAAGCCGCTGCTCTGAGCACCAGGCTCAGCACTTCAGCAACCCCCATACGCAGCGGCCATCTTCGCTTTAGAAGTCGATATTTTACAATTTTTTAAAGAAAAAACTGTCAATCAAGAATTCTATGTCCAGAAAAATTATTTCTGAAATGAAGGAATGATTAAAACTATCTCAGATAACAAAAACAATGATATTAAATATTAAGTTTATCAATCTACCCTATAAGAAATGCTAAAAGTAATCCTTCAGACTAAAATGAAAAGCCATCAGATGGTAACTGGAAAAAAAGATGTTGTATGTGATAATAATAATATAAAGGGGTGAGGAACAGGAACTGAGGTGGATAGAAAGCGAATTAATATATGCTTATTGAAGCTGGAGTTATGTGAATTTAAAGTAGAATTGATAAAGTTAGAATGTTAACCATAATGATCATGATAACTACTATGAAAATTAATTTAAAAGATGCAGAAAAAGAAATGAAAACAGAGTATAGTGGCATGATGGGAAAATATTAATCAAAAACAAAAGAATACACTAGTGGAGTAACAGAAAAATTATCTTGGAAATATAGAAAACAAATAGCAAAATAATAGAAATAAATCCTGTATTATCAGTAATGATGTTGCATGTAAATGGTTAAAGTCGTCAATTAAGTCAGAGAACTGACAGAATGGACAAAAAAAATAATCAAAATATATGCTGCTTATAAAAGACTCACATTAGGTCCACTGGTATAAATAGTTTGAAAGACAAAGAATGAAAAAGAATATTCCATGCAGATAGTAACCAAAAGAAATCTGGGGTGACTACACTAATGCAAAATAAATTTTAAGTCCAAAAGTGTTATAAGAAACAAAGAGGACTGCTAGATATTGATAAAAGGGTCCATTTTCAAGAAGATATAACTATCACAAACATATGTGCACAAAACAATGGAAGCCAAAATATATGAAGCAAATATTGGCAGAATTGAAGAGGGAGGGGAGAAATAAATAACTGCACACTAACAGAAGGAGAATTACATTTCCTACTTCCAATACTGGACAGAATATCTATTGATAGGAGAATAGATAGAACATTGATAAGGAAATAGAAGACTTCTAAAGCACAATAAACCAACTACACCTAACAGCCTAACAGACATATAGATTCCACCCATTTAAGCTGCATACATATTTGTCTCAAGCGCACATGGAACGTTACCCATACTACATCATATTATAGGCCCTAAAACAATTACAAATAAAATCCAAACTACTGAAATCATATAAAATAACTTATCCAACCACTTTGTAATTAAGCTAAAAGTCAGTAACAAAAGAATAGAAAAATTAACAAACACATGGAATTTAAATAACACATTTTTAATACTGGGTCCAAGAAGAGATCACCAGGCAAAGTATAAAACACTTTACAATTGAAAGAGACAAGGAAACAATATGCCAAAATGTATGTAATACAGCAAAAGCAGTACCTAGAGGGAAATTTCTAGCTGCAAATATCTACCTTTATTATAAATCAACAACCTAATTTTATAGTTTAAATAACTAAGGAAATAATAAATATCAGAGTAGAAATAAATGAAATAAAAACAAAAATAGAGAATTCATGAAACCCCATGTTGATTCTTTGAAACCATCAACAACATTGATTTTTAAAAAAATGCTAGATTTTTTAAAAAGAGGACATGAAAATAATTAAAATCATAAATTAAAGTCAGGACATTATTATCCAAACATAAATTTAAAATATTATAAGAGAATACTGTAAACAATAGTGTGAAGAGACTGAATTGTAATCAAATCTCCCCAAAAAAGGAAAGCCCAAAACGAGATGACTTCACTAGAAAACCTATTAAATATTTAAAGAAGATAACAACAATCCTACTCAAACTCTTCCAAAAGCAGAAGCTGAGGGAACACTTCCTAACTCATTCTACAAGGCCAGCATTGCCCTAATAACCAAAGTCAAAAATATTAAAAGCAGTCAAGCACAGTGTTACTTGTAATCCCAGCAACTTGGAAAGCAGAGACAGGAGGATTGCAGGTTTGAAACCAACCTGGGCAAATTAGCAAGGACCCCTTCTCAAAATAAAAAATAAAAAGGACTGGGGATATTGGTCAGTGGTGGAGTGCCCCTGGGTTCAATCCACAGTCTCACAAAAATAAATAAAAAGTAAGAAGATACTAAAAGAAGAAAAATATCTACACTAATGTCCCTTATGAACACAAATGAAAAAGACCACAATAAAATACTAACAAATGGGACCCAAGAAAATTAAGAGGACTATACTCCATGACCAAGTAAGATTTTACCTAGGAACATAAGGCTGTTTCAACATTTTGAAAAATTCACTCAAAAAAACTAGAAGTAAGGAATTTGAAAGTTCTCACCATAGAGCAATGAAAATGAAGAAACATGTGTAAAACCTAATTTAACAATTTAGCAATGTGTACATGTATTAAAACATTTCATGTTACTCCATTAATATGTACAATTTTTATGTTTTATGTATCAGTTATAAATAAATATAAAAAAGAATAAAATTGCTGTAACAAAAAAAGTCAATGTAATTGGCCACATTAACATGGCAAATGAACAAAACAAAGATAATCTTAATAAAGACAAAATATAACACTCTTTCACGACAAATACACTCAGCAAAATAGGAATAGAAGGGAACTTCATTAACACGATCAATGGCATTTATG
Organism: Spermophilus citellus; assembly: GCF_964194105.1. Classification (NCBI taxonomy): domain Eukaryota; kingdom Metazoa; phylum Chordata; class Mammalia; order Rodentia; family Sciuridae; genus Spermophilus; species Spermophilus citellus. Next base: position 92,173,268 of record NC_138190.1, on the reverse strand, counting down.
AATATACAGCTACCATCATGCTCAATGGACTAAAAGGTTTTTCCCTAAGGTAATTAACAAGAATGCCAGCTTTCACCACTACTATTCAACATTGTGATAGAAGTCCTAGCCAGAGCAATGAGGCCAGAAAAAGACATAAAAGGAATCTGAATTTAAAAGCAAGAAGTAAAGTCATCGTTATAGGGCTGGGGTTGTGGCTTGGTGGTACAGCACTTGCCTAGCATGTGCAAGGCCCTGGGTATGATCCTTAGCACCGCATAAATATAAATAAATAAAATAAAGGTATTTGTGTCCAACTACAACTAAAAAAAATTAAAAAACATTATTATGTGTAATAACATGATTCTATGTATGGAAAATCCTAAAGGACACACATACCCTCACACACACACACACACACACACACACACACACCAAAAAAAAAAAACTAATAGAGTTAATAAATTCAGCAATGACACAAGACACAAGATCAATATATGAAATCAATTGCATTTACACACCAATGAAAATATATAATGGAATATAAGATATCATTTGCAATGTATCTAAAAGAATAAAAGGCCTAGGAAGTGAAAGACCTATCTTGGTACATTTTATGTTGCTATAACAGAATGCCACAGACTAAATGATTTATAAAGAAAAAAGTTTCTTACAATTTTGAAGAGTGGGAAGTGCAATATCATGGTGACAGCATCTAGTGAGGGCTTTCTTGCTGCATCATAACAAGTTGGAGGGTATCACATGGGGAGAAAAAGAGTGGGAACAAGAGAGTATAAAGAGAGAGTTCACTTTTCTAACAAAACCACTTCAATGATAACTAACCCATTGTTATGGTTTGATTCTGGACCATCCCCCAAAGGCTCATGTATTGAAGGTTTCATCCCCAGTGCAGCAATTTCCAGAGGTGGGGCTTCTGGGGAGTGATAGGATCACAAGGGCTCTGACCTCCTCTGCAAATTTATCCATTGATGGATGAATGAACTACTTGTAGGTGGTGGAAATTGTAGGCAGGTAGTACATGGATTGAAGAAGTAGGTTCATTAAATAAGTATTATAAGTACTATGATACAGGTATGATAGGAATACTAGTGTTATAGTCTGGATATGAGGTGTCCCCCAAAAGCTCATGTGAGACAATTCAGGAATGTTCACAGGTGAAATAATTAGATTATGAGAGCTATAAACTCATCAGCAGATAATCAATTTGATAGACTAATAATCAGAATAGATTACTGGGTAGTTAACTGTAGGCAGGTGGGGTATGACTAGAAGAAGTAGATCACTGGGGGTATGCCCTTAGGGATTATATTTTGTCCCTGGGTCTTCATGCTCTCATTTCTGGCTTCTATGAGCTGAGTAATTTTCCCTTGCTATGTCCTTCTGCCATGATGTTCTGCTGTACCTTGGAACCAGAGCAATGGAGCCAGTCACCCAAGGACAGAAAACTCTGAAACTGTAAGCAAAATAAATATTTGTTCCTTTAAGTTACTATTAAAAGGTATTTTGTTCACAGTAACAAAAAGCTAACACACCCATGATGGGTGGAGCTTTCATAGACTAAAATGTTACCTCTTAAAGGTCCTATCTCCCAATACCATCACAGTGACAACTAAATTTTCAAATGAGTTTAGAAAGGACATTCAAACCACAAAATCTGTGTACTAACAATGTAATGCTGCTGAAAGATATGAAAGAGGATCACATTAAATGGAAAGATATCCCACCATCATGGATTGGAAGATTTAGTATTATTAAAGTAGCAATACTACCAAAAGTGCTACAATTTCAATGCAATACCTATCAAAATTCCAATGACCTTTTTTTTTGCAGAAGTGAAAAAGATAATTTTCAACTTCACATGAAAGTAAAAGGAGCCTCAAATAGCCTTAAAAATATTGAAAAACAAAAGTTGGAAGAGTAACAATTCCCAACTTCAAAACAGTACAAATGCACAATAATCAAAACAGTGTGTTGGGCTGAGATTGTGGCTCAGTGGTAGAGCGCCTAGCACAGTGGGACCCGGGTTCGATCCTCAGCACCTCATAAAAATAAAGGCATTGTGTTGTGTCCATCTACACCTAAAAAATAAATATTAAGAAAACAGTGTGCTATTGGTATAAGAATAGATAAATATTGGGCTGCATTGTGGCTCAGCAGTAGAGTGCTCTCCTAGTGCGTGCGAGGCCCTGGGTTCAATACTCAGCACCATATAAAAATAAATAAATAAAAACAAAGGTATTGTATTCAACTACAAATTAAAAAATAAATATTAAAAAAAGAATAGGTACATATAACAATACAATAGAAGTCAGAGTCCAGAAATAAATTCAAATATCTGTGGTCAATTAATTTTGAACATGGGTATCAAGAATCATTCAACTCCAATCTGGAAAGCAGTATGGAGATTCCTTGGAAATCTGGGAATGGAACCACCATTTGACCCAGCTATCCCTCTCCTTGGTCTATACCCAAAGGACTTAAAAACAGCATACTACAGGGACACAGCCACATCAATGTTTATAGCAGCACAATTCACAATAGCTAAACTGTGGAGCCAACATAGATGCCCTTTAGTAGATGAATGGATTTAAAAAATGTGGCATATATACACAATGGAATTTTACTCACCAATAAAAGAAAATAAAATCATGGCATTTGCAGGTAAATGGATGGCATTGCAGAAGATAATGCTAAGTGAAGTTAGCCAATCCCAAAAAAACAAATGCCAAATGTTTTCTCTGATATAAGGAGGCTGACTCATAGTGGGGTAGGGTGGGGGAGCATGGGAGCAATAGATGAATTATAGATATGGAAGAGGGGTGGGAGGGAAAGGGAGGGAGCAGGGGATTAGCAAAGATGAAAAAATGTGATGGACATCATTATCGAACGTACATGTATGAAGACACAAATTGGGTGTCAACCTACCTCATATACTAACAGAGATATGAAAAATGGTGGTATATATGTGTAATAAGAATTATAATGCATTCCAGTGTCATGTATTTAAAAAAATAAAATCAAATAAATATAAAAAAGAATCATTCAACTCATGTTGAATCCAATAAGTAAAGAATAATAGTCTCTTCAATAACTGAAACTAGCACAACTGGAAAATCACAGGCAAAAAAAAAAAAAAGGAAACTAGATCTCTACCTCAGTCTTTATATTAAAAAATATATATCAGAATGGATCAATGTCCTAAGCATAAGAGCTAAATATATTAAAACTATTAGAAAATTGAATTATAAATTTCATGACCTTGAATTTGGCAAAGATTATCGTATTTGCCACTTAAGGCATAAGAAAGAAAAAAAGTTAATAAATTTGACTTCACCTTTATGCTCCAGAAGGCATTATCACAAAAATGAAAAGAAGCCAGGTATGGTGGTACACGTTTATAAACCCAGTGGCTCAGGAGGCTGATGCAGGAGGATCATGAGTTCAAAGCCAGCCTCAGCAACTTAATGATACCCTCTCTCTAAATAAAATACGAAAAAGGATTGGTGGTGTTACTCAGTAGTTATGTAACCCTGAGTTCAATCCCTGTTACTGAAAGAAAGGAGGGAGGGAGGGAAGGAGAGAAGGAAGGAAGGAAGGAAGGAAGGAAGGAAGGAAGGAAGGAAGGAAGGAAGGAAGGAAGGAAGGAAGGAAGGAAGGAAGGAGAGCCTACACAATGAGAGAATATATTTGTAAATCATTTGTCTCATAAGGTTGTAGTATCAAGATTATATTAACAAATTCTTACATCTTAAATTTTTCTTTTTTTTTTTTAAAGAGAGAGTGAGAGAGGGGAGAGAGAGAGAGAGAGAGAGAGAGAGAGAGAGAGAGAGAGAGAATTTTTAATATTTATTTTTTAGTTCTCGGCGGACACAACATCTTTTGTTGGTATGTGGTGCTGAGGATCGAACCCGGGCCGCATGCATGCCAGTCGAGCGCGCTACCGCTTGAGCCACATCCCCAGCCCAAATTCTTACATCTTGACAACAAGTGGAAAATCCAATTAAAATTGGTTAATAAACTGGGCACAGTGGTCCATGCCTGTAATTTCAGCAGCTCTGGAGGCTGTGACAGAAGGATCACAAATTCAAAGCCAGCCTCAGCAACTTAGCAAGGCCCAAAGCAACCTAACAATACCCTGTCTCAAAATATAAAATAAATAAATAAAAAGGGCTGGGGATATGGGTCTGTGGTTAAGAGCCCATGGGTTCAATACTGAGAACCAAATAAATAAATAAATTTTTAAAACATAGCTAATGGACTTGAAGAGACATTTCTCCAAACATGTATAAAAGACTAATAAACATATGAAGATGAACAGTTTCATCAGTCATTAAGGAAATGTGAACCAAAATTATAATGAACTATCATTTCACACCCAAATGGCTATAATTTTTTAGTGGAAAATAACAAGTATTGGTAAGGAGGTGGAGAAATAGAAATATTCATACATTGCTTGTGGAAATACAAAATCATGCGAGCTTTTTAGAAAATGGACTGGCAGGTTCTCAAAAAAATAAATGTAATATTAGCATATGACTCCACAATTTCACTTCTAGTTACATATTCCAAGTAAATGACATTGGTTCACACAGAAATTTACATGTTAATATTTATAGCAGCATTACTCCTATTAGCCAAAAGCCTGAAACAACCCAAATGTCCATTAATGGATGGATGGGTCAACAAATTGCTGGATATATATACAATGGAATATTTTTCAGCCATAAAAAGGAATGAAATACTGATACATGCTATGACAGAAATGAAAATGCAAAAACATTAGGATAAGGAAGCCAAACATAAAATTTCTTATATTTTATGATTTTTTATATATAGTATTAATTACAGGCAAATCCATAATCTGTAGATTAGTTGTTTCCAATGGGCCTAGGAAATGGGAGGAGGGAGTAATTACTTAATGGGAAGGGAGTGTTCTGGAACAGTGAAAACAATGTGAAGCTACAAAGAGGTGGTGGTTGCAGTAACACTGTGAAAATACTAGTGCTACTGAATTACACGCTTGGATGCGGTTATGTATTATGTGAATTTCACTTCAATTAAAAAAAAGGTTGCAAATGTTGTCCTTAATTTGCTCAAGAGAATTACTGTTCTGAAGGACTCCAGTCCATTAGATTTAAAAAAAAATAGATTGCATTTGACACATTGTACACAATGGAGCACAACTTCTCATCCCTCTGGCTGTATATGGTGCAGAGTGACACCAGTACTGTAATCATACATGTATATAGGGTAATAATGTCTGTCTCATTCCACCATCCATTAGCTTTTGCCCAACTAGTAAAAGCAAGTTTTCTATAGTCATTAAAGTCGAGTTAGGATTTAGTTTGAGGGGCAGTGAGATGGAGAGGACATAGTATCAGGCTCAGGAGGAATGTTCTTGGTTATTTGTCCTATATTTTGGATCAAAAATAAAATAAAATAATGTTTTATTTTCTAACAATTTTATTGAGGTATATATGATAAACAAAGAACTTTGTATATTTCATGTGTACAATTTGATTAGTTTCTTTAAAAAGAAAACAGTAGCTACTTATATATAAAATTGATCTGACAATACTTTCAAAGAAAGTAATCAGGATTATTTTTGAATAGAAAAATATAATAATAGCTGCACTGGGAAGGTAAGAACCAAGATGTGAAAATATAAGTTTTCTCCTTCTGAAAATTTAAAAAGCCTAAATTATTTATTTATTTACTTATTTATTTGGTGGTATTGGGGATTGCACACAGAGACCCTGTACCACTGATCCATATCCCTAGCCATTGTTATTTTATTTGAAGATAAATAAATAAGTTGCTAAGGTTTGCCTTTCATTAAGTTGCTAAGGCTTGTCTTAAACTTGTGATCCTCCTGACTCAGTCTCCCAAGCCACTGAGCATTATTTATTTTTAACAGTATGCATGTATAGAAAAATTTGAAACTATACTGGAAAGTCCTATCATCACAAGTGACACATTAACACCCTATATGGAATCCGTACCTTCTATTCCTTTCCAACTTCTGGAGAAAGCTATAATTGTAGACATATTTTCCTATTTGCATTCTGTGGTAATCCCTAAATGGTGAACCCATCACCTATAGCTGTTGAATTTGACATTGAAGTGTGGGGTGGACACATTGAGTATGTTAACCAGGAGTACCATCAGCTACTGGTTTTCTTCTTTCCCATTGCTTGACAATGACAATAAGGATACTTTCAGCTGTTAGTGAATCTCAAACAAAAACAAAGAAATAACATTGTATGTACAATTTCCATAATGATATAACCCTATATGATGATTTCCCCTGTAGAGTGTTTCCAGGTAAGTCAATTTTCCTTTCTACAAGGTAAACTCAAATAGGGCCTCTAAGTCAGTTGTGTATTTACCACCAACTTACCATTATTAAATCCAATGCATGTGAGCATCTCTGTTTTATATTTTTTATTGATTGGTTGATTCCATGGATTGAACCCAGGCATGATCTACTACTAAACTACATCCCCAGCCCTTTGTATTTTTTATTTTGAGGCAGGGTCAGGCTGTTGCTGAGGCTGGCCTTAAACTTGGGATCCTCCTGCCTTTGCCACTCCAGTTGCTGGGATTGCTGACATGTGCCACTGCACCTGGTTGATCAATCTTTAATTTAACATGATCACAACTGTTCCACTATTTCTTTGTGTTAGGTAAAAGCCATTCCTCCTAAAGCCACTAGCTCTGACCTCTAAGCTGTCCAGCACAAAAAAGTGAAAGTTTTGCCCAATATGTCCTGTCAAATCACGTATAAAATGAATGGCTTACTAGCCTGACTCACTTAAATAAATGCAGAAGTGCTGAAACTACTACCACTTATGGACCAGGAACATGCAGTGTTTTTCAGTAGACTTGGCTCCTCAAGTGTTTATTAGATAAACACTGATAGATACTCATTGATGTAACTAAATATATTCAAAACTCCAACAAACTCCTGATAATAATTCTCAGAGAACAAATGAGTAGAGTATTAGGTCTGACAGATGCAAAATGTAACATAATAAGATTATAAATTATTATAAATTATAAATTATGTTATAATTATAAATAGAACTTGAGGGGGGTTTGTTCATTTGTTTGGTGAAAGAAGCTGACCCAATCACTATCCATACTATATAAGTCTCACTCAGCTGTGCATAGGTGAACTAGATATAACTGCTTTGTTTTATAGTTGACTTGTCCATTTGTAGGTAATTACCAAAGAAAAAGAGAGTTGAGATAGATATCAGGTTCTCTTATGACTTTATATAAATGCTTCCTAAATCCAACTTGAAGTTTTTATAGGGTTCTTTTGTAAATATTTGGCCCTGTTTCATTATTATTTACCTTTGCTCAATAAATTCTTTTGCAAAATTATCAAAATCCCACAAATTTGGACAAATACTGTCATCTCTTTCTATTCTACACTCCAAAAATCATGACTTCCTTCAATAGGCTTAGAACCACAAACACATAGTCTGTTGTTCTTAGCAGTTTTAATCACGGTACAAATTTTGGTCTGTTTTCTTCAGCTTATTTATGTAGCTATATAATACTGCAGAGACACAGCAAAATAAACCCACTGCTTGTATACCATTAATTTCACCTAAATCAGCAAACCAGAAAGAACAAATCAAAAGTATTTGGACATACACACAAAACTGCAGTTTCCTACAGTTATTTTTGCAATTAAAACAAAAAAAAATGTAAACTACAATGCTTATTCTCCTGATTTTCCTGTCCTTTCCAGAGAGGCACAGGCAGAATAGAAATAGAGTAGATCTAATTAATTAAGATTCCATTCTTTTATACATTTTGTATTTCAAATGAGCCAGGTATGATGTTTAAACTTTGCAACAAATGTCTTTAAAGAAGGAACTGTTTTGAAGGAACTATTTTCAAGGAACATCTAGCATTTTAAACCTCACTTTATAAACAAATATTTAATATAATAATGATAAATTTATATCTTTACAGTAAAACAAATCTGAAGTTCTTAATCCAATTCAACTTTCTTTGATTTGTTTTAAATACTTTTTTAAGTAACATTTCAAAAAGATCCCCATGATCTCCACTTTTCAGTAACTGAAGCTGGTTTTTCAGTTAGTCTGAATTAGTAAAGCTAATTAGGAAGTTTGAATTAGTATTAATTTTCTATGGGGTACCTGTGGGTAATTAGAGTCTGGAGCCAGACAATCTGGAGGCAAATTTTGGCTTGCCACCTACAAGATTTGGATCCTCCTGGGCAAGTGACTTAACACCTCCATGCTTCAAATTCCTCATCTGTAAAATTAGAATAATAATAGCACCTACTCCATAGAGTTTCCACCAATAAATGAGTTAACCTTTTAATCTCTATAAGTACCTGGTACATTGCAATCACTATACACATTTTTAAATTAACAATTAAAAATCAATAGATTTGCTTTAATTACATTTAGGCCTGCATGAAATGAATAGTGTTCACCTATACTGTTTAGGCTCTTGCAGTACTCCCTACAAGATGGCAGTGGTTATGGTTTTAGGGAAGACCATTTAGTTGCTATGTTCATTGCTATGTATTTGTCTAGTACTCATAGATTAAATATGTGTTTCATGTATTATTAGGGAAAAACATAAAATTTTCTCATTAAAGAGGTTAGAGGCAGCTAAAGTTCAAGTTTGTGTATTGTAGAACTTCACATGAAGTTTAAGTCCAGTAGTCAGCTCGGATTTCCAATTTACACAATAGTCCTCTGAGCCATGCAGATTCTGAGGACCCTACTTTTATTTGACCTTACTGTCATGAAGAAGACTTAGCCTGCTCATGGATACAAGCATATGACTCATAACACTGGGGGTCTCATGGATCCTTAGTTCATACAGATCCTTAGGTCATGATGTATGCTAGGCCCAGGTCTACAGGCCACATGAACATGGTAGGCCCCTAAAGTAGGGTAGGTACATAGTTACTGTTTTCAAGTGGTAAGTTCCCCTTACACTACTTATCAGACCCTGCTATCCCCATCAAATGAAAGTGATTGGCTCTGAGGGCTGTGGATCATGTGAATCCTGCCATGATATGGATACCACAGCTATATGGTAGGTCCAGCCTTCCTTATCAGGGCCAACCCCATGGGCTCTTCAATGCTGAGATCATCTGGTCTATTTAATCATGCAGCTGCTATTAGCATGTGGTAGATTCAGTTCTTCCATTCACTTGAAGATTGTGGACTCCTAACTCCCACAGGTTGTGTAGACCTGGCTGTCATGTGGACCTTACTCTCATAGGGTGGGTTGAGCCTTCTCCATCAGGTGAAGATTTGGGGTTCCTGAACTCTTTGAATCACATGTGATCATTCAATCACAAGTGGTCATGTGTCAAACTCAGGCCTTGGGGTCTATGAAATTCTCTTGAACCATAGCTCATCTTAACCTTCTATGCACTGAGGATGCTGGAGATTTTGTCTTTTTAATTCAGTTGCTTTATTGATATTCCCCAATATCACAGTATTTTAACTGACAAAACAACTAATGATCAAGATGCATTAGAAAGTCTCTTAACCAAACTTTACTACTTTCCCTTATCTCTATAAGCATGCTGATTTTTTTAATTGACAAATAAAACTGACATGTATTTTTGGTGTATGATATGAGGTTTTGATATGTGCATACACTTTGGAATGGATAAATACTGCTAATCAACATATGTATTACCTCTCCTAAGTATTGTATTTTGTGAGAATATGTAAAATATACACTTTCCCCTCCCCTTCCTAATTGCCATGTTCTGAACTGTTTTCCTCCTCTACCACCTTCTGCCATGATGTTCTGCCTCACTAAGGGCCCAGAGCTATGGAGTTGGCCAACTATGGACTAAGTCTCTGGAACCCTGAATGCCAAATAAACTTTTCCTCCTCTAAAATTGTTCTTGTCAGGTCTTTTGGTCACAGTGGCAAAAAAAATAATAATAATAATAAAATACAAGAACTATAAGTTTCTCACAGAATTGGGCACTAATGAATAGCCAAGGTCTAGCCAAAGAGCAGCAGGCCTGATAGGGTCCTGAGTTAAAGTAGGGGGACTTTTGTATGCAGCCAATGTTATATGTGCCTTGCAGAGAGAGCCTGAACTCTGGTAGAGAGGGAACGTTATAGAAGAGTAATCATAGGTGAAGAGGGGGCTCATGGACTTGTTTATCGCTTGTCAAAGACAAAGTTCTAGAATCCCAGAGAAATACCTTGCCTTCCCTCACACCCCCAAATACTCTACCCTTGCCTACCATCTTACCACATTGACTACCTATGTACTGCAATGATCATAGTTACCTGTATTTCCTTTATTAAGCTCTCCTCTTTGCACTTATTCCTTTATCACTATGTGATGATCTCCTCTGCCTCTCCTGCCTCTGGTCATGTCGTTGTTTATTTTGTTTTGTTTTTTAAACAAAAGAAATTTTTTTCAGCCTCACTGAGGTATACTTGAGAAACAAAAGCTATAAGTTTTGAAATATATAAAATATACAAATAAAAGCTTTACATACTTAGTAAATATAATAATAAAAACTATATATATTCACACACAAATAAAAGCTGTATATAATGTTTTGATATATATACACATATATTATGTATATGTATATATATACACATATATAATGTATATGTGTGTGTGTGTGTGTGTGTGTGTGTGTGTGTATATATATATATATATATATATATATATATATATATATATATATATATAATGATTATGCTCACCATAATCCTTAACTATTTGAAATGATTGGCATAATCATCTGACTATGTTGTTATTAAGAACACCAGAGGGGCTGGAGGTGTGGCTCAAGCAGTAGCGCGCTCGCCTGGCATGCGTGTGGCCCGGGTTCGATCCTCAGCACCACATACCAACAAAGATGTTGTGTCCGCCGAGAACTAAAAAATAAATATTAAAAATTTTCTCTCTCTCTCTCTCTCTCTCTCTCTCTCTCTCTCTCCTCTCTCACTCTCTCTTAAAAAAAAAAGAACACCAGAGACCTCTTAGATGCAAATTTGTACAGACAATTCCAAATATTAATTTTAGTATGTTACTGGATCCTATAAATATTCTTATAATTGCCTTTTCTTTCCCAATAAACATTATAAATGTGTTCTCAGGCACAAGCAAAGTAGAAGAGGGGCTCAGCAAAGGAGAAAGAGAAAACTTTCAGACTGATATTTCAACATCAATGAGATATCACCTCATACTTGTTAGAATGGTTTTCACCAAAAAGACAAACGATAACAAGTATTGGAAAGGATGCAGAAAAAAGGAAACCCTTGTACACTGTTGGGAATGTAGCTTGTTACAGCCATTGTGAAAAATAGCATGGAAGTTTCACAAAATTCACTGTGGGTATATACGTGACTGCATGACCAATGTAATTCTGCAAACTGTACATGCAGAAAAATTAGAATTATATCCCATCTGATTCAAATGTTTGATATGTCAAGATCATTGTACTGTCATGTGTAACTAATTAAAACAAATTTTAAAAATTTTTTAAAAATAAAAATAGAACTAACAGATGATCCAACAGTGCCAGTTATAGGTATATATCCCAAGGAAATCAAATTAGCATATTGAAGAAATATATATCTGCACCCCCATGGGCATTATAACATTATTCACAATAATCAAGATATAGAATCAACCTAAGTGTCTATCAATGGATGAATGAACTAAAAAAGGTGACATGCATACACACACAAAATGGTATACCCTTCATCCTTAAAAAAAGAAGGAAATACTGTCATTCATGACAACATGTACTCTATACCTAGACTGCATTATGTTAAGTGAAATAAACCAAGATCAGAAAGACAAATACTGCATGATCTCAAATGTAGAATCTAGAAAATAGAACTCACAGAAATAAAGAGTAGAGAGTAGAATGATGGCTGCCAGGAACTAGAGGTGAGGGAGAGGTTAGGAATGGGGAGATATTGGTCAAAGGGTATAATGTCTGAGTAAGACATAACGAATAAGTTCTGGAGATCTATTATACAGCATGGTGAGTTTATAATAATGTACTTGAAATCTACTAATACAGTAGATATTAACACTTCTCACCATGCAAAAAATAATAAATATGTGAATTGATGGATTTGTTAATTAGCCTGATTTACTCATTTCACAATGTATACATGTATCAACACATCACATTGTACACCATAAAAATATAAATTTAAACTTAGATAATTCAATTAAAAATGTCAAAAATCTATCATTACAAGATTCAGAATTTCTTTCTGTTATTTAGTTTGCAGTTTACTCGTTTTACAAAGTATATTTAAGATGTTGATGGAATAATGTTTTATGCTTCAGATCTCTAAAAGGCTTAAATTAGTTTAGCCAAATACTTATCTCTCCTAATCTTTCACCTAATTTTATAACTATTGCTTCTTAGATTCCTTCCTTGAAATTCCATTGTTTCCTCCTTATGGGGGAAAAATGAAGTAATTCAAGAAAAGTAAATCCAGTAACCATGTTCTGGCCCAGGCGTGAGCAAATGCTTCCAGTCACAATTCACTAGACAGAACATTCAGTGGCCCCTCAAACAGGGAAGTCAAGAAGTCTAGTCATAATAAGTACTGCTAGCAAGAGAGAAGTGAAAATGCCATACTTGACAATCAGCACCTCTGACTACCACATACATGAAGGAATTCAGGTTCAGAGAGATTAAGTTCTTGATTAAAATCACCTGGATAATGATATAAAGAGTCACAATCCAAAAATGTGATTTTAAAGCTCATGTTTCGTTCCAAATGCACTCTTTTCAATGTTATATAACACCCTCTTAAGTGAAGTTCATATATAACAGGAATTCTTTTATTTCACTGCTATAATTTCCTCTTTATCAACTATCTGAAATTCAACAAGTACAATAATATTGGCTAAAATCTCAAGCACTGATAAACTGCAAATCTTTTCTGAATAATAAATATTGTATATTTTAACATCCATAATTCAATAATAATAGTATTCATTATTATAAGAAAATAATAAAACTAAGAACAGAAAGAATAAAACTGATTACAGATGGAAGAGTTTATTAATAATGCTAGGCTGTCACTACTTTGAAAAACTAACAAAATTTATCTAGCACAATCGATCAAGAAAATAAAATAGCAAGCACAAATAAATAAGAATAAAGCAATAAAAAGGGTATCATGATTGCAATTTAGGAGATTTCAAAGGGAATATTATGGGCTGGGAATGGTAGAGTGCTTGCCTAGCACTTATGAAGTACTAGGTTCAATCCCTAGTAGCACAAAAATAAATAAATAAATAAAATAAAAATAATATCATGGAAAAGTATATAGATAATTTCATATTTAAATAAAATCGATAAATTGCTAGAAAAAACTAACTTGCCATGCTGAGTCAAGGAAAAATAGGAAATCTTAAAATTATTATAACTATTTGTGAAGATCAGTAGTTAAAAATTCTTATACAGAGAAAACACCAGGCAAGGATGGTTTTACAGGTCAGCTTGTGGTAGAAAGGATTTTAGGCCCCTGCGATCTTTGCCTCTGGTATTATATTTGTGAATGCATTATGTAGCATGGCAAGGGGACTTTGCAGATGGAATTAAGGTTGCCAGTCAGCTTATTCAAGGAAACTGGAACCTCATTCCTATAGCTGCATGATTCTGAATTCTGCCAACAACCTGTTGAGCTTCAAAATGGATTGTCTCCTAGAGGTTCCAGAAGGGAATATAGCCTTGCCAACACCCTGATTTTGGCCTTGTGAGATGCAGAAGAAACTAGCTGTGGTCCACCTACTTCTTATTGTAGAACCATGGGAAAATAAATGGGTGCTATTTTAAGTTGCTAATTTTTTGTAATTCTTTTTCTTGCCACAGCAAAAAACAAAACAAACAAAAAACTAATATAGAACTTTCTCCTAACACATATTTCAGAGAACTGGATGCAGTGGCACAAGCCTATAATCCCAGCTATTTAGGAGGCTGTTTAGGCCTTGCTAAAACAACAGCAAAGATAACCAAATTATAGTCTGACCATAAAATGAAATATTACCTAGTTCTCAGACAGCTTTGGCAACTTAGCAAGACTCTGTCTTGAAATAAACTATATAAAGAGTTGGGGATATAGCTCAGTACAACAGAACCCCTGAGTTTAATCGCCAGTAGCAGGGGGAAAATATATTTTAGGGAGAAAAAAATAGGAATCACTCCCAAACTTATTTTATGAGACTGGAATGACCTTGACACAAAAACTGGGTAACGAGGAGTATGAGAAGATAAACTCACTGGCATTGCAATTAGGAAATAATGCAAAGAATATAAGTAAAATGCCAGCAAGCTCAATACAGCAGTGAATATAAAGGATAATACAGAATGACAAAACTGTGCCTATCTTAAGAACACAAGGGTGGTTTAACATTAGGAAATCAATATTTCACCTAATTCACCACATTATTAGAAAAAAGGAGAGAATAAAAGAATGATTATCTCAACAGAACCAGAAATAAAAGGAATCTAATGAAATTAACAATCATGCAGGATGAAAACACAATAATAAATAAGAAATCTCAGCAAATCAGGAATAGAAGGATATTTCTTTTAAATAAGATTGACACAGATGGCTGGTTGAACCAAGGATCTACTTTCATTCCTCACTAAAACAACATCAAAGATAAATAAATTATAGTCTGACCATGAAATGAAACATTACCTAGAATAAAAGAACATGAACATGAATTAACATGGAAACATTATGCTGAGTGGGAAAAAAAACAGACAAAGGAGTACATACTGTATGATTCTATTTACATGAAATTTTAGAAGCACCTCAGGAACAAAGTTTCTCTCTGTCCTTCTCGTGTCCTGCTCCCAGCTCTCCTTCCTCCCTCCAAGGCAAGCCATAGAAACTAGAGTTTCTCCTTCCCAAGGTATATCATAAAAACTATGCTCCATATACATGCAGAAGAAATACTGCACAAAGAAGCCAAGAAGTATCTGAGCAGATAGGTCTTGCTGGGTTTCCCCCTCAGTCTATCAGCATTAGATCATATTAAGATAGAAAAAGGCTATAAGCAATGGAGAGTAAGAAAGGAACAGTAAAGGTCAACAAGAGGGCAAGCGTGAAAACAGTCATTTTAACATGCCCCTACATGCTATGAAACAATTCCTTTTTCTCAAAAGGGCATAAATTTTCATCTCAAGGAAAGGGTCCATATAATCCATTATCTAGCCTTTACCCATGCATGCATGCAGGACAATTGAAATATCAAGAACCAATTGAGAAAAGCTTATCAACTTCTCCTTCCATGACTTTAAAAGAAGGAATGCTCTAAGACTTAAATGGCACTCCTGCCCCTCCCAGGCACATAGCATCCAGGAGTTCTGAGTCTTTTTTTTTTTTTTTTTTTTTTTTTTGGTACCGGGGATTGAACCCAGGGGCACTTAACCACCAAGCCACATTCCCAGCCCTTTTTAATATTTTATTTAGAGACAGGGTTTAGATGAGTTGCTTAGGGCCTCACTGCTGAGGCTGGCTTTGAACTCCTGATCCTCCTGCCTCAGCCTCCCAAGCCACCGGGATTACAGGTGTGCACCACCACGCCCAGCTCACCATCCTTCTTAATAAAATTCCTGCCTGCTTGCTTGCTTACCTCTGCATTCTCAGTGTTTATTCATTCTTCCACTCCATGGAACATGAACCCAAGCTGGACTCCTACCAGTACCATCTTGGGGACTCAGTCCAGGATCCCCACCACCAACCAAGGTAAGTTGTTGCCTTCATTGCCCTTTGGAGGAAAACTGGGTACCCTTCAGTCACTTAAAATTGATTAGTGCAGCTGCCAGTCTCAAGTCTCAGGTAATAGGTTCCTGAGTTTCTGTAGTTCCCAATCATCTGCCCTGCTGGTCAGTCACTTGGGCTCTGTAGAGCCTTTTCCTACTTTTCTATCCTGGATTAAGGTGTGCCAAGAGCAAGTAGACAGTGGCTTCTGATCCTGACCTGATGAAAGAATTTGAGTGAAGTTGAGAGGCAACAGCAAGATTCAGACCAAGGTTACGCTTAGATGACTCTCAAAGGCCCCTCTTCTGATGCCATTTCCCGACAGCCCCTTGGGGTATCCTGTTGCAGTTGGTTGATCACAGCACTGAGTGAGTTTTTGTTAGGCCAGCACTTCCATAGGAGCCACTTTCACCTCCTTCCTCACACCTAGTCCTCCCTCTCCAATGCTTCTCTCATAACTAAAGGTCTCTCCATAGAAAGAGGTATATACTATGCAGAGTAATTTTTAGGACAGATTTGGGTTCCTTCTTGTCACACATTGAAGGGCTGCAGTCTTGCCAAAAACACCCCCATTGTTGTTTCTGTGCCCGCATAAACATCCCCAATCTCTTGCCTGTAAGAGAAGGGGAGGTACCCATCCCTTTTTCTTCTTTAGGGATTTAGGGGAGACACATTCTCACACATACCCCCCCTTGAAGAAAGCTGAACTATCCCTCTGGGTATCTCCTAGCCCACTAGGCTCACAGACTGTTAATTAATTTTTTCCTCAAATTTCTCGATGACGAAGGCAAAAGGTCCTTGAGACAACTTCTTTGTCCTTCCGGGACCCCTGGGATCCATATTATAGATAAAAAAATCCATTTAAAAATTAGTTGTCGATAGACCTTTATTTCATTTATTTATGTGTGGTGCAGAGAATCAAAGCCAGTGCCTCACACATGCCAGGCAAGTGCGTTACCGCTGAGCCCCAGCCCCGACCCAAAAAACCCCTTTTAAAATGATCCTTTGCCCTTGGTGGCCCTGGCCTTACATAGTCTCCTTGGACCTTGCTTGAAAGAAGGAGATTTCATACTCACTAGGTTGCCAATTTTGTAGATGCATAAACAAAGGTGTACATCCCACTGATGGTCAACATTTAATTATCAGTCATCATATCTGGAAGTTCAATATTGACCAGGGGAGACCAGTAAGGTCTGCTAAGTCTTGCTCTCCCTGGGTCTTTGTCATGTGGAAACCAAAGACCTGGGGAACTTAGTTGGCAAGGCGGCAATAAATCCAGAAAGTCAGGTACAGTTAGAGGGGCAGGACTGCCTACTGCCAAGAAGCTTGTTCAGGGAGATGTCCCCCTGAAAGTGAACCATTCTGGCACAAGTACCTGATTTCTGTTTTCTCTTATCCAGATGGGAGCTTCAGCCTCAAAGGTAGTGCCAAGTTCACTACTGGCCTGCCTCTGAAAAACTGGGACAAGTTTGATCCACAGATGCTCAGGAAAAAGCGCCTGATTTCCTTCTGCTGACAGGTGTGGCCTCAATACAAACTCACCAATGGAGAATCATGGCCACCAGAGGGAATTATCAACTTTAGTACTACCTTGCAGCTTGTTCTGTAAGAAGGAAGGAAAAGGGTCTGAGGTCCCCTGTGCACAGGCCTTTTTGCTCTGAAGGAGAACCCCAAATTATGTCAGCAGTATAAGCCAGACCCAGCTATGTTGTTGCTGGGATGGAAGTAAAGTCTAAGGAGACACCTATCAAGGGTAGAAAAGCCAGAGAAATCTCAAGAACTCCCAATCTCTACTAACCCCTGCAAAAGCTCTCTTGACCTCCCTACCAAGGACCCCCATCATCCACCCCTAGAGGAGGAAAAAAAATACATTGCTACTTCAGCAAATGCCAGGAAGAGAATTTGGGCCAACCAAGGTCCACTCTCCTTTTCCCTTCAAGACCGGAGGCAAATAAAAATGGACTCAGGGAAGCTCTCAAAGGATCCAGATAAATACATTGAGGTGTTCTAAACTTTTGTCATGAATTCAGTCTTACCTGGAAGGGTATTATATTACTGTTTAACTAAACTTTGACCTATAATGAAAAGAGGACTAACCTAAAGGCCACTGAGCATTTTGGAGATGATCTGAATCTCAGCCACGCCCTGCAGCACAGACTAGGGGTAGATCTCATAATCCATCTGGGCATAAGTGGTTCCTAGGAATGAACATGATGATTGGAAAATGAGACATTTTCAGGCTCTGGTCCTTGAACATCTCAGAAGGTCAAGGCAAAAGCCTATTAATTACTCTAAGATATCTGAAATCCATCAAGGCCCTCAGGAGAACCCTGCGATCTTTTGGAGAAACTTAGAGAGGCACTGAGAAAGCACATTACAGTGGATCCTGAATCCACACAGGGCCACATAATTATTCACTCAGCCCTGGACATTTGGAGGAAGTTACAAAAATTGGCATATGGCCCTGATCAGTCCTTAGATAACATCCTCTGATCCTCTGACTCATAACATCCATCTTTTATAACAGAGATCAGGAGGAGATGAAGGAAAGGGAATGTAGAGATTGAAGGAAGGCCAAAGTACTGGTCATGGTCCTGCATGGAGCAAGCTTTTGGTGTGTTGATGGAGGTAAATGGAATGGAATGGACCTCAAGCCACAAAAAGAACTTGTTTCCACTGTGGAAAAGAGGGATATTACCAATGGAAATGCCAACAGATTAAGTGACCCCCATCAAGGCCCTGTCCTATGTGTCAAGGCAATCACTGGAGGAATGAATATCTCTGGGCGTGAAGGTTCGTGGGGCAAGATTCTCCAAACCAGGCCTAAAGAGGCCTGCAGTCAACCTTAATGGCTCCCATTACTCCTGTTACCATGCATGAACCGTGGGTATGTTTCTCAGTAGGGAGTCAAAAGGTCAGTTTCCTCCTGGACACTGGTGCCAGCTTATCTGTGCTTGACTCTTACCCTGGACCCCTTTCCTCTGATACTATGACTATTAGAAGGGTGTCTTAGTGGCCTATCACTAGATATTTTACTCCCATATTAAGCTGTGGATGGGATGGGATGATGTTTTCTCATGCATTCCTGATAATCCCAGAGTACTCTATTCCTTTATTTTGAAGAAATAGACCCTCAAAACCTCAGGGCTCCATCAGCATGAATTTGGGACCCCAGGGTCCATTATGTCTACCTCAATTATAACATGATATAAACCCTGAAATATGGGCCACTGAGGGCAGAAGCAGGCAAGCAAAGTGAGCAGTTCCAGTTAAAATAACTTTGAAGGACCCATTCATTTTCCCACACCAGAGACAGTACCCCCTGTACCCAGAGGTGAAAAGGTTTCTTGGAGATCATTCAAAGTCTTAAACAGGGACTCTCAGTGCTTTGCAATAGCCCATTTTAGGAGTCCCAAAAACAAATGGGGAATGGTGCCTAGACCAAGACTTCAGGATAATCAATGAAGCAGTTGTCCCTCTTTACCTTGTGGTGTCCAATTCTTATACTTTGTTACCTGAGATTCCCATCTGCTACTGCTTGGTTTACTGCATTAGATTTGAAGGGTGTCTTTTTCTGTATACTTCTAGACAATCAGTCACAATATCTGTTTGCTTTTGAAGACCCATGCAGTGGATCTCTAATAACCTTGACTGTGTTGCCCCAAGGATTCAGAGACAGTCACCACTTATTTGGGCAGGTCCTTGCCAAGAACTTAGCAAAATTCAAGGATGTAAGTCATCTGTAACTGTCCTCCAATATTTGAATGACATCCTCCTATGTACTATGAACCAGGAGGAATGTCAAATGGCTACTACATAGCTCCCAAATTACCTAGCTCATAGAGGGAATAAGACCTTGAAAAAGAAAGCCCAACTATGTCAACCACAGGTTGACATATCTAGGATCATAACTGTCCCAAGTAATTTTCAGGCTAAGGGAAGAGAGGATTGTCCCTATAGGACAAAACCCTCTACCTCAGACCTTTGGCAACTCAGAGGCCTGGGGATGACTAGATATTGTAGGTTGGATCTCTGCGTATGGAGAGATAGCCAGACTGCTTTATTGACTCCTCAAAGAAGCCCAACACCAAGGACTACCACCTTAATATGGGGACCAGAGTATGTTAAAGCTTTCAAAGCCCTAAAAGAGCCCTTACTTCAAGCTCCTGCTCTCATCTTGCCCACAGAGAAAAAATAATAATAATTTGTCTTGGACCAAAAGAGGAGGAATGACCTTAGGGATGATAGCCAGCTGTGGGCCAGCTCCACAGCCAATAGCATATCTTAGCAAAGAGCTAAAGGATGGCTCCATTGCCTGAGAGTGGTGGTTGTCGTAGCCTTACTGGTCCCTGAGAAAATCCTAGGAAGGGGTTATTACTATATACACTTCTCAAGACCTTTTAAGAATTCTTAATACTAATAGGGGATTATGGCTCTCATATACTTGTCTTCTAAAATATCAGGCCTTGCTTCTAAAAGAGCCAGTGGCTTAAATAAAAACTTGCTCAAACTTAAACCTAGCCACATTTCTTCCAGAACCACTAGAAGGAAACCCTGAACATGATTGCCAACATGCCTTAGTCATAGATTACTCAGCCCAGGGAGATCTCCAAAGTTTTCCCCTGTCCAATCTAGATCTTACTATATACACAGATTAAAGTTCTTTTATGGAATTAAGGGAACTCAGATCTGGATATGACATGGTAACTTTTCAATCATAGTACTTGGGTTATTAACTGTGGTAGGGTGCTACATCATCTCCTGTATATGCAGTCTTGTTCAAAGATTAATGAAAAGCATGCTCACTAAACAAACTTCTTATCAGAGGAAGGATGAGATATAAAAGGATAGACAGTGGAGAGTAGAGAAAGGACAGTAAAGCTCAACAAGAGGGCAAGCATGAGAATAGCCATTTTAACATGTCCTGACATGTTATAAAACAGTTCCTGTTTCTTAGAAAAGGTCTAAATTTTCATCTCACAGAAAACAGCTACATAATCCATAATCCAGCCTTTGCCCACAGGACAA
Organism: Spermophilus citellus; assembly: GCF_964194105.1. Lineage (NCBI taxonomy): Eukaryota > Metazoa > Chordata > Mammalia > Rodentia > Sciuridae > Spermophilus > Spermophilus citellus. The sequence goes on along the minus strand of NC_138190.1, from coordinate 92,152,443 downwards.
CTGGAGTATCAAGAACCAGTCAAGAAGAGTTTATCAACTTTTACACACCTTAAAAGAAGGAATCTTGTAAGACTTAAAGGGTACACTGGACTGGGAGTTGAGTCTTTCTCTCACCTTCCTTCTTAATAAAATTCCTGCTAGCTTTATTACCTCAGCATTAACAGTGTTCATTTTTTCAACTCCATGTAACATGAACTTGATTCTGACTCCTGCAGGTAACAATATCATTTTTGAACAATCTCATTTCTACACAGCTATCCATGCTTGATCTAAGTATAAAATGGATAGTTCACCCTGAGTTTTGGGGTCTTCTTTTTAATTTTTAAAATTTATTTTGTTTTATTTTTTGCAGTGCTGGGGATTGAACCCAGGGCCTTGCACACACCTTATATCCCCAAGCCCTGGGTTTCATTCTTATAACAAGGACTTATAGGTTGTTTTTAAAAATCACTGACTGACTCTATACTTGGGTCTGCATATGCTCAATGGGCAACCAAAAACAGGATAAAAACTTGACGTCTCAGCCTTCATATTGTATGTCTCTTTTGCTACCTCAAACTTTAGTTCAAATTTCTGCTCAATGGACTCTGCAAGTAGATATGTTTCTGCTGTGAATCAAACCCAGGGCCTTGTTCATACCAGGCCATCCTTTACTACTTAGCCAACTCCCAAATCCTCCATCTTACCTTTCTGACTTATTATTTCTCTGGCTCAATGTATCCTGCAGTCACCTTGGATTCTAGAAAAAATGGGTCTGATGAATAAACATCTTGTGACCAGAGTTGAAACTACCCCACCCCAAGGCAGCAGTAACTTTCTTATCACTGAATCTGGACAAGGCCTCCCTTGACCAATTCTGAGATAATGATCAACTACACCACTGCCTGATTAAGACTGCCAGCTATGCAAGCCCCTGGCCTTTTGCTAGGTAATACTAATGATAGGTAGCTGACAGACATGAGCAGTAAGGACATGAGATTAAAGGCATAATTATATAAACTGGGCCTACTGGGCTGACCACTACATGCTTTCTTTTAAAAGCAATTTACCCATGACCTGCTTGGCCTAAGTTAATAGAATATGCTTTATTCTTCAACAAACAGCCTGATATCTGCAGGAGAGGCAGGCCCAAAGACTCTGCCCTATTCATAAGAAGAACACAAGTTACACTGAGGGAGGAATTTTGTAACCTTTATACAGATTAGATTCTAGGACTAAAGGAAACAGGATAATTAAGAGCAAAGCCCTCTATCCATAAAATATATAACAATAAGTTCCAATTAAAACTGGTCATTGAGTGTCAAAGTGACCCAGAGTTGCCTTGGATCTTTAACGTGTCAATAATAATAGTACAATCTCCCTTCCATGGGGCAACACCATGCACAGTAGGTACTTAGAAGTCTGATGCAATCCTGCTGCCAGTCAAAAGTCAAGAGGTGAATCTTGGCAGGAGGATGAAAACTTACTTGGGACCCCCAATATAATTGGAGGTCAGGAAGTACAAACTGTTCCTCTCTAAGAGTGTTCTTCTTTTCCTTTTTCCCTATCCCTTCTAATAAGCTCATGCCTACTACTTTGAGCAACTTGTCTAAAATCTTTTCAGTGTGACTGCAAAAGAACCAGTGACCAAAAACATCCTCAGTCACTTTGGCTCCACAGATGGCCTTGCTCTGCAGCATTAAGATGGTTGATTAGACCCTCAGAGAGAACAACTTTCTGTCACTAGACTGCTATTTTTCTCCCCAGTGCAGACTTGTTGAGAACAAATTTCTTCTTGCCTTCACCTCCATACATTTCTTTGTTTGGCCTTTGGGATGGATGCCAAACCTGGTCCATTGGGAAATCCAGAGTCAGACCCCTCTCCGGCCTTGGATTCCAGTTACATTTCAAAGTCTCCTATGTATGTAAAAAATCTGTTATGCTTTTCTTTTGTTAACCTGTCTCTGATTACATGGGTATCAGGCCATGACTCTTTATGAAGGGTAAGAAAGAGGTAACCCCTTTCCTCCTCCCCAGTATATACAGGAAAAATATAGTATGTACAGGGTTGGGATAATATTTGTGGTTTCAGGTATCCACTGGGATTCTTGGAATGTGCGCCCCTTGGATAAGAGAGCAATGCTGGAATTGATGAACTTTCAGAGGCTCAGTGTAGATTAGCTCAAGAATTAAGAACTCTAGTGGTCCAGTTTGAATGGGACCCCTACACACTTTTGTGTTTTTCATCCAGACACTCCATCAGGTTTTCAGAAAGAACATTGGAGAAAGAAAGAAAAAAACACTCCCTATTTCTGGCAGGAAAAAATGAAAAGTAATCAATTTGAAATATGCCCAGAGCATTGTATTCTCTTTAACAAAGACCTACCATAACAGAAAATTACTAGAGACTTACCCAGTAGAGCTTTACTAGAACCTAAGTGACATGAGGAAAGGGAGATAAGAACTTAACTCCAGCTCCCTCCAGCTTTTGACATGGGGGGAAAGGGAATTACCTAATTTAATCCCTCTCTTGCTTTTCTGTCTCATTGAAGGGGGTGTGCAGAAATTTCTTAACATTTTTAAGTTGAGAAGAATTTGTGAAGGTCACATTCTAAGGGACAGAGGTTTGTTGAAAGGTTCACACATAATCACAGATTTGCAGAATGCCTCCCCTTCTCCCATATTTTATCACTAAACCATCAGTCTCCTTTATAATAACAATTGATTATAGCTAAAAGAACCACCAGGCTCATACATAAGAAATAGTCTCTAGGGAAATGCAAAGAGGGGAGACAAATGTAAGTACACTGGAAGATTTCTGAGCCACTGACATTTACAGCAACAGTAAATATAATCTAATTTCTAACAAGATAAACAAAATCTCACACTAAAGGTGCAATTATCTCTAATTCATTTTACCTATTACAGTATGTCCAGTGATTACAAAAAAAATATAAGGTTTGCTATAAAGAAAAAAAAAACTACATCTGAAAAGACAATGAAAGCATCAGAACTAGACCCAGCTAAGACAGAGATTTTTGAATTGTCAGACCAGGATTTTTGTTTTAGACTATGCTTAATATATTAAAAGTACTAATGGGGAAAAAGTACAATATGCAAGAACAGATACATAAGCAGAAACTTAAAAGTATCCAAAGAACATGCTAGAAATAAAAAAGCAATGCAATAGGAATGAAGAAAAAGCCTTTGACAGTCCATTAATGGATTATACACAGTGGAGGAATGAACCAGTGACAGAAGATATGACAACAGAAACTCCCCAAACTGAAAAGCAAAGAGAAAACAGAAAGCAAAACATAGAAAAAAATTGTACAAAAAATGAGGAGCTATGGAAACAAGAACTTAGACTCTTCACTTCAGTGTGCAAATGTCCAATTGATAACAAAAAGCAGTATAGAAAATGTGGCATCTCTGTTCCCATTTTGCATCTGTCTCCTTTGTTTTCTGTTATCTTGGATCCTGGGCACAACAGGTCTCATTAATGAGTACCTTGTGATGAGTTGAAGCTACCCCCACTGCCCCAAGCAACAGCAACTTTCTTATCTGTGATAAAGCCCCACCTGATCAATCCTGAGATTATGATGGACCAGACCACACATGACCAAGATCTCCTGCTTTCTCAGCCCTGCCAAGCTATGGAAACCCCCAATGCATACCCTCATTCCTCTTTTTACATAACCTCAAAGTCATTGTCAGTTCCTGGAAGACAAGGATAAGTATGTGGGTCTCCTCATTCAATCTGCTACACTGATTAAAGTTCCCTTTCTGATTTTCACCAGGACTTTTTCTGTTTGTTTTTTGAACTGAGTGGTGAGACCTAATTTATGGTGACCCCCAGAATCAGGCCTTTGTCCTAGGAATCCAGTCACACTATTAAAATTTTATAACATAAGGCCCGGATTGTGGGTCAGTGGTAGAGCACTTGTGGAGCGTCCGTGAGGCACTGTGTTCGATCCCAGCACCACATAAAAATAAACAAAATAAAGGTATTGTGTCCATCTACAACTAAAAGCATTTTTAAAAAATTGTAACATACATAATAGAAAGAAATACTAGAAGGAAAAGAAGAAATGTTCCAGATGAAGACATGTTCCATTTAACAGAAGAATATTCATTATTTTCAAACTCACATGGAACATTTACCAAGACAGACAACATTTCTTAGTCATAAAAGATACCTTATGAAATATGGTGATTTGTGTCAATTTAGGAAATTAGAAAATGAAGGTAAAATTAAATCCAAATTAAACAAGAAACTAGTAACAAAAATCCAAATTAAACAAGAAAATGAAAAAAAAAAACTAACCTTAGTGAACTCAATGAAGTTGAAAAGAGGACATCAATAGAGAAAACACAAGCAAATAAGAAGCTAGTGCTTCAAAAAGTTCAATAAAATTGGCAAATCTTTAGCCAGGCTATCAAAGGAAAAAAGAGGGAAGATGCAAGAGGATGGTGAAGAAATATGAACAGCTCTATGCCCAATGAGTCCAAGTAGTACTAGGATTTGTATAGGTGAACAATTACATTAGTTGAGTTTCAAAAGTTGAGACAGCCTTATATACCTATAATAAATCCCAATCCCATTTGGTTGAAGTATATAGTTTTATATATTATCATATTCAATTTTAATATTTTGTTGAATGATTTGTTATTATAAGAGATACTAGCATAAGATTTCCTTTCTTGTAGTATCTTTTTCTGGTTTTGATATTAGTATAATGTTGGCCTCATAGAATGAATTTGAGTATAATCCTTCAGTCCTATTTTCTGGGAGAGACTGTAGAGAATTGGCCTCATTTCTCACTTAGATGTTTGGTAAGATTCACTAGTGAAACCATCTGAGCCTTATGATTTCTGTTTTTAAAGGTTTTAAATTATTGATTTAATTGTTTGAGGCACTCAAGTTATGTATTTCTTCATATGTGGGAATGTCTTTATGTTGATAAAAAGAAAACATGATGAGAAACTTGCCTCTAAGTCCAGGATCTCTAAGACCAGTAAGGAGTCGCCTCTCACCCTCTCACTGATCTTAATCAAAATCACACTGCAATTTACTTCAGTAAGTCAATTAAAGGAAATAGAAGACATATAGATTTGGAAGGAAGAAATAAAACTACCTTTGTTCTGAGATGACATGATGATTTACATAGAAAAATCCCAAAACATAAATAACAACCAAAAAACTCCCAGAATAAATGATTACAATAAGGTTGAAGGATACAAAGTTAATATGCAAATATTAATTGCTTTCCTATATATCAATTAGTTTCCTATATACCAACAATGAATAATCAGAATGAGAAATTAAAACACAACATCATTTACGCTATTATATAACAAATTAAATACTTAAGTATAAATCTAACAAAATATGAAAATATTCATATGAAGAGAACTGCAAAACTCTGATGAAAGAAATAAAAGAAAAACCCAGACATCTAAACAAATTGGGTGATATTCCATATACGTGGATAGGAACACTCTCTTTTTTTTTTCCTTCGCAGTGCTGGGGATTGGACTCACCACTTTATGAATACTATTTTTGAACTACATCCCCTGTCTTAAGATTCAATATTTTTAACATGTAATTTCTTTCCAATTTTATTTGTCGATACAATATATTGCCACTCAAAATTTCAGTCAGATATTTGACAAACTTATTCTGAAGTTTACATAAAAGACAAAGTACCCAGAAAGGCCAATACAATATTGAAAAATAACAAAATTGGAGGACTGATAATGCTTGACTTCAAGATTGACTTTGAATCCGTATTATAGCTTCTATGGGTGAAGTAATAAAAAGAATATGGTATTAGCCCAAGAAGAGACAAATAGATCATAGACAAGAATATAAAGCCTAGATTAAAAAGATACAGAAAACCATACACCATAGCCAACTGATCCAAGGGGCAAAAGCAATTAAATGAGAATAGTATCTTCAACAAATGGTTCTGGGACAACAGGATATCCCATGACCAAAACAAAAATGTCTAGACAGAGACCTTTTACCTTTCACAAAAGTTAACAGGAATGTAAAACACAAAACTATAAAATTTCTATATAAAAAGGAGATAACAGGTAGAAAGCAAATCAACCTGGGTTTATCAGTGACTTTCCACATGCAGCACTAAAAGCACAATCCATAAGCCAGATACAGTGGCCCATGACTTGTGATCCCAGCAACTGGGGAGGCTGAAGCAAGAGGATCACAATTACAAAGCCAGCCTTGAAAACTTAATAAGACCCTGTCTCAAATTTTTTTAAATTATTCAATATTAATTTAATGTTAATTTTGATGTAGTTCAGTCATAGAGTACACTGGGTTTCATCCATACAACTACAATAAAATAAAAGCACATACAATCCATTAAAAAATGGTGAACTGTCCTTCATTAAAATTAAAAACCGCACTCTTGAAAAAACACTGTTATGAGATTTAAAGAACAAGCCACAGACTAGGAGAAAATATTTGCAAGACATATCTGAAAATGGAATGGTATCTGGAATACACAAAGAACTGTTGAAACTCAACAATAAGAAGACAAATAACCCAAATAAAAATGAAGAAAGGATTTGAACAGACCCATCATGAAAGAAGCTATATAGAATGCAAATAAGCATATCAAAAATGCTTTCCACCATAGATTATTATGCAATTGCACATTAAAATAATAAGGAGATATTACTATGATAGAACATCTAAATTCAAAAAATACTAATACCACTACATGCTGGTGATGATGGGGAGCAACAAGAACTCCCATTCACTGCTAGAGAAAATACAAAACTATACAGCTACTTTGGAAGATATTCTGGCAATTTCTTGCTAAATAAAGTCTTACCACACTATTTAGTGATTATACTCCTTGGTAGTTTCTCAATGAGTTGAAAACTTACCTCCACACAAAAACTTGCACACAAATATTTATAGAAGCTTTATTCATGATCACCAAACCTTAGAAGCAATCCAGATATCCCCCAACGCGTGAAATGATAAACAAACTGCAGCACACCCATACAATGGAATATTATTCCGTGATAAAAAGAAATGAGCTATCAAGCCTAGAAAAGACCTCAAGGAAACTTAGATGTATACTGCTAAGTGAAAGCAGTCAGTCTGAAAGGCTACATGCTGTGTGAATCCAACTATATGACATTCTGGAAAAGGCAAAACTATAAAGACAGCAAAATAGCACTTACCAGAGGTCTAGAGGGAGGGAGTGAGGGATGAATAGGTTGAACACAGGGTACATTTAGGACAATGTAATTATTCTATGTAATACTATCATGATGGATACATGATATTATACATTTGTCAAAACTGTGAAAAACAAATAAAAAAAACCAGCTATGGGCTTTAGTAAATAATGTATCAGTATTGGTTAATCGACTGTAACAAATGTTCCACACTAATGCAACAGGTTAATAATAATTGCAAAAATTGCCTATGTAGTTAGGTGGGTGGGTTAGTCAGGTTTTCCAGTGTGTTAGCTTTTCATCACTGTGACCAAAATTCTTGACAAGAACAACTTAGAGGAAGAAAGATTTATTTTGGCTCATGGTTTCCGAGGATTCTGTCCATAGCTACCTAGCTCCAAGTTAGAAACGTCATGGCAGTGGGGTATGGCGAAGGAAAGCGGTCACCTCATGGCAGCCAGGAATCAGAGAAAAGGGGCCAGGAGAAGATAAAGCCTTCCAGGGCACACTCCCAGTGACCTACTTCCTCCAACTAGATCCTACCTCCCAGGAGTCAATTTGGCTATCTAGATTAATACAGTAATGAGGTCAGAGCCCCCATGATTCAATCATTGCCTAAAAGTCCCACCTCTGAGCCTTGCTGCTTTGGGGATCAACTTTGAAAACATGAGGTTGTTGGGGTTTTTTTTTTGGGGGGGAGGGATCTTCTAGATCCAAACAATTATAGGGAGGGGGAATGGAAAAGTTATACAGGAACTCTGTACTTTAATGCTCAATTTTTCTATAATAAAACTGCTCAAAAAATTTAAGCCAGGTGTGATACTGCACACCTGTAATTCCAGTGACTGGAGTGGTGGAGGCAGGAAAATCACAAGTTTGAGACCAGCCCCAGCAATTTAGGGAGAACCTGTCTCAAATTTAAAAAATTTTAGAAGGGTTGGGTATATAGTTCAGTAGTATAGCATCCCTGGGTTCAATTCCATGACAAAAAAGGCTGGAGATGTAGCTCACTGGTAGAGCACCTCAGTATCAAAAAACAACAACCCCCCCCCAAAAAAAATAAGAGAAAATCCCTATTTTACAAGTTCATTAATAAAGCCAATTTGTTTGTCACTACATAAATGTTTCCAACTACTACTTAAAGTATTTTTAGAACCCTATTTTACTCTCACTGATATTTCCTCTGTTTGGACTATAAATTATATGATTCACCTTAAACTGCCAATTAGGGAAATAGGCCCAAAGAGGTATAGCCACTTGTCTAACTGGTATAGGATTCAAGTCCTATACCAGGATTCAAATCCACATTTGCTCTTTGTCAAGCCCTGTCCCATGCCATAGCCACAATCACTCTGCCTAACACTCAGAAGTAAGTGATATATTCTGATAAATGTGCTTGTGGAGATATTAACTAGTGCTGAGAAACACAAAGGGGTAAATTATTTTTCCTAGGAGATCATCGCAGGCCACCAAGAGACCTTGATAAATACAGTCAGACTTTTTGAAGAAGTTTACAGGGAGAGAGGGAAATGCATTAGAACAAAAGGAAATGGCACAACTAAAGCACAGAGACTCAAACAGAGAGAAAAATGAGAGACTCAGAGGGACACTCCATAGAAGCAGATAAACAAGGAAGAAGACAGAAAAATAGGAAAAAAAAGAAATCCTGAAAGAGACTGAAATAATCACAGAAACCTAGAAAAGATATCAAGAGAAGGAAATATGTTAGCTTGAGTTGAAGAAGGCAAGAAAAAAATATGGGGTAGAGGGAACAGGACTTTAGATGCAGATTGTGTGTGTATGTTTCTGCTATGGGAAAAAATGTGGAAGAGCATATGGCAATAGTGGAGAATGCTTTGGTCTAAATTCCCCTCCCAAAATCATGTTAAAATTAATGACTCTTGGGGGGCTGGGGCTGTGGCTCAGTGGTAGAGCACTCGCCTAGCAAGTGAGAGGCCCTGGGTTCGATCCTCAGCACCATATAAAAATATATTAATAAAGATATTGTGTGCAACTAAAAAATAAATATTTAAAAAAATTAATGACTCTTGGGCTAGGATTGTGGCTCAGTGGTAGTGTACTTGCCTAGAAAGTGTGAGGCACTGGGTTTAATCCTCAGCACTACATAAAAATAAGTAAATAAAATAAATATAATATGTCCATCTACAACTAAAAAATATTTTTTAAAATTAATGACTCTTGTGATAATGTTGAGAAGTCCAGCTTCTAAGAGGCAATTAGGTTGTGAGGATAATGCTCTCCTGAAAGGATTAATGGAAGTGAATGAGTTAACCTGGAAGTGGCAAAAGAGCTCTCGCGTGCGCGCGCTCTCTCTCTCTCTCTTTCTTCTCTTCTCTTTTCTTCTCTTCTCTTTTTTCCCACCCTGTTGCTCTCTTACATGACCTCTCACCATGTGATGCCCTCTGCCATATTATGATATAGCAAGAAAGCCCTCATCAGATGCTAGCATCCTGAAGTTGAATTTTCTGTCCTCTAGATCTGGAGAAACAAATTTATTTTCTTTATAATCCACCAGTATATGGTATTCTGTTATAGTCACATAAAACAGGCTAAGAGAAACATGAAGGAGGAAAGAATCAATAATTGTGTGGGAAAAGAATGAAAGAAATATATGGATTTGAGGGAGGGGCATAGGAACAAAAAATGAAAAGGAGGAGAGAATAAAAGGAGAAGCAAGAAATGGAGGAGACTGTTTTAATCCTTTTAGGGCTGTTAAAACAGAATACTACCAGGTGTGGTAGCACATGCCTGTAATCCCAGCAGCTCAGGAGCCTGATGCAGGAGGATCATGAGTTCAAAGCCAGCCTCAGCAAAACTGAAGCACTAAGCAAATGAGTGAGACCCTGTCTCTAAGTAAAATACAAAATAGGGCTGGGAATATGGCTGAGTGGTTGAATGCCCCTGAGTTCAATCCCTGGAACCCTACCCAAACATAAAACAGAATAGCACAGACTATTTCTAATGAACCAAAATGATAGGGTTATGGATCTGGAGGCTGAGAAGTCAAAGATCAGGGGACTTGCATGTCCATTAGAACTTTCATGCTGTGCTATCCCATGGCAGAAGGGCAAAGAAATGGCAAGAGATAGCAAAAGAGGTCTCTTTTGTCTTTTGTAAAGAACTCACTCCAGTAATAATGGAAATAATTCATTCACTCACCCTTGTGACCTATCACCTTTCATTAGGTCCCACCTTCCAATACTGTTGCATTAAAGATTAAGTTTCCAATACATATTTAAACCAAGGCAGAGATTTAAAAAGAGGTGGATTATAAAGAAACACATGGGACATTGAAAGAGTATACATATTTATAATTTCATATACACACATATACATATACACATACATATGTGTGTATATTTGCACACATGTGTCTGAAAGGGGAGAAGAGTCAGCAGGAATAAAAAAAATGATAGTGTGCCAGGTGCCGTGGTACATGCCTATAATTCCAGCAGCTCAGAAGGCTGAGACAGGAGGATAGAGAGTTCAAAGCCAGCCTTAGCAGTTTAGTGAAGCCTTAAGCAACTTAGTGAGATCCTGTCTCTAAATAAAAATACAAAATATGGCTGGGAATGTGGCTCAGTGGTAGAGTGCCTCTGAGTTCAATCCCTGGTACCCGCAAAAAATATAATAATAATAATGGATCAGAAATAATTTTAAAAGATAAATGAGAAAAATAACAACATCCATAAAGTTATCTATCTAGAATATGTATTAGTTATTATTCTAGTTTTGAATACATTATTTCAGGTCACATAACTAGGTTATTTGATAGATTATGAAATTATTGATAACATTATTTCTTATATTCACTATAAATATTATTTATTGAAATACATTATATACCAGGCAGCAAATTTAAAAAATAGTTATTAGTTTTAACCTTCTCATACATATTAAGTAATAAAAAGATTACTATATCCCAAAATCTTAGAATATTAAATGTAAGAAATCATAGTGCTATAGTTAACATACAAACATAGAGACATATTTCTTCACCAAAGACTCTATGATTTCAAATTATTCTCCTCCCTTCACATTTCCCTGTAAGGCAGCTACAAGAACAGCAGGTCAAAAAGACTGAAGGAAATAAGTCACTCTAAGACACAAAACAGGTGAAGAGCAAGACTATGGGCTATCAGTCCAGAAACATGGCCACTGGGTATTTGCCATCACTGAGCGCCTTGCCCTGTTGGGTCCCCTAAAGAATATGAGATGTGTGTCTCTGGAAATGTGTCTTACAAGGGCACACACCAGGATGACACAGTCATTTCTTCATAATTGGAAAAGTCAAAACTCTGACTTGGGTTTTGATCTGCAGTTCTCAGGAGTCTTCCCACAGAGACTGTACAAATGATAAACTTTGATTCTTCCCAAACTTGTGACTCTGCTTTCTGAGTGGCTTATACTGATAAACACACATAAGTTCATAAGAACTCTATGATGTCATTACTTTTAATTATCGGGACATTAAAAGTTGCCAAAAGATACCCTGGGTGTATTTGAATATATATAATATTGAATAAAATATATAGGTAAATATTATTTTAAACACCCAAATATAGGCTTTCAGGACAGCCCATAGGTTCATAGAAACTTCATAAATTTGAGGGCTGCCTATCATCTGAAAAGTCTTTTAAGTGCAGGAAATTAGGATACCTAATTAGGTCCTTCCTATTCCTTTTTTCCTCAGTATACATGGCACGCTCTTTCCACTCACCTTCAACAGAGTGACCAAGGCCTGTATTGCCCAAGACCTACCTAAACAGTGTTATTCAAGCCCATACTGGAAGAAAAATTTATATCATCAGAACAGCTTTGGGTTCTGCCATCATTCTAAGTATGAATATTTTAAGACTAAATCTGGTATCTCCAAAGATAATCCACAGCTAGATGACTGAACTAAGTTCTGTTGTTTTTCTGTGTGTATGTGGGTTTCTTTTTTAACTTTTAAGATAGCCACCCAATGTATTTTACAAAGTCAATGTAACACACATAACAAATTCTGATGATTATAATTCAAAAAAGCTTAATTTTACTTGTGAACAGAGATGTAAGACCCTGACTAAAATTCTGGAAAAGAAAATTCAACAATCAAAGGATAACTTACTATGATTGAATACAGTTCACCTTAGGAATGTAGGGTAGATACAACACTAAGCACTCTATCAAAATAATGCATAGTGCTAATGTAGGAGGTCCTCAAGTTCAAAACTAGCCTCAGCAAATTTAGCATGGCCCTAAGCAACTTAGCAAGGCCCTGGCTCTAAATAAAACATAAAAGGGCTGTGGATGTAACTTAGTGATTAAGCACCCCTAAGTTCAATCCCCAGTACAAAAAAAAAATAATTATATATATATATATATATATATATATATATGTGTGTGTGTGTGTGTGTGTGTGTGTGTGTGTATATAGAGAGAGAGAGATATCTAAGATATCAAAGTATCAAAGAGATATCTCTTAGATTAATATCTTAGATTAATAGATTAATCTAAGAACCCAAAAAGAACATTCATTCTGCATTCCTTGTGTTTAAAAAATATATAAGCACTGCAAACACATTACAACAGATAAAATCTGAAAGAGTGTTAATACTAAGTGATGACGAACTTGAAAACCATCAGGGACTCCCATCTCCCTAACTGCAGTGAGTGGTTCAGGGATGAATATGTAGACAAACTAAACCATTAAAATTCTTTCTCTGACACCTGGAGTTGCACAGTTGCCTGTGGCCATATTCTCTGAGCTTTGGAGAAAATGTGTATACAGTGGGAAAGAATGAAGCCAAAAAGATATAATCAGAATTGATAATGTTAACAGATAAACATAATATTTTTCTCTATATAAATTATATGTGCATACATAGACACATATTTCTCTGTCTCATATATATCAGTGACAGAGAGAGAGATGACCCTGCAATATTAAGTCCTCAATCAGTACTGCCTGAATACAAGTTTTTGGAAAGTTCATTAATATAAACTATAAATTCTCATTTATTCTCAGGCTCATTTCAATTATTTCTCTTACTTTCAATAAAGTTCTCACTAATTGACAATGAATATTACAGTTGATGTACAATTTATGTATTTAGCACCTATTATAAACAAAAAAAAGTTATAAAAATACACGGAACATAGTTTCTGTCCTCAATGTTCATTGTTGGCTAATCTAAATATATTAAAAATATTAATAAAATCCACACAAACTGAATTTTAGAACATTTCTTCATAACATATGATTTCATCTAGTAATGACAATTTGGAACCCTTCAAGATACAGGGACAATTGTACTAATTATTGAAAACTTTGTTACTGAAATTCAGTATCTGGTATTGAAAGATAAAACTGTATCTTCATTCAGCAAACATATGCCTGAAAAATGATGTGCTTAGTCACTGAATCAGACAGTTTGTGTTCATGATGTGAGTTTGATATGTTTAAAAACTGAATTATCTGGTTGGTTTGTAAGAATGATACAATCCTCACAATATTTTATTTTCAGTAACCAACAAATGACCAAGATATTTATGAATGATATGAAATATCTTACCTCTCCAGAGATCCATTATTCTCCTACCAAAATGACTACCTGTAGAATGTGAACACTTAACTGCCAAACATATTCATGTATCATTAATTATCCTGGACACCTATAATTTTTTATATGACATATGAAATATTATAATATTATTACAATATTCACATTCACATCAGATGTATATTTTTGCATGTTTGTTCTTTTTTTTAGTTGGAAGATTAATATAACAAGATTTCTGAAGTTCCATATAGCTACCACTCCTATCACCTGAGTAGCACACATACATAATTTTGCTCTAGTCATATTGCAAACCATTCATAATTGACAGTTCATGCAACTGGAGAATAGTCAAAATCTCATTAGTTGTATTTCTGAGAAAGCCTAATTTCCACAGTTTCTAGGGAAGCATATTGACAAGTAGAATGAAATGGATGGTTTTCTATTCAAAATTCTACTAATAAAGAAAATCAAGGCAATTCCTCTTTAATTTTCATAATGTGACTTCTATTCAAGAATGCTAGACATTTCAGCATTCCTAAAGCTATCTGCAGTTTTTCCTTAAAATCTTTTAAATTGAGATATGGAATATGTGGGGAGAGAATTTATAAGAAAACTGAAAAAGCAGCAATTAACAATTATATTAGGAAATAAAAAGTAGACTAAGAAGAAACAAAACTCAAACTCAAATTCTTATTCCACTAAGGCAGCAATAATAATGAACATTTACTTTTATGGAATATGGGTAAAGTTTCAAAAGCCCTTTTATATCAATGATTTAATTGATACATCACATTTATAAGAAAGAGCAGATATCTCCATGGTGATGCATGTTTAATCCCAGGAGGCTGAGGCAGGAGGATTATGAGTTAAAAGCCAGCCTCAGCAACTTATCAAGACCCCGTCTCAAAATAAAATATAAAAAAATCCCCACATCCCCGGGGATGTGGCTCAGTGGTTAAGCACCCATGGGTTCGATCTCTGGTACAAAAAAAAAAAAAAAAAAAAGACAAGAGAAGAGAAGAGAAGAGAAGAGAAGAGAAGAGAAGAGAAGAGAAGAGAAGAGAAGAGGAAGGAAGGAAGGAAGGAAGGAAGGAAGGAAGGAAGGAAGGAAGGAAGAAAGAAAGAAAGAAAGAAAGAAAGAAAGAAAGAAAGAAAGAAAGAAAGAAAGAAAGAAAGAAAAGAGATCAAGCCTTTCTGTCAGGTGAGCAGATACAAGTGTAAGTCACCAAAGTCACAGACATAAATAACCATGCTTTTATTCCTCCACCCACCCATTTAGTGTTTATTTTCAAGATTACCATGTGCCACACGTTGTGCTAGTTATAATGGAATATGCTTGTATTCAAGGCTGTAAGATTACTCTAGAAATTGTGACAAAGAAGTTCTGGGTTATAGAATTATTACACCATGTGGTAGTTCTTTGTCACCAAATGTTGGGAACTTCAAGCTAAACTCTCTTGAATCTCACATATGAGATATTCATAAAAAATGTATTCTCTGTATAAATACAGGACCATAGAATGTTGGAGCTGGAAAAGGCCTTAGGAATTATTATTCTAATTCCCTTATTTGACAGGTAAGGAGGCTAAAACCTAAAGAGGTTAAGTGATTTTTCCAAGATGATAAAATCAAAAAATGACAAAGCCTTAAAGTTTCTTAATCCCATAAATACAATTTCTAAATTTTCTCAACACATAGAGTTTAAAAAGAAAGAAATTATGTAATAAGTACATGCATGTATTTAGTTTGGGATGACAGCTTTTATCTAAATCCTTAAAGTTTTCAAAATATCATCATGTATATAATTAATATATCACAAATATATGTATGAATAATTTCTGATCATGAAGCAAATGAACCTGTTTTCAATCCATATGTTGGATGCTATTTTAGCAAAAAGAAGACTTTCATATTAATTTTATAATTTCCCAATGAATTAAAATAAGTTTAATATTCAAGGATCAAACATTATTCAAAAAGCAAAATGAAAAAATATATTATTTCAAAGATCACTGCTGGCACCTCTGAATGAACAGACATCACCATGCCAACCCTAAGTGTTTATATGCTCAATGCAAGGAATAGACAATTGATACTGCAGTGCACAGAAATATATAATCCCCAGCTCATGACCATTTTTAGCCTACCTTTAAGAGTTTAAATACAAATGAGCTTTATTTCAAAACAAATTTCCTTTTGCATTAATATGTATCATTATGGTTTCTTCCAATAACACTTTGAACCTTTAACAATGTGAATTTGTTGAGGAAAAGGCTATGTCACATTGGTTTTTGAATTTTCCCGAAATAATGCAGCATGCCAGTCTCACTGACTTTTTAGACTGAATTATATTCACATTACCTTTCTTCTGGTTCACTATGCTATTTCTGGTAGAGTGGTTCTGCCTACATGAGTAAAATTTTATTATCCTCTTATCCTTCACCATTGGCTCTACCTTGGCAGTCAAGTTTAATCATGCCAGATGTTGTTTTTGCAAAGCTCAATCCTTCTGCACAGATAATAGCCAGGCTGACCAATTCTTCCACTCAAAGAATCATCCTCCCTCAACAAAGTGGTATGTTCAGGGGATACTATCTGACAATGAAGTAAACTAATCTTCTTTCAATCAATTTGTGGGCTGCATTTTACCAAAATGATTTGATCGTCATATTCCAAACAGTAATTATTTTATCCTAGCTAGCCTAAACTGTTCTTAGTTTTCTGCTCTGGTCTTATTATGTGTATCTTTAACTATAGAATAATAATCCCTCATATAGGGAATATAAATATGAATGGTAATTATAAGGTAATGAAAGAGATTTATGTGAATCTTAGGAAACCAATAACATTGCTTTTTTATCAGCTCCATCTATATTGATTTTTTTCTTCTTTCAAATACAGGACAGAAGTAATTGTTTATACTTCAAATTATTCATCTTTCCCCAATAGTGTAGGCACTCGGGGAAAAAAAAAACATTTCTACTAACTACATATCTTTCTGCTCCCAGATGTCCTCCTTTCTTCTGTGTCTCTGCTTCTACACATAAATGCATCCCTTTCTCAAAAAGGTATACACAGGAACATGTCACTTATCCAAAGAACAGGATTCTAGTAACCATCAAGAAAAAAATGACAAAAAAAAACTTTACAAAAGAGAAAAAAGGCTTCTTAGAGGCCAGCTGACAGAAAGCACATACTTATTTCATAAGAAGAAAACTCAAAATGATTTTTCCTTCCCCTGAGTTCCCACTGCTTATTATCAGTACTTTTCTCACGGCACTTACAATTTCTCTTATTATTCTAGTTATTTATGTAAATGTATTATCTTCCCTACCAACCTGGAAGATCTTTGTTGTCAGGATCCATGTCTAATTTATCTTAACCTCCACAATTCTCGTTTCTTCATTTTTGTTCTATAAAGAACCATTTCTCCCTCCTTTAAAGTCTCATGAAGGTTGCAGAAAGGTCAAGATAATGAGGACCAGGAAAAGGCTATTTGATTTGTCCAGTTTTTTACTAGTGTCTGACACTTATCACATGCTTTTATTATAGGTATTTTTATACACTTCTTATATTCCCAAGTGCACCAACTAAAAAGGAAGCTTTATAAGCTTATCGAAGGAAAGTTCCATATGTTGCTCATCTTTGTAGCTCTGGAAGCTTTTAAATAGAATCTTGCACATAATAGACACACATACAAATGAATGAACATAAATCACATTAGAAGCCTAAATAGCAGACAACCATAAGATACGACAGCTGACAGCAAAGAAAGGCATTAGAATATAAAAAGGCATTTTTTATTCATTAAACTTTTATTAAATACCTACTATATACTAAGAACTGTGCTATGTCCTTAAAGGAATAAGACATGTAATTTCCCTCAGAAAACTCATAGTTTAGAGGGGTAACCAGGAAAGAGGCCAATAATTATAATACAAAGTTATACCAGATTTTGCCCTATTGATATATCCATTCCTTGAGCCTATCCCAGTACATGGCATATTGGGAAAAGATTTTTAAAATACAAACCTAGTTTGAACATAAAACCTTGAAAACTAAATGAGGTAAGAATACATTAACTGGAACATATTCTAGATAAATATACATTATTAGTCACTATATTATCACCATTTTGTAAATGCTTATAATCTCAATTAGATTGTTTTCCTAATATTCCCTTTGTGCCATATCCCAAACAATAATAGATATGGATAATTATTTTATATAGATTATCAGCTTTTAGGAGATCTTTTAAAATATATTCATGCGATGCACAATGACTTTTAAGTCACTGACAGCATATATGACACAGTTCCATCATTAAGGTTGAAAAATTTCTATCACCTAGATATGCCATAACCACTGTAACATCATGGCACAATGTGTTACAGGTTTATGACAATAGTTATGTAAACAAACCTATTGTACCACCAGTGAAATAAAACTACAGCACATACAATTATGTATACTACATAATACTTGATAATGATAATAAACAACTTACTGGTTTATGCATTCACTATACTGTATCTTTATCATTATTTTAGAATATACTCCTTCTATTTATTAAAAAAATTAAAAAGCTGACTGTAAAACAGTTTACAATTATACCAGCAGCTGCTTCATACATCTGAGTGTTTCTTGATTCCATTGAGAGGCTATTTTAGTTAATTGACCTATGCCATCTTGGTTTATGTACTGTTATGGTTTGGTATGAGGTGTTCCTCAAAAACTCTATGTTAACGCAGGAATATTTGTAGGTGAAAAGACTGGAATACGAGAGTTGTAACCTAATCAGTCCATCATAGAATGGACTGACTAGATAGTAACTGTATGCATGTAGCACATGGCTAGAGGAGGTTGGTCACTGAGGACTGAGCCCTGGAAGGATACAACTGTACTGTGGTCTCTTCCCCTCTCTGCTTCTGACTCAGCTAAGAACAAAGCAGCTTTCCTCCTCCACTGGGCCCTTCCCACATGTTGTGCTGCCTCATTTGGGCCCAGAATAACGAAGTCAGCCATCTAAAGACTGAGACCTTTGAAACCATGAGCCCCAAATAAACTCTTCCATTTCTAAGTTATTCTTGTTAGATATTTTGGCCAGAGTAATGAAAGAGCTAACTAAAATAAAATAAGCACACTTTACAATATTCACACAATACATTTCTCAGAATGTATCCCCATTGCTAAGTAGCACATGATTATGCATCTAAACATGTGTGGCTATTATTAACAATATTAAGCATTTAAATTTTTCCCTAATTTCTTTTTTATAATGCAATATTTGTGTTTCATATAATTTCTTCCAAATCTTATTTGGTATTCTATTCAAGCACAGTTAGACAATTTCCAACAGCTCACAGAACCATAAGGAGCTACCCCAATATTTGATAGATTATAGCAGGAGCACTAGCTGGTTATTGAAATATTCAAGCATAGCCTTTTGGAATAATTTTACTCAACTTTTAAGATTCAGTAATTTAGTCCACTATTATCCTCTTGTTCTTTGGAAATGATTGGGATCCTAGCTGAGTACCTAATAAATTTAATTTCCTTTTCCATGGATAATTAAAAGATACAGTATCTGCACAAGGGAGAATTTTACCACTACTTACAGCCTTAGAGTGTTAATAGACTGAAAGAATTTAGAAACAAGCATCGTCCAAAAGAAGATGCACAATGAGAAAATGGGCCTGATTTAGGTATCCTTTAGATAGTGCTGGATTATATGATAATCCAGATGGTCCTTTGTATTATAGTTGATAGTTGAGTAAAATTAACAGTAAATGACAATGTGTATTGCAGGGTATAACCTACTGCAGATATATTAGACAAAGATTGTACTAGCATTTTAGGTACAGATTTTCTCCTCTGTTTAAAAGAAACATATATCCATTATAAAAAATTTTAGAATATCAGAAAAGAACAAATATTATTCTAAAAAGCATTATTATCCTGAAACTCAGAAAGTACAAGGGTCAACATTTTTATGTAATTCCTTCCTGGATGTGTGTATCTGTGTGTATCTGCATGTGCACACACTTTTTATGGTATATATGTGGGTTTCAGGTCTGTATGTATATAGTATACATATACTTCAAAACATATGATGGAAAATTCCCCTTGCAGATATAGATATAGCTCTTACTTTAAATGGTCACACATAATCCCACTGGGTAAATGGACAAGAAGATATTTAATCAATGACTTACCATAGACCATTTAACCTATATACAGTTTTCATTATTATAAAGGTATAATAAACAAATATTTTTGTATAACTTTGTTCAGTTTCATGGGATAAACTACTAGAAGAGGAATTAGGTGAATGTTATGAACATTTTGAAGTCTCAATAAATAAGAGGGTTGGGAATGTAGCTCATTGGTAGAGTATTTGCCTAGCACACACAAGGTCTTGGGTTTGATCCTCCTCATCACAAGAAAATTAAAATAAATTTTAAAATGAATATTAAATTGCTTCAAAAGGTTTTACACTATCCCCCAGGTTTATATATAAAAACATAGCTCATTGATTTATACCAATGTACTATGCCAATTATACAAAGATCTATTTCATTTTTATTTGCCATATAAGATTTCCCTACAACAAGAGGCCACCATTTATCATTTCACTATGATAGATATTTAAATTGCTTCCTATTTTTGTATTTAAAAACTTGACTTAACAACCAACTTTGTATACATATGCATGAATTTTTCTGTCATATACATAAACTTGAAGTATTGAATCATGTGGTATGTGCATTTTCATCTTATTAGATATTATCAAATTTCTTTTAATTTTCTAATGCTTTATTTAGAAGTTTGTACTCATGTTCTTAAAAGTACTATACTTTTTTCATTATATTTTCTTTATTGTTCAATAATAAGTTATTAACTGTTTCATAAAGTGAGCTGGGGAACATACTCTTATTTTCTAGACTTTGAAAGAGACGGATATAATAGGGATTATCTATTCCTTGAAGGTATGATTGATAAAAACAACATCTACTTGGACCTGATACTTTCAGAATGGTGTGGGAAGAAAGTCAATACTGTTTCTGTTTCTGTTTTACTTTCTATTCAATTTCTTTCATGGTGTGTTAGTCAGCTTTCAGTCACAGTGACAAAATATCTGAGATAATCAACTTATAAAGAGGAAACATTTATTTTGGCTCATAGTTTCAGAGACTCATGGTCAATTGGCTCCCCTGCTGCTAGGCATTTGGCAAGGCACAATATCATGGTAGGGTGCACAAGGTGGACCAAAACCACTAACCTCATGGTGGCCAGAAAGCAAAGAGAAGAGAGAGAGAGAGAGAGAGAGAGAGAGAGAGAGAGAGAGAGAGAGAGAGAGAGAGAGAGAGAAAGGAAGGAGCCAGGGATAAGATATGCCCTTCAGGGGCATGCCCCTAGTGACCTACTTCCTTCAAATAGGCCCCACTTCCTAAAGTTTCCACCATCTCCCAATAGCTCATTAAGATATGAATCCAGAAATGAATTAATCTATTTATGAAGTCAGAACCCTTATGATCCAATCACCTCCCAAAGGACCCAGCTCTGTACACTGCTGCATTGGGTTCAAAGACTTCAACACATGAATTTTGGGGAAGATTTAAGAGCCAAACCATAACAAATGGTAATTAGTTTTGTCAGTTTTCTACTTATAGCATTATTCTGCTCCTTTATATTTTTTGGGAAATTGACCATTTCTTTAACCATGGGATTTGTCTCTATGTGGTAAAGACTGACACAGGGCTTATGAGCATATAATATATTTGGAGAGCATGATCCCAGGGAATGTGTTTGGGTAACAGGAAAGGAATGAATGAAAGGAGGAAAAAAGTCTATTCAAGGATGTTAATATGAAGCTGATCACTACTGTGACCTACTAGGGCTAGATTCCAATAGGGACTTTAATGAGTAGCCATATAGAATGCACCTTAGACTTGGTCACTACTCACTCAATGGCTCCATTTCCTCATTGGACAAGGATAAACCCATGAACTATTAAATTCTTCCTACTTTCAAATTGCAGATGCAATATGAGTACTATGGGTTCCTACACTCTGGAAACTAAGATAAAGTTACCATAATTATTAGGTCATATCTGTGCAAAGCAACGGTTAGGGTCAAAAGTGTCTGAATGCTGTAAAGTGGAGGCAGGTGCCAAGCACATCATTTCATTTTAGTTTTCAAAATAATTTGGTATCTTATAAAATCTTCTATCTACTCATGTATTCCCATTTCATTTCCAATGTTATCTGTGCCTTTTCTCTTTATTTCTTCTTCCCAAGGGTTTTTCTGGTTTATCAATATTTTCAAAGAAATAACTCTGTTTTGTTTTGTTTTGTTTTGCTTTTGTTTTAGTATCAGGGATTGAATCCAGGGGCACTTAACTACTGAGTTAAATCTCTAGCCCTTTTTTAAATATTTTTTTTTTTATTTAGAGACAGGGTCTTGCTGAGTTACTTAGCACCTCACTAAATTGCTGAGACTTGCTTTGATCTCATAATCCTCCTGTTTCAGCCTCCTAACCTGCAGGGATTAGAGGCATGTGCTAGTGTGCCCAAACTCTTTTTATTTTTAAAATTTATTTATTCTAATTTGTTATACATGACAGAATAATGCATTTCAATTCACAGTAAATGTATAGAGCACAATTTTTTATGTCTCTAGTTGTACACAAGTTTGAGTCACACCATTTGTGTCTTCAGACATGTACTTAGGGTAATGATGTCCATCTTATTCCACCATCTTTCCTACCTCCATACCATGTCCTTATCCCTCTCTCCCCTTTGCCCTATCTAAAGTTCCTCCATTCCTCCCATGTTCCTTCCCATACCCATTATGGATCAGCATCCATATATCAGAGAAAACATTTGGCTATTGGTTTGGAGGATTGGCTTACCATGATACCACCTGCTTCACTCATCTTACTAAGAATTGCTTTGGCTACTCTGGGCCTCTTATCTTTCAAGGTAAATTTTATGATTGCTTTTTCTATTTCTATGAGAAATATCATTGGGATTTCAATTGGAATTGCATTAAATCGGCATAGTGCTTTTGGTAGTATGGTCATTTTGACAATATTAATTCTGCCTATCCAAGAACAAGGGAGATCATTCCATCTTCTTTGATTTCTTTCTTTAGCATTCTGTAGATTTCTTTGATTTCTTTCTTTAGCATTCTGTAGTTTTTCATTGTTGAGGTCTTTCACCTTTTTTGTTAATTTTTTTCCCAAGTATTTTATTTTTATGAGGTTATTGTAAATGGTGTAGTTTTCCTAGTTTATCTTTCAGAGGATTTGTTACTGCTGTACAAAAATGCCTTTTATTTATGGATGCTGATTTTATATCATACTACTTTGCTAAATTCATTTATTAGTTCTAGAAGTTTTATGGTGGAATTTTTTTGGATCCTCTAGGTATAGAATCATGTCATTGGCAAATAGCGATAGTTTGAATTCTTATTTTCCTATCTGTATCACTTTAATTTTTTCATCTAATTGCTCTGTCTAGAGTTTCAAGAACTATGTTAAATAAAATTGGTAAAAGAGGGCATCCCTGTCTTGCTCCAGTTTTTAGAAAGAATGCTTTCAATTTCTCTCCATTTAGAATGGTGTTGGCCTTGGGCTTAGCATATACAGCTTTTACAATGTTTAGGTATGTTCCTACTATCCCTAGTTTTTCTAGTGTTTTGAACATGAAGGGGTGCTATATTTTGTCAAATGCTTTTTATGCATATATTGAGATGATCATATGATTCTTATCTTTAAGTCTATTGATGTGATGAATTACCTTTATTCATCTCCATATGTTAAACCAACCTTGCATCCCTGGGATGAACCTCACTTGATCATGGTGCACTATCTTTTTAATACAACAATTACTAATAGGGCATTATGTAAAATTGTGGATGTGTAACCGACATGATTCTGCAATCTGCATTTGGGGTAAAATTGGGAGTTCATAACCCACTTCAATCTAATGTATGAAATATGATATGTCAAGAGCTTTGTAATGTTGTGAACAACCAATAAAATAAATAAATAAATGAATAAATAAATAAATTTTGTATTTGGTTTGCCAGAATTTTATTGATGTTTTTTGCATCTATGTTCATTAGAGATATTAGTCTGACATTTTCTTTCTTTAATGTGTCCTCGTCTGGTTTTGGAATCAGGTGATATTGGCCTCATAGAATGAGTTTGGAAGTGTTCCCTTTTTTTCTATTTCATGGAATAATTTGAGGAGTATTGGTATGAGTATTTCTTTGAAGGTCTTATAGAACTCAACTGTATATCCAACTCATCCTGGGTTTTTCTTAGTTGGTAGGCTTCTGATGGTGTCTTCTATTTCATTACTTAAAATTGAACAGGTGATCTTGTGTATATTATCTTGAATCAGTTTGGGCAAATCATATGACTCTAGAAATTTGTCAATGCCTTCAATATTTTCTGTTTTATTGGAGTAAAAATTTTCAAAATAATTTCTAATTATCTTCTGTATTTCTGTAGTGTCTGTCATGATATTTCCTTTTTCACCATGGATGTTAGTAATTTTAGTTTTCTCTCTCCTTCTCTTCTTTAGCATGGCTGAGGGTTGATCGATTTTATTTATTTTTTCATATAACCAACTTTTTGTTTTGACGATTTTTCCAATTATTTATTTTGTCTCAATGTCATTGATTTCAGCTCTGATTTTAATTATTTCCTGTCTTCTACTGCTTTTGATGTTGATTTGTTCTTCTTTTTCTAGGGATTTGAGATGTAATGTTAGGTCATTTATTTGTTGATCTTTTCTTCTTATTTTAAGGAATGAACTCCATCCAATGAACTTGTCTCTTATTACAGCCTTCATAGTGTCTCAGAGATTTTGATATGTTGTATCAGTGTTCTGGAGTAGCTTCTATTTTTTATTTTACCGTCAATTTCTAATTTCATTCCATTTTGATCTGATAGAATGCAGGGTAATCTCTCTGTTTTTGTATTTGCTAAGAGTTGCTTTGTGGCATAATATATGTTCTATTTTAGAGAAGGATCGTTGTCTTGCTAGTGTATTCACTCATTGATGGATGAAATATTCTATATATGTCTGTTAAGTCTAAGTTATTGATTGTATTATTGAGTTCTACAATTTATTTAGCTTTTGTCTGGAAGATCTATCCAGTGGTGACAGAGGTGTGTTATTGTGTAGTGGTCTATTTGACTCTTGAAATTGAGAAAAGTTTGTTTGATGAATGTAGATGCTCCATTGTTTGGGGCATATATATTTATAATTGTTATACCTTTTTTAGTTTTTTTAAATTAATTAATTTATTTTAATATCTTTATTTTATTTATTTATTTTTAGTGGTGCAGAAGATCGAACCCAGTGCCTCACATTTTAATTGTTATATCTTGTTGGTGTATGGTCCCTTTAAGCAGTATGAAATATCCTTCTTTAGCCCTTTTGATTAACTTTGGCTTGAAGTCTACTTTATTTGATATGAGGATGGAAATCCCCGCTTGTTTCTGCAGTTCATGTGAGTAGTATGATTTTTCCCAACCTTTCACATTCATTCTTTGGATGTCTTTTCCTATGAGTCTCTTGAAGTCAGCATATTGTTAGATCTTTTTTACAATCCAATCTGCTAATCTATGTCTTTTGATTGGTAAGTTTAGGCCATTAACATTCAGGGTTATTATGGAGACATGATTTGTATTCCCAGTCATTTTTGTTTATTTGGGGTATTTAACTTGACTTGGTTTCTCCTTTGATTGTTTTTTCCTTTAATGTAATCCCTCCTTTTGCTGATTTTCATTGCTGTTTTTCATTTCCTCCTCATGGCATATTTTGCTGAGGATGGTCTGAAGTGCAGGCTTTCTAGTTGT
The DNA here is from genome assembly GCF_964194105.1 of Spermophilus citellus. Classification (NCBI taxonomy): domain Eukaryota; kingdom Metazoa; phylum Chordata; class Mammalia; order Rodentia; family Sciuridae; genus Spermophilus; species Spermophilus citellus. The sequence goes on along the minus strand of NC_138190.1, from coordinate 92,126,802 downwards.
AAATTCTTTTAACTTTTGTTTATTATGGAAGGTTTTTATTTTGTCATCAAATCTAAAGCTTAGTTTTGCTATATATAAGATTCTTAGTTGTCATTCATTTTCTTTCAGAACTTGGTATATGTTTCTCCAGGATCTTCTAGTTTTCAGGGTCTGGGCTGAGAAATCTACAGAGATCTTAATTGGTTTCCCATATATGAAATCTGATTCCTTTCCACTGTGGCTTTTACAATTATCTCCTTATTCTATATGCTAGGCATTTTCATTATAATGTGACTTGTTGTGAATCTGTTGTGATTTTGTACATTTGGTGTCCTGTATGCCTCTTGTATTTCCTATTCATTCTTCATGTTTGGAAAATTTTCTAATGTTATTTCATTGAATAGATTGTTCATTCCTTTGTCTTGGAAATCTATGCCTTCCTATATCCCAATAGTTCTTAAATTTGAGCTTTTTATGTTATCCTATAATTCTTAAATGTTCTACTTATCATTTCTTACCATCTTTACAGTGTGGTCATCTTTATTTTCAAGATTATATGTTTTGCCTTCATTGTCTGAGGTTCTGTCTTCCAAGTGATCTAATCTGTTGTTGGTGCTTTCTATTGAGTTTTTAATTTGGTTTATTGTTCCCTTCATTTCAAGGATTTCTGTTTGTTTGTTTGTTTTGTTTCTTCAGAACCTCTATCTCCTTATTGAAACAAACTTTTTTCTTCCTGTATCTGCTTATGTAGCTCTTTAATGAAATGATCTTTTTCGGCCTATATTTGCTCTCTTATATCATCCCTTAATTCATATAAAATTTTAATTGTGTACATCTTGAACTCCTTCTCTGTAATTTCTTCTGCTGTGTTGGCCATGGATTTTTAATAATGTAGTATCTTGATTTGTTTGGGGCACTTTCTTCCCTTGTTTTTTCATGTTGTTTGTGTGTCTTCCCTTCTAGCACTGTGGATCTGAGGTGTTACAGTTTGTACCCTATAGACTTATGGTGTCCCTGCAGGGTTCCAATACCTCTCCTTTAAGGGGAAGAATAATATTAACACAAACCAATACAAACAATATACAGCCTTAAACCAAATAGCTTCTATTAAGACATTTACGGTTTTGTCACAATATATAGAAATGTTGAGTTTAATTATTATCTACGATACAAACAGTAAGTTTGCAAAGGGTCTACAGTTTCTGATGGTGGACAAAGAGAAAACCAGGTGGGGTGTAGGATGAGATGTTAAGGAGGTAGTAGGTGAGGATATAGAGTTATTAGATGTTATGAAGCATGAAAGAGGAATCTAAAGAAGTTGGTTAGTAACTGGATAAAAGACAGAAAGTGATTTGGGGGAGACCAGTAAGTGGGAAGACAATAGAGGACAAAAAACAAACTTAAAAATTAAGAAAAATATAAAAATAGTAGATAAAAGAATATACAACACAACTGTAATAAACTATTCAGACGTCCCAGTCCTCAGTAGTCTAATTCATGAAAAGTACTTGTTTTCACAAATGTTTAGGATGTGAGGGCAGGAGAAGAGAGAGAGAAAGAGAAGAAGAAAAAGAGAAAAGAAAAAATATCTCAAAGGAAAATAGAAGAATTGTTTTCGTTGGAGATCAGTATCTTTCCTGCTTCCCTTTTCATCCAATAGGTGGGTTGTCTGTTGTTTGCTGGTATCTCCTCCCTCAAGATGATGAAGGTTGTTAGTGTGGGAGGGTTGGTCTTGGAGGCAGAGCTCCTGGAGGTGGGTATGGCACTTGCCAGTCCCAACACTGTACCCCAAGGATCTCCTTTGGGGCCCACCACGTGATGTGGGCACCTGGTCTTATCTCCTTATATCACCTGTAGACCTCACAATTCCTGTTCTCTAAGTTAGTCTCTAAACTTTATCTCACTCACCCTCTCCCTTTCTACTTCCCAATCAGGCACCTCACTCTCCAAAGATCTTGTGGGTTGCCCATCTCTTGCGAAAAGCTGCTTTGTATTGGGCAGTTCAGTACCAGGCTTTGTGAGCTACAGACCTGCTGCATAGCTGTAAGCACTGTGCTGGGTTAGTGGCTGAGGGGGAGGGGGGAATGGGGTCTATAGGTACCTTGATATTGCTTTTAGGCCCCAGCCAATGTCCTAAACTAAATATGGTGACAAAGGTATCCCAAATTGGAGGCAGCTGCTTTCAGAGATGGGGTATTGTACCAGTTGGGCTAGGTGGTGACGTTGGGCCACATGTTCAGAGATGCAGCTCTGTGGAGTGCAAGTCCAGTGTCCCCAGGGGCAGGCTACCACATATAGGGGACTATGGCAGTGGTTGCAGTGACCCAAGATGGAGGTGACTGGGGGAGCCCCACATTAGTAGATGGGGGTCTACATGGAGTGGCAGCTGGCGGTCCTGTGTGTGGGCAGCAGCCAAGGATCCTACAAGGGTGCTGATGCTGGTGGTCCTGCTTGGGCATGGCAGCCAGAGGTCCTGCATGGGCGAGCAGCAGGGAGTCCTGGGCTGATGCTAAGGCCTGGGGATATGCATGGGTACAGCATCAGGGATTCCTGTGCAGGAGCAGCTGTTGGGGGCCCTCTAATAACTCACAGAGAAACAGTATTCCCACTACTTGAATTCCAGGTCACAGAGTGACACAGAATGCCGCTTCCCTCTAGCCCACCATCTTAGATCCCCCTAACTCTGTCCTATTGATTGCCATTAACACTTTCTATTCACTAATTTCTGCTTCTATTTATATTATTGTTTCTTGCAAGTTACTTTTAGATATATCCATTAAATAAAACTTTTCTTAGAATTTTATCATTCAAGTCTTCTAAAATGTGTTAATGGACTCTGTTTCTCTCTTCTCATAACTGCTCTTTGTTTTCCTGTGACAACCTCCTGTCATATGATTCTGATGAATGTAATATTGCTATGACTTTAGCCCCATGTCTGAAACCATGACAAAATGTAGTCAAACACAGCACTCAAACTCTTTGCCCTAAAACATAGTTCAGGAATGGACACACAGACCCAGCAGAGCCATTTTTCTCCCTTAGAAATGCTAGAGCTGTTTTTTTGTGTGAGAGAGAGAGAGTTTTTAAACATTGTACAATTATTATATAAAGTGAATGACTTAATCATATACTTAAATGTTTGGTAGAGTAGTGGACTTACTAGGCACCAATTTATATTAATGCTCTCTTTCCTCCTTATATGATGCAGGTTTCCTGATGCAGGCTAAATGCAGGCTAAATGTCTTTGAAGAAAGAAAACCCTGTTTACTTCTACAAACTTATATACTGAAAATGATGGTAATGACATTACATATGACCAGGGGTATTCATGTTTTAATTAGCATTGAAAAGTTTTCTGGAGGGATTTTAATAGGTCTTGATGAAATCTGAGACACTTTTTTACTATATTTGGTACAGTCTAAAATACCTAGATTACCAACTGCCCTTAAGGCTGATTCTGGCTGCTATGGTAAATGAAGCAGGGATTTCTTATTTAATGTAAGAGAAATTAGCAGGGGATTCTTATTTAATGTAAGAGAAATTAGAAGCCACAATCTTTCAGAAAACGTGTGGATGGTTATACTTTCTATATATTTTCAGTCCATTCAGGCAAACACTGCCATCAAGGAATCACTGCACAATTTATAAGTAGGGAATCTGCATGCATTCCTAAAATAAACGGGTTGATTATCATAAAATGCATCCATGCCCATCTATTCAAGGACAATTTTAAATAGAAGCCAAGATTTTGCTTATTTCTCTGTAATTCAGAAATGCAGGACATTTAGTGAACAATATGAAATTTTTGAGAGTAAAAACCAAATATCCTGATAAAGTTCCAAACAAGTATGAGTCTCATCTTTGCAATGGGAAGAGTTAGGAAGAGACCTATATTATTTTAAGCTTTTACTGGGCACAAACTACAGCAAGCATTAAGGTATTCATAAAATTATAACTATTCAAAGCTGAAATGCAAGTAGCCTGCCCTCATCACAGCAAAAAATATCCAGAACTTTATATTCTTGTCAAATCACAGTAATAAAAATTTGAATCCAGGTGATTGTAATAAGAAATGTGGACTCAATGATCAATCCTCTAAGCAGTATGAGAAAGAAATAATGGCTGATTTACTTGAAGAATCACTGAGGACCCATTTAAAAGCACAATAAAAAGTTCAATAATACTTAGCAATATATTTGACTTCAAATTTATAGATTTAGCATACATTACTCACTGTATGCATTTCTTTGAGATAAATTAAATGCACTAGGCATACACATAGTGTAAAATTATGCTATGTAAGTATCAGGCACTTTTACAAATTATGGTAAGAATATTTAACAGGAGATATACCATATAAATTTTTAAAATATATTTATTTATTTTTATGTGGTTCTGAGGATTGAACCCAGTGCCTCACATTTGTGAGTCAAGTGCTCTCTCACTGAGTTATAAACCTAGCCCCCATATAAATTTTTAAGTGTATGTTACAGTATTAACTATAGGCACAATGTCATACAATGGATCCTAAAACTCATTCATCTTGTATGACTAAAATTTTATACTCACTGAAAAGTAATTCTCTGTTTCCCCTTTCCTTCAGCCCCTGAAAACCACCATTCTATTCTTTGCTTCTGAGTTAAACTATTTTAGATACCTCATCAAAGTAGAACCATATAGTATTTGTCCCCTTCAAATAGCCTATTTCTTTCTTTTGTCAGGTTGACTAATATTCCATTATATTTATACACCACATTTTCTTTACACATTCATTCATCAATAGATATGTATGCCTTTTCTACATTTTGGCTATTGGGAATAATGCTGTGATGAAATTGGTTGTGCAGAATCTCTTCAAAATCCTGACTCAATTATTTCAAACATGACAGTACTGAATCATATGGTGGTTTTATTTTTACTTTTTTGAGAAACCTCCATACTAGTTTCCATAGTTGGTACATCTTTTTCAAATTCCCACCAACTGTGTACAAGGGTTCCAATTTTTCCACATCCTTACAAACAACTTTTTTTTTTAACAATAGTCATCTCCATAGTTCTGAGGTGATAGCTCATTTTGAGCTTTTTTTTTCCTTTTATTTTTTTTCATTTTGATTGGTTTTATTTGCATTTCTCTGAATATTAGTAATGCTGAGCATTTTTCCATATACCTGATGGCCATTTATATGGGCTCATCTTTGACAAGAATTTCAAGGATACACCATTGGTAAATGAGAGTCTGTTTGGCACATCCTGTGGGAAAGACTGGATATCCACATACAAAAGAGTAAAACAGGATTCCTTGTCTTATGTTGTATATAAAAATAAATTCTAAATGACTGAAGGTTTTAAAATGAGACTGAAAACTATAAAACGCCAAAAGAAAACATAGGAAAAAACTTCATGGCATTGATTGTGGCAATGATTTCTTCAAAAAGGACACCAAAAGTACAGGAAATATAAGCTGATACTGACAAATGCAATTACATAAAACTCAAAAGCTTCTGCACCAAAATTTATAATTAAACTTTATTATCTCAATATTATAAATGTTAATAAAATTTCTGGCCTGAATGTGTAACACAAATTCCACTAAGAGAGTAACACAAACTCACCTGTATAACATCTAGTTACCTACTCAAGGTGGCAGGAGTACAGCAAGATATTTGATAAATACACTTACTCATCTACTTCCTTCTGAGCTTACCTGTTGATTTTCAACAGAGATGGAGGTACATTATAGCACATTTCTATACATAGTATTTCTAGAATGGGGCAGATGTTAAAACACAGGTTGCCCCATTTAAAGGTACTGTGCATAGATATCTGCTTCAATACTTCAAAATTACAGTATGTAATTTTTTAAATTATTTTTATTTATTTATGACAGTGGAATGCATTAAAATTCATATTACAAAGACATAGCACAAATTTTTCATATCTCTGGTAGTATACAAAATATATTCACACCAATGCATGTCTTCATACATGTACCTTGGATAATGATGTCCATCTCATTCCACCATCATATCTAACTCCATGTCTCCTTCCTTCCCACTTACCCCTCTGCCCTATCTAGAGTTCATCTATTCTTCCCATGCTCCCCCTCCCTGGCCACAATGAATCAGCCTCCTTGTATCAGAGAAAACATTTGACATTTGTTGTTGTTTTTTTTTTTTTTTTGAGATTGGCTAACTTCATTTAGCATTATCTCCTCCAACTCAATTCATTTACCTGCAAATGCCATGGATTTATTCTCTTACATTGCTGAGTAATATTCCATTGTGTATATATACCATATTTTCTTCATCCATTCATCTATTGAAGGGCATCTAGGTTGGTTCCAACAGTTTAGTTATTGTGAATTGTGCTGCTATAAACATTGATGTGGCTGTGTCCCTGTAGTATGCTGTTTTTAAGTCCTTTGGGTATAGACCGAGGAGAGGGATAGCTGGGTCAAATGGTGGTTTCATTCCCAATTTTCCAAGAAACCTCCATACTGCTTTCCATATTGACTGCACCAATTTGCAGTCCCACCAGCAGTGTATGAGTATACCTTTTTCCCCACATCCTTGCCAACATGTTGTTTGTAGCATAATAGCTGCCATTCTGACTGGAGTGAGATGGTATCTTAGAGTGGTTTTGATTTGCATTTCTCTAATTGCTAGTGATGATGAACATTTTTTCATGTGTTTGTTGATTGATTGTATATCCTCTTCTGAGAAGTGTCTGTTCAGGTCCTTGGCCCATTTACTGATTGGGTTATTTGTTTTTGTTTTGTTTTTGTTTTTTTTTTTTTTTTTTTGGTATTTAGCTTTTTGAGTTCCTTATATATCCTAGTGATTAGTGTTCTATGTGATTGTGAAGGGTAAAAATTTGCTCCCAAGATGTACATTCTGTATTCACCTCACAGATTGTTTCTTTTGCTGAGACAAAATACAGCACCCTTTCATGTTCAAAACTCTAGGAATATTAAGGATAACAGGAACATATCTCAGTGTCATAAAGGCTCTCTCTGCTAAATCCCAGGCCAACATCATTCTAAATGGAGAAAAATTAAAGGCATTCCCTTTAAAAACTGGAACAAGACAAGGATGCCCCCTTTCACTACTTCTATTTACCATAGTTCTTGAAACACTGGCCAAAGAAATTAGACGAAAGAAATTAAAGGGATACACATAGGAAAAGAAAAACTCAGATTAGCACTAATTTGCTGATGATATGATTCTATACCTAAAGGACCCTAAGAGTTCCACCAGAAACTTCTATAATTAGTAAATGAATTCAGCAAAGTAGCAGGATATAAAATCAACACCCATAAATCAAAGGCATTTCTGTATATCAGTGACAAATCCTCTGAAAATGAAACTAGGAAAACTACCCCATTTACAATAGCCTCAAAAAAAAATACTTGGGAATCAACTTAATGAAAGAGGGGAAAGATCTATATGATGAAAAATACTGAAAGAAATCAAAGAAGACCTTAGAAGATGGAAAGATCTATCTTGCTCTTGGATAGGCAGAATTAATAGTATCAAAATGTCCATACTTCCAAAAGCACTATATAGATTTAATGCAATCCCAATCCAAATCCCAATGACATTCCTCATAGAAATAGAAAAAGCAGTCATGAAATTCATCTGGAAAAATAAGAGACCCAGAATAGCTAAAGCAATCTTTAGCAGGAAGAGTAAAGCAGGTGGCATCACTATACCAGACCTTAAACTATACTACAGAGCAAAAGTAACAAAAACAGCATGGTATTGGCACCAAAATAGACTGATAGACCAATGGTACTGAATAGAGGACACAGAGACTAACCCACAAAGTTAATTATCTTATATTAGACAAAAGTGCCAAAAACATGTGTTGGAGAAAATATAGCCTCTTCAACAAATGGTGCTGGGAAAACTGAAAATCTATATGCAACAAAATGAAATTAAACCCCTATCACTCACCATGCACAAAACTGAACTCAAAATGGATCAAAGACCTAGTAATAACACCAGAGACCCTGCAATTAATAGAAGAAAAACTAGGTCCTAATCTCCATCATGTGAGATTAGACCCCCAACTTCCTAAATAAGATTCTTACAGCACAAGAATTAAAATCAAGAATCAATAAATGCAATGGATTCAAAGTAAAATGTTTCTTCTCAGTGACTGTGTGTAATTTTTGTATAAAAATTTTATATATTGTTTACCCTTCACAGGGCTCAGTTCCTACTCTAAAAATGGACACAAAAAGTGTGCCTCATTCATCAGGTTGTTGTGAGAGTTAAATGTTTGACTGTTTTAACATACAACAAAAGTGAAAACATACTATATACACTAAAATATGATTAATTACATTATTGTAATAGTATATGAGTCAAATTCTCTAGAGAAGTAGCAACAAGATTTACATGCCTACAAAAAGGAATTTATTGTAAGGAAGGGGCTCAATCAATCACTGAGTCTGGCACATCCCAAGATCTATGAGCTGGAGACCCTGAAGAGCCAACAGTTTAGTTCCAGTCAAACTCCAAAAGCCTAAGAACCAGTAGACCAATGATGAAGTTCCAGTATGAAAGTTGACAGGCTTGATATCCAGAAGAGTCAATATTTTAGTTCAAGTTTATGGGCAAGAAAATAATATGACACCCCAGTCTAAAGGCTGTCAGGCAGGAAGAATTCTTCAAAAAGGACACCAGGGAATGTCAGCCTTTCTATTGTTTTCAGGTCTTCAATTGATTGGATAAGATCCACCTATATTGGGGAAGGTAATCTGCTTTACTCAGTCAATTCAAATGTTAGTATAATCTCAAAATACTATGAATAATATTTGATCAAATATCTGGACACTATGTGATCTAGTCAAGTTGACAAGTTAACCATTATAAATAGCAAAATATCATACATATATGATGCTATCATAATTCCATAATTAATTAAAACTACAATATATTCAAATTTTTTGGTTTTCTTATTTGTTTTGTGTGGCATTGGGGATTGAACCCAGGACCTTCCATGCTATTGATTGTTTTATGTTTCTATGTAATACCAGTAAATGATTTGAATGAGGATTCTGTGTGCAGGCTTTTAGTTTAATTTAGACTTTATTTTTTAGGAAAGTTCCCAGTTATTTTAATAAATTAATTTCCCTGTTCTTTCTAAATAGTTAGTTTGGGTTATGGTTAAATCGAGTGGAATTTTTATAGTCCAGTAATTTTTGAAAAGCATCAAAACTCCCAAACACAGAAGGTCATTACTATACAGTGGTAGATTTGAAAGTCTATGAGCAATCTCTCCTGCTGTTAATACTAAAATTTGGTCAAAGAGCATTGCTGAATGCATCAGGAAAACAGAGCAATAAAATACTATCAATATAAAATTGTATTTTTATTTTCATAAGTTCAAGACAATTATTTAAAGTAAAATTAAATGTATTAAAGAGAAAACATAATTCACACAATGAATAGTAAATTCAGAGGTACTGGGAGTGGCAAGAAATGTATGGCATAAAAATCACAATGAAATTTTCTAAGATTTAATTCCAGTTAATATTGCCTAGCATACCAAAGTTGAAGTCAAATCATTTTCTTTTAATTGACCACACTGTGCTTTCTTACAAATTTTTCAACAAGTAGTACTGAGAAGCTAAATTTGGTATAGGTGGTTGATTATTCTATAATGCCTGAAACATGGTATTAAAGCAACATTTTTAAAACAAGTGTAGTATTGAACAAAACCAAGAAAAATTATATACCTTTAAATCTAGAAAGTTGTTCTATACATGACAGAACACAAAATATTGCTTTTTCCTTGTTCTCAGTTCATTTGTTTGATAAATGAATATTTAGTTAAAAATAAAGGGTTAAGCAAATACCCTGAGAATGCCTGCCTGGACTCTGTTCCTAAGAGATTGAAAAACTGAATATTTTTGGAAAAAATTGTTTTTAGTTGTTCTATCCTTTAATGGAGAAAGAACTTCTTTGAAGCTATCAAATATGTAGATAATAATTTTCAACAAATATTAGAGCAAAATCTAGAGGCCTTAACAAAATTTATAATCTAAGTTAATAAACAAATATTGGCTATCATTTATTGAGGTCTTATCATGTGGTAGGCAATTTAGCAGTATTAAATCCAACTGTCATAATCACAACATTCCTCCAAGACAGGTGTCCCTATCTTCCCTTCCCCCTTTCCCAACCCTTCCACCACACACTCAGCCTTCCCCAACTACAAATGAGGAATCTGAAACTCTGTGATATTAAGTAAGATATTAAGAGCTAAAGCCTAAGGCTGCGAAGCAGACTAGATCTGAAACTAGTTTCATATAGTACCAATGTTCATTATGCCATGCTACTTCTAAAGAAATACAAGCAGACAGTCCTTCTCTGTCAAAGCAGTATAGAAATTTTCTCTTTGGGAAAAAAATTCTTGATTTGTTCCTAATAATATGTACTATACACATTCATTGTACAACATTCTTTAGATATCCAGGCCAAAAAAATAAAAAATTAAAATAGAAATAATCAGTAATTATATCACAGTAACATTATGGTGAATGTGGTGGATGCTGTACTACATTGGGTACCCAATCTCCATTCAGGGATTAATTCCCCCAAGACTAGAGAGTTTGTGGCTGCCAGCATTCACCCTTTGGCACTCCTTGAGAATTTCCTTGGCTGAAGAGAAACATCTAGCGAAAGCCATAGGCCCTTGCCAGGGGCAATCTTCATATAATGAGTAATTGCTGTGTTACTATAAAGTCTTCCCCCCCTCCTCTTTCCTCACTTTCTCAAATCTGAAAGACCAGGAAGGGCCATCCCTGCAAAGTTAGATGGACTGCTCATTGTGACCAATGCTGAAGCCTGACTTTTCCCTTGGCCCAATCATGTTTCTCTCCTTTCCCATTACAGGAATTGAACCTGAAATTTGATTGAATACATGTATCAAACTATCATAATGAGCAGGGCCTGTATAGCACACCTGTTATCCCAGACACCAGAGAGGCTACGGCAGCAGGATCATCAAGTTGGAGGCCAGCCTAGGCAACTTAGTGAGACCCTAGTCTCAAAAAATAGATAGATAGATAGACAGACAGACAGACAGACAGATAGATAGATAGATAGATAGATAGATAGATAGATAGATAGACAGACAGACAGACAGATACCTGGGGGTATAGCTCAGTGGTAAAGTGTCCCTGGGTTCAATCCCAAGTAACACAAAAAAAATTACCAATGTACCCCAAAAGTATGCACAATCATTATATGCCACTTTTTTTCTCAAAAAACAGAAAGTATTCCTTAATAAACAATTCTCTTGCTTTCTGGGGAACCCAAACTGCAGCAGCATCTATCTATACAGGCTTAGAGTATGATGCACTAAGAATTCAGAATTGCTTCAGTAGTATTCCAGTTAAAAGTGCTTAACTTGAAACTGATCATGACTAACATCAGATGAACCCAAATGGAGGGACATTCTACAAAAATATAGGCCTGTGTGCTTCAAAAATGCCAATGTTGTGAAATACACATAAAGGTTCAGGATATTTTCTATGAAAAGAAATCCAAAAAGACATTTTAATGGAACACAGTATATGATCTTGAACTTTCTTTTGCTATAAAGCTCTTTATTAGGACAATTGGCAAAAAGTCAGTAAGATCTGTACACTAAATAATAGTGTATCAATGTCAAGATACTGATATTGATAAGTGCAAACTAATTATGAAAGAGAATTTTCATTCTTAGAAAATATACAATAAGATGTTTAGAGAGGAGGAAGAATCACATCTGTTTTTTTTGTTTGTTTGTTTTGTTTTGTTTTTTAAAGAGAGAGTGAGAGAGGAGAGAGGGGGGGGGAGAGAGAGAGAGAGAGAGAGAGAGAGAGAGAGAGAGAGAGAGAATTTTTAATATTTATTTTTAGTTCTCGGCGGACATTGTTTGTATGTGGTGCTGAGGATCGAACCCCGGCCGCACGCATGCCAGGCGAGCGCGCTACCGCTTGAGCCACATCCCCAGCCCATCACATCTGCAAATCACTCTTAAAACAGTATGGGAAAAGTGTGTGTGTGCGCGCGCGCGCACACGTGCAAAGGAGGGAAGAAGAAAGGGAGACAGAAAATAATTTAAAACTATAAAATATATTGACATTTGGCTATCTGGGTGAATAATAATCCAGGAATTCTATGTACCCTTGGAACTATTATCTAAGACCAAAATCATATTTTTAAACAGAATATCCTTTATCATATAGGTTGCAATTTTTTCTAAGTGTGTAACTTGCATTTAATTTTGTCAATGTCAGTGATTTATGTGTGGAAGTTTTAATTTGTTTTATAGTCAAATCTACCAGTGATTTCCTATATGGCATCTGACTTTGGTGTTATGCTCAGGAGGATCTTCTTCATCCTCTGACTAAATAAATATTCACTTATACATTCTTCGAGCATATTTTTGTTCTTTTCCTCATATACTTAATGGTGTTATTTGGGTACTTAATTTAAATTTTATTAGAGTTAGCCAGTTGTTCCAATAATAGGTGTCAATTACACTATCCTTTAGCCACTTGTTTGGAATATCATATATATTACATTCTAATTTCTTTTACAGTTTTGTTTCTAGGCTTTCTGTTCAATTCATGACACTGTCTGTTCTCATAAAACACTTTAAGTGTTTTAGTCAATATCTTTAAATATTTTGAAGTATAAATTCACACTGCATTATCTAGTATTTTTAAATTATGTTAGCACAATAATTATACATATTTATTGGGGATAACATGGTATTTCAATACATGTATACAAGGTTTGATGATCATATCAGGGTAATTAGCATATCTATCACCTCAAACATTTATCATTTCTTTTTGTTGGGAACATTCAAAATTCTTTCAGCTATTATCAAATATACAATAAATTATTGTTCACTTAAAAATCCTCACATATAAGGGATTATATTACCATTATCATTTCTAATGTTATAAATCTGAATTTTACTTTTTTCCATTTTAATTTTCATAAATTCCTTTTTTTCAAATCATGAGTTCCCAGACTTATTTCTCCAGCCTACCTTTTTTTTAAATTCATTTAAGTGCATCTTCTACATTTATTAATTCCTTCCTTTTGTTTTATTTAGGGTTATTTTTGTTACTCATCTCATAGGTCGATGTCTTTAATGCTTAGTTTATTTTTAGTTCTTCCAGCTTAATAAACAAATATTTTACTACCATGAATTTTCTGAGCACAGCTTTGACCCCTTCCCATAAGTTTTTTACAAGTAATATAGTTCTCATTGCTAATTTCTAAATAGCCTAAAATTCTAGTTTCCATTGCCCCTTTCACTCAGAAGGTATACACAGAAAAATAGCTTGAATTTCCAAGTAGTTTTATACTTGTTATTGATTATCCTGTTGTTATTCATTTCTAACTTTATTTCATTGAGATCACAGAATATGGATTGCATGATTCCTACTCTTTGGAATTAACTATAGTTTTTTATCACCTAATATGCAATCACTGCTTCAAAATAAATAGTTAAGGTAGTTGAAAATAATCTGTGACACTTTGAGGGTATCTATTAGTAATCCTTCAGTGACACTATTTTTTAGTCTAATGGTATCTGTTAAAAACTGAGAGGTGTTTCTCCCACCATGATTTTTTGTTTTGTAAAAATGTATCCTTGCTGGGGATGTGGCTCAAGCCGTAGCGTACTTGCCTGGCATGCGTGCGGCCCGGGTTCGATCCTCAGTACCACATACAAACAAAGATGTTGTGTCCGCTGAAAACTAAAAAATAAATATTAAAAAAAGTATCCTTGAAGTTTTAACAATATTTGCTTTAAATAATTTAATATATGTTGTACACAAAGGTTCATCTTCATTGCAAATCATGCCCTTTCTTAATATAAAATAGTCCCCAACTGAAATCACCTATAAGTTATTTTAATTTATGTTTATATATTCTTTTTTTTTGGGGGGTGAGGGTTAACTGAGGATTGAACCTAGAATGCTCTACCTATGAGCTACATCCCCAGCCCTTTATTTTTTAAATTTTATTTTGAGGCAGGGCCTCACTAAATTTCCAAAGCTGGCCTTAAACTTGTAATCCTCCTACCTTTACATCCAGAGTAGCTGGAATTAATGGGAGTGGTTGGGATTATTGGCATGCACCACCCCTTTGGGCTTTCTATAACATCTTTCTAATGTTACTATTTGAAATTAAAATGAAGCAGTGTTGTTTGCAAATTTCACAGCTTCTTTTCTGCCTTCTTGTATAGATTTCAATTGCAAATCCAAATTTACCTAGAAGATATTAAAAAAAATATTTTACAGAGAAATATTAGCAAAATTTAAGGCAGCCTCTTGCAAATGGTATTTTGTTATCATAGCTTTAATCATTAAGGAGTAACACTATCATAAATAATGAACAGAAAATATCTAAGTTGGGAATCTTTAGCTAACATGGTAAAGAGCACCTTGGGGTATGGAGAAAACAGGAGTTCTAAGGAGACATGAAGTGTGATGATGATGATGATGATGATGATGATGATGATACAACAGGAGATGGAAGAGGAACAGATAATGCTAACATTTGTTAGGTGCTTGCATATTTACCAGGCATTCTCTAACTGTTTTACATATAATATCTACATTTATACTATGACCTGAGAGGTAGACACAATTCCTATTTCCATTTTGCCATGGGCATGCAAAGGAGTCAAGTAACTGGCCAAATCCTGGGCAAGGATTTAAACCCAAACAGACTGACTCCAGAGATACCACTCTTATTGCTATCTATAAAGACCCTACTAAAAAGAGAAAATGGAAAGGAAAACTCTGTTTACTTTGAAAAAAATTGCATAGGAGTTAAAAAACACACACAGATTTGGAGGAGGACCCTAAAGACCCATTTAAGCATTCACCAGGTCAGTGACCTTGGGTAATTTACTTAACTCCTCTGTGCTTGGATTTCCTAGCTATAAAAATGAAAATAACAATAACTCATCAGAATTGTGAAAATTCAAAATGAAAGTGAATGAATACAAAGCATTTATAGCAGTGGTATCCTTTAGGCATTATCTACTGTTATAATGTATAACAATATTAGAGCTGTTAAAACAAATAACAATAACAAGTGGATAAAGTCCTCTAATAGGAAGAGTGGGGAATAACCCAGCTATGGTGTATTGCCCAAATTTCCCAAGAATGTACTTTTCATAATTATAAAAGAGAAAATTGAGTTTGCCTTAAAATTAACAAAATACATAAAATATATGATATTACCACTCAATAATATCACTACCCAAAAGTTTTCTTCTAAAATAGAAATCTGATTTCTAAATATGTCAAAACTTTCCTAAATTTCATCTAAAACATATATGACTTCTCCATATGATACATGCATACCCATGTTTATAGCTGCACAATTCATAATAGTCAAACAATGGAACAAGCCTAGGTGTCCATCAATGGATGAACGGATATAGATAGATAGATAGATAGATAGATAGATATACACATACACACACACACACACACACACACACACACAATGGAGTTTTATGCAGCCATAAGAAAAAATGAAATTATGATATTTGCAGGAAAATGGATGGAACTGTGTTAAGTGAAATCAACCAAACTCAGAAGGTCAAGGGTTATATGTTTTATCTCAAATGTGGAAGCTAGAGAGATAAAAGGCAAATAAAAGTAGAGGGATCTCATGAAGACTGAAGGGATATTAGTAGAGTAGAGAAAAGGGACTGGGCAGGGAGGAATACTGGGGAATGATATTGGGCAAATTATATTGTTATATTGTATGCATATATGAACATGTGACGATAAATCCCACCATTATGTGCAAATGTAATGTGCCAATTTTTTTAACTATCTTTATTTATTTTTATGTGGTACTGAGGATTGATCCCAGTGCCTCATATGTGCAAGCCACAGCCTCAGCCCAATGTGCCAATTTTTAAAAAGTGAAAACATTAAAAAATTTGAATTCAAAACATGAAATTGCAAAGATATATTTATTAATAAAACTTTCTTCATTTCTTTATCCTAGTGAACTGAACAACAAGTTTGGTAAAACAATCATCACATGATTTTTTAATTTAATTTAACATTAAAAGCCATTAGGAGTCAGGGGGGAAAAGTATTATTTCATAGCTTTTGACCTATTCAATATTTATTTTTTACTTAGTGGTATTGTGGATTGAACCCAGATGTCCTTTACCACTGATCTATATCCCGAGCCCTTTTTACTTTTTATTTGAAGACAGTGTCTCCCTAAGTTGCTAATGACCTCACTAAGCTGATGAGACAGGCTTTAAACTTGAGATCCTCCTGCCTTAGACTCCAGATTCATTAGGATTATAAGTATGCACCACTGCACCTGGCTCTATTCAATTTTATAATACATTGATTATATGTTGTATCGAATATGCCCCTCTTTACCAACAGATACATAAATGTACAAATACTACTCAGAAGTTTCAAAATTTACTTTTTAAAAATATTTTATTAGTTGTTGATGGACCTTTATGTATTTATTTATATGTGGTGCTGAGAATCAAACCCAGTGCTTCACACATACTAGGCAAGCACTCTACCACTGAGCCACAACCCCAGCCCCCAAATTTACTCTTATATGTAATCATAGATAAAAAGACCAGAAGACTTTTCCAAAGGAGGAGGTTATATGGTCTCAGCTGAGCTGTTACACAGTTTAGACAATCTATAAAACTCTTTAGAATTCATCTTCAACTTTCTTGATTTTGTCATCATTATAGTAGTTTGATTAGATTGTTACAATTTTTGATAAATCTTAAGCAATGAAGACAGTTGCTAATTCCTATCTAATTCATAGACACCAAATTAGTAGATATTTCACGAGTTTTCACATTCATGTAGGACTAATTATATTTCTAAGGAAACCTAAGTTTTTAGCTTGCTTTTAATTCAAGCTTCTAAGCAACACAGTATGCACAAAAAAAGAATATAAAATTTACAGATAGAACACCTACATTCAGTCCTACCTCTGATGCTTAATTTGTTCCTGTTCTTTGGTAGGTCATAAAACCTCTCCAAACCTTGGATTCAATATGATACCTCAAAGGGTTAATATGCAGTTTTAATACAAATACATATGAAAGTGTTTCATAAACCATAAAGATTTATAGGAATATAGAGTGGTTTTATTACTTTGTTTAGAATATTTGCTTAAATAACATAATGGCCTACTTTTTGATGAAATACAAATATAAATTTTTAAACAACCACATCCATGTAATTTCTATTTAAATACATGAATAAGAATTAATTTTCTCTTTTAAAGGAGTGTTCATTTAGTTAGAGTTATCAATTCCAAGTGCAAATTTATATTTATGTTCAAAGAGACTTAGGTTAGCCTTTCTTCAATTTGTATTCAAAAATCATTCTGTCCTTTTTCCACACACACTCCACCCTTTTCCCAAACTTACTACTTTTGAGTTTAAAATGAATTTAGAAAAATGTTCTCTATTTCATAAAGCCAGTGTGTTTCAACCATCAGGACTTAATACTTTCTGTCCCTATAGAAACTTATTTTTAGATTTGAAGGACAACTAAAACATATAAGCCTATGCTTTTGATTCTTGGTTTTGCGCATAACCACTTTCATTCTTACTTTTTAACTTGAAACACTGGATCTGCAAAGGGGAGATCACCTGTCTTCTTCCATTCTCATGTGTTGCAAGAGGAAAAAAATTCTTCCATCACCTCTGTCCCATTCAAATATAAAAAGTGATCTTTTTATATTTGGGGGCAACTGGACATCTAATCCACAAGTCAGTCATTAAGCTAAAGAACTGGCAATCAAATAATTCATGACACATCTACATCAGCTTGCTCACACCATTATCTCTGTGAGTTTTATTTATTTGGGGATATTCAATCATGTCAAAGCCTAAGGTGCAAATTCAATATAGTGTGAGCATCTTATTCATACAGGGCTATTTCAACACTCATCACAAATTTCAGTGAATATATTATATGAATTTTCTTTTGGTTTTCAGTATTATTTTTTTTTCAGTGTTGGCCACAGAACCCAGGGACTTGCACATGCTAGGCAAACATTCCATCAGTGAACTACAATCCCAGCATGATATGAAATAAAATTTTAAAATAATTTTTTTATTTGTGCTGAACATTCCTATTGTCACACACATACAAAAAAAAAAAAACGATGCTGATTTGATCAAGTTGTACCATGCAGTCTTATTTCATCTCATAAAATCTCACTTCTTGTGTGTGTGTGTGTGTGTGTGTGTGTGTGTGTGTGTGTTTTCAATGATGGTGATAGAACTCTGAGCTTTGCACATGGTAGGCAAGTGCTCTACACCTAAGCTCCACCCCAAGCCCTCATTTCCTTCTCTTACTACAGTTCTCTACCTTGACATTTTCTTTTTTCTTTTTTTATAATACCTTTATTCTATTTCTTTTTTTATAGGGTGCTGAGGATGGAACCCAGAGCCTCACATGTGCTAGGCAAGTGCTCTACCACTGATCCACAACCACAGCCACTACCTTGACATTTTCTTATGACACCATGTGCTTATGGCTAAAACCTGACCCTCCCTCACTGATTTCACTAGATTTAAAGGTTTTTGTCAGAGAGGATTTAAAGGTTCTGGAGGGAAATCAAGAAAGAAAACCAGTTTCTGAGGATCTTGAGATGTAGGTCTATGGGTTTCTCATCAATATGGTCACTCACATAGGGATGAGCAGCAACCTACCTCATAGTGACACTTAAAGACTCAAAACATACCTCCCTACCCAAAATTATCCCTCCTTCCTGCTCCTTATCACTGTTAAAGCGTGAGTACCTAAATAGGTATTAGCCCTGGAATAGGGAAAGTACAGGCTGAGCATCCCTAAACCCAAAATCCAAATCTGAAATGCTCCATAATTCAAAACTTTTCCAGTACTGACCTGGCACCACAAGAGAAAAATTCTACACCTAACCTCATGCAACAGATCAAAGTCAAAATACAGGCATATAACACACAGTTTATTCAGTGTTTCCAAAGCAGGGAAAAGTGTCTCAGCCCTCTTTAGCTATGATTTATCTTTTTGTGCCTGCTCAGATTCCCCAATCAGAAACGCCCATATGAGTAATAAAATGGCATGTGTGCAGGTTAAATACATCAATAGCAGGTCCTGTAAGATGATTCACACAGGCCAATACCTACCTATATGTTATTCACTGGGTTTTTTTGTTTGTTTGTTTGTTTGTTTGCTTTTTGTTTTTGTTTTTGCTTATTCTCTGCTGTCTGGTGTAAACGTATTGTTAAAAGTGTAAAAAAGGACTCCCAAGATATCCCTATGGATAACAGTGATAAGAAAAAGAGAAAGCACTTATGTATACCTATAGCACAAAAAGTCAAACTGAACATCTTACAAAAGAGTATGATGTTGGAATGACCACTATGTAGGAGCTGAAGAAACAGAAGGATAAAGTGTTGGAATTCTATGCCGAAAGGGATAAACAGAAATTAATGAAAATTTTTAAAAAGACATAGCTGTACAAAGGTAAAAATGAAGCTCTTGATCGTGTATTAAAAGAACAGATCCATCAGCATCACAGTGAACACATGCCACTTAATGGTATGCTAATCATTAAGCAAAGATCTATCAAGATGAACCAAAAATTGAAGGGAATTGTGAATATTCAACAAGCTGGCTGTAGGAGTATAAGAAAAAAAAAAACACGGCATAAATTTTTAAAGATTTATGATGATAAAACATTGGCTGAACATGAAGAAGCAAAGAAACCCATTAAGTTTGCCGAGGCTGTTGCTGATGAAAATCTGACACCAGAACAAGTCTATAATTCTGATGAAACATCATTAATTTGGTATTATTGCCCCAGAAAGACACAAACTATAGCTGATGAGGCAGTCCTCATAGGAATCAAGGATACCAAGGATAGAAAAAAATGTGCTGGGATGTGCTAATATAGCAGGCAAGTATAGATTTATACTTGCTGTGATAGGCAAAAGCTTGCCTTATCCTTGTTATTTTAAAGGAGTTAATTTCTTGCCAGTCCATTATCATTCACACAAAAAGGCATATATCACCAGGGATATCTTTCTAGTCAGTTTCACAAAACTGGACTGGATAATGATGGCAAGATTTTATTATTCCTTGACATTTGTTCTGCTCATCCTCCAACCAAAATTCTAATAAAAAATTATTCTAGGGCTGGGGATGTGGCTCAAGTGGTAGCATGCTTGCCTGGCATGCGTGCGGCCTGGGTTCGATCCTCAGCACCACATACAAAAACAAAGATGTTGTGTCCGCCAAGAACTAAAAAATAAATATTAATCCTCCCTCCCTCCCTCTCTCTCTCTCTCTCTCTCTCTCTCTCAAAAAAATAAATTAAAAAAATTATTCTATGTATTTTCCACCAAATGTGACTTCATTATTTCCCCAAATGTGGCTTAATTCAACTATGTGACCAGGATATGCTTAGATCAATGAACAGTGAAAACACCTTCTTAAACAGCATATTAGCAGCAGTGAACAGAGGCATGGCAGTAAAAGTTTTCAAAAGGAGGTCAAGATGAAGGTTACTGTACATGCCATTGTCCATGTTTGAAACACAGTGACTAAGACACAGTTTATGCCAAGTACAACCTCTGATTTGCAACTATGTTCAGTGATAATGATGAACAAAGTATAACTTTGAAGTATTCTATTTATTGAATAAGGGGGAAAAATCACATCTGATCTCCTTACATGTGCAAAACAATTACCTTTAATCAGTAAGCTGGAAGAAGTAGATATCAAATACATTTTTAACATTGATAATGAGGTTACAATTGTTCATTGACTAATGGTGAAATCATTGAAATAGTTCCAAACAAAGATGTTCATAATAATAGTGATGATTGAGATGACACTGTTAATACTACACAAAAAGTGTGCAAAACAACACTGAAAAGGTTTAGTGGTCTTTTTGAAAGAAGAAAGCAGTGTGCATTCAAAACCAAGCAAGAAATCCCATCAGTTTATAAAATCGAGGAGAGACACTAACACACATACACACACACACACACACACACACACACGCACAAACAAAAAATAACAAAAACTTGCTAATTGGGCAGATGACATTGGAAGAAATATTTCTAAAAGTCATCCAGCAAAATTCCTCCTCATCCCTATAAAATCCACTTCCTGGTCCCTCAACTGCTTCTGGTGCTTCTTCTCACCTAGAAAGATAAAATACAGTGTACAGTAGCCTTTTAATCAAACACAGCATCACAGACAAAGACTAAAAGCTTCCATTGTTTACTGTTGTTTAAAATCTGATTACAGGTCTGGGGTTGTGGCTCAGCAGTAGAGTGCTTGCCTAGCATGTGTGAGGCCCTGGGTTCAATCCTAAGCACCACATAAAAATAAATAAATAAAATAAAGATATTGTGTCCAACATAAAATATATAAATATATTTTAAAAATAAATAATAAAAACTGATTATAGGTCTTCTGTTGATGCTATAGGCTGCTTAATTCCCTTAAATACATTATTTTTTCACCACATAATGGTATGACCTATTCCACAGTTACGTACTTAAGTGAGAACAAATATAAGAAAAGGATTATCTATTGGTAGCTGTCTTAGTTAGCTTTTTTGATGTTGTGACCAAAAGACCTGACAAGGATAATTAGAGGATATAAAGTTTATTAGGTGCTCACAGTTTCATAGATGGCTGGCTCCATTGCTCTGGACCCAAAGTAAGGCAGAATATTATGGTATAAGAGTATGGAGAAGGAAAACAGTTTAGGACATGGCACCAGGAAGCAGAGAAAGAGTTCTGCTCACCAGAAACAAAATATATACCCCAAAGGGATGCTCCCAATGATGTACCTTCTCCAGCCACACCCTACCTGCCTTATAGTCACCACCCAGTTAATCCATTCAAGTTGATTAATGCACTGATTTAGGTTGACTCACATAAGCCAATCATTTCTCCTTTAAACCTTCTTGCATTGCCTCATACATGAGCTCTTGGAGAACCTCACATCTAAATCATAACTGTAGTGTATAAACTTAGAGTCAGGAATGATGGTGGTACCAAACAAGCACAGATTGTCCATGTGGGTGGCTGGGTTAATGACACATTTGCTTTTTGATAGTTTAGTGTACATACACTTGGTTTCATGCACAAAATTATTAAAAATATTTTATATAGTTACCTTCAGGCCATGGGTATAAAGTATATATACACGTAAGAATAAAAGGTTTCAACTTGGGTTCCATCTCTCAAATATCTCAATATATAATGGCAAATATTCCAAAATTTAAAAAAAAGGAAAACTGAAATATTTCTGGTTCCAACCATTTCCCAAATATGGTCCCAAGATAAGGGACAGTTTACCTCTTACATGTACCTGGAATATTAATCAGCCTTAAAAAGAAAGAAATTCTAATGTATTCTATACCTAAGTGAAGTTTGAAAACATGGTAAGTGAAATGAAATAAGGCAGACACAAAAAGACAAATACTATGTATGAATTTTACTCTTCTAGATACACCACAACTAAAATTCACAGGAACAGAAAGTAGAATAATAGTTAAGTAGTTACCAGGGGTAGAAGGGAGGAGGATATGGGGCATTACTATTTAAGGGATACAGAGTTTCAGTTTGAAATATTGAAAAAGTTGTGGAGATAGATCATGGTGATGGTTACACAAGAATGTCAAGGTATGAAATGCCACAGAATTGTAAAAAAAAAAGTTGTTAAAACGTTTACTTTTTTTTTAAAGAGAGAGTGTGTGAGAGAGAGAGAGAGAGAGAGAGAGAGAGAGAGAGAGAGAGATTTTTTTAATATTTATTTTTTTAGTTCTCGGCAGACACAACATCTTTGTTGGTATGTGGTGCTGAGGATCGAACCCGGGCCGAACGCATGCCAGGCGAGCGCGCTACCACTTGAGCCACATCCCCAGCCCGATGTTTACTTTTAAATGTATTTTACCATAAGAAACACATATTTTCTGAGATCACTCACAGATCCTAGGGTTACGTGGGACATCTCTAAATCTGTGCAAGACATGATATGAAAGAAGGTTGGAGAACTGCTCATTTTGTTGATTCTCTACATTCACCCCACTTTTATAGCATCTTTACATTTAGAAGACTGCTTATAAATGCCTACAGGTGTCCTCCTTTATAGCAGACTCAACTAGCAAAGACACCACAAAAATAAAATGCAGAGGGCTAGATAACCTAGGTATAAATGTTTGGAGTCAGTGGTTTTTGTTGTGTTATCTTTGATTTTTGCCTGAATTTGCACACAAATAATTTAATCTTTGTTTTAACAATTTTAGATTTACAAAAATACAAACACTCCACTTTCAATCTAAAATAATTTTGCTTTCAGTACATCTTGTATCCTCACAAACATAAAAAGCAATAATCTACTTACTATATCACTCTTCCCTACCTGTCTTTTCTTATTGTTATTCACCACTTTGTGCATGGAAGTAATTAGCACAATTTGCACAGAAAAAAAAATATTAATCTGCTCTATCACAGAGAAAATTAATTCTTCAAATTTCTCCCAAAGGTTACATTGTGCCGCCTCCCATTCCTACTTATTTATTTATTTATTTGTTTGTTTATTTATTTATTTATTTATTTTTGTGATACTGGGGATTGAACCCAGGGGCACTTTACCACTAAGATACATTCCCAGTTCTTAAGATAGTGCCTCACTAAATTGCTGAGGCTGGCCTCAAACTTGGGATACTCCTGCCTCAGCCTCCCAAATTGCTGGGATTATAGACAAGGACCACCATCTCAGGATTCCATCTTTATTTTAAAATCTACTGATATTACATATACAAAGATAATAACACAACCTATCTCCTTAGATTGTGAGAACTTACAGAATGAGATAACATATGCATATACAGCATAACAGAAAGCAAAGTATTTAGTATAGTGTCTAACACTCTAATAAATAATAGTTCCCTTCCCATCCTGCCCAACACGTATTATATTATGTCTTAGAATTTCTAGAATGGTTCCAAAATTAGATGTATTGCTCTAATTTCATCATATATTTCAATATATCATAATCCTCAATTCAGTATTCACTATTGATATGGTGCTCACCCCTTCAGCAATAATAATACCTATTAGATTTTTAATACTTAACATGTTAACTATGTCATATATTCTACATATACTACAGCACTTAATTCTTCCAGCATCCCTAAGAGATGGATATTATCACTGCCATTTAACAGATGAAAAAACACATCAATTAGGTTGGCCAAGGCCACAAACCTGGTAAGTCAGTTTCCTGACTCCCTATATGGTGATTCCAATGATTCAGAGACTCTAAGTGTTGGCTATCCAACCTACATGAAAACACAAGCTTTTAAAAGTATGTTAAGATAATTGTTTACTTCTTGTGCTCTGAACAAAGGAAACCAGCAAGCTTCATGACAGAATCATTCTCATGCAATAAGTACACTGTTGTGCCTCAGTCTCTTTGTCTCTATGTTACTATACTTTATCTCTTATGGTGGTAAAGACTGATTGGGGAAACCATTGTAAAAAGCCTCCATATTTAAGGTGTATAAATCCTCTGAAACATAAATATAGATACAGAGCAAGGTATTCTGAGTACTTGAGCTTGTACTTTGAAGAAGAATTGACAAGAAAAAGCCTGACGTTGAAAATGGCTCAGTTATAATCAGTTGCTGAAGTTATTCTGACAATCAGGTGCAATGCAGAAGGGCAGACATTCTCAGGAAAGGTTAAGGTTTCCTTGGCAACTATCAGATGCATTGTTAATATCCCCTAGGAAGTTTTTGGTCAATAATGACTGAAGTGCTATAAAACTATTTTTAAACTATCTTTTGAGTTAATTTTGTTCTCCTCTCAAAATTCTTTTTTATTTAAATTTACTTTAATTGCTTAATTAATGGTTATTTAGTGAAGGTTACTGAATATTCTGTTGAAGGAAAGGTTTTGACTTTTTCTGTCAAATAGAATTAAAGATGTCAATGAACAGAGAGCTGTTTTGAAAGTATTTGAGCAAACTCTAATGTAAAGGAGGAGTCAACCCATAAAATATTCATCCAAAGTTACAATTACAAGTGCCTATCTAAAATTATTATTAATATCAATTATAGAATTTTCATATTTGCAAACTTTTTAGTAATTCATTTGTATTAGTTATTCCACATATCAATCCAACTAAGACCTTTAGTAACTATCCTCATTCAATTGATGAAAAAACTTAAGACCAATTATAGATAGCCAGCTTCTTTTTTTATTTGGTCATTTATTTACATGTAATCATCCATAATAATTATGGATCAGAATTGAGACTTGAAAGTTATTTATATCATTGGAATTGATATATCATATTCCTTGAGTTTTGATAGGGTCATAAACCAGGATATTTTAGCCAGGTGCTGTGGTGCACACCTGTAATTCCAGCAGCTCAGAAGGATGAGGCAGAAGGTTCAATGAAAGTTCAATGCCATACTCAACAACTTAGTGAGAGCCTAAGTAAATATAAAATATAAAAAAGGGCTGAGGATGTCTAGATCATTGGTCACATGCCCCTGAGTTCAATTCCCGGTACCAAAAATTAAAATAATAATTATAAAAACACCATATTTTAAGTAAAAAAAATCCATTAATATACCTAACCTGCCCAACATGGCTTAGCCTAATTTACCTTTAATGTGCTCAAAATGCTTACATTAGCCTACAGTCAGGCAAAATCTCCAACACAAAGCCTAATTTTTAATAAAGCATTGAGTATCTCACATACACAACAGGTGGGCATTTTGTAGATACAATGGGATGTAAAAACAAAAACCACAATATCCCAAAACTGTACCGTGGCAACACAGTACACTGTAGAGTATCCATTGTTTACCCTTGGGATCACCTGGATGGATGGGAAATACAGCTCCCTGCTACTGCCCAGCATTATGACATAGTATCAAATCACATATTGCCAGCCTGAGGGAATCAAAATTCAAGCCTCCAAGCATGGTTTGTACAAAACACATAACTTTGGTACCATTGTAAAACTGAAAAAATCTGAAGTCAAATCATCATAAATATAACCAGGGTCTCAGTAAACATCTGTACTTGCAATTCCATCAAGTATTACTTAATAAGATTCTTGGTATACCCCAAGAACATGGTAGTTGACAAGATAAATCAATTAAGCCTCTGGGAAGACTCAGGACAGGAGAATATTTAAAGACCTCTGACATTAAAATTATTAATGACAGCTTCATTGTTTGTTACCTTCAACTAAAGTCATGGGTATTTGTGGAGTCCGCTCTCAACTCTACCAAGAATGGTCAGTTATTTTAAAGTATTTCCTTCAAGAAATATACTTTTAGTCCAGATGCTTTTCTGACTAGTTGAAGACATGCTAGTTTTGTTAAGCAGAATGACTATTTGTTAACATGAGTTGTATTATTAATTAACTATTACTGAATATTGTCAAGAACACTCTATTGATTTTTAAAACTTTCTAGTACAAAGGTAATTATCTCAGAAAGGTAATTGAACAAGTAACTTCAATAATGCAATTCAAGGCTTACATCTATGTCTTAGTGATAGACACAAAAATACAGTAGAAAGAAAAATAGACAGAACAAACCTGGACATGAATAGTATAGTTATTTAACAATAGCCCTTGAGATAGATAGTGCTTTACTTATTAGCAGTCCCATTTCCATCCCCTTTTCTTTGTTTTACAAATCTAAGTGAGAATGCCTACCTGCTTCCTGGTTTAGAGATTTTTTTTCCTTATTTTCTAAAAGTAAATTTTCTTAAACCAATTTCTAAGTCTGGAAATCAGCCCTTATAGGACTATAAACAATCTTTTTAAATTGCAAGATTGGATGTTTTAATTACTTCAAAATATAACTCTTCTAGAATGTGCATGTTCATTTCAGCACCTGGTATATTCAGGATGTTAACAGAAACTAAATAATCAGAGAAGGTAACAAGGAAAATAACTATGCTAAGAATATTTACTTTAGCTTCTTTTTTTTCTTCCTCATTGTTTTTTAACAGGAATTAAAAATTCAGTGTACAAAGTGACTGAGAAAGGGGCTTAAAGCAATATAATATTAATGGTATCACTCTGAATATACTTGGACTCTTTTTGAGGAAAATAAGTCCCATTTATGATTTAGCAATACAAACACAAATGACAACAAACAATACTTCATCATCATAATCACCAAAAATAATATTTAAATGCTCACTATGGGTATTTAATGCCTATGATGATACCACTTTCCTACCACACAAAGGACCTGGTAAGGTTACTAAGTACATGTTAATTCTTCCACCACATACTAGTATACCTATATGAAATTATAGTTGTTGAACACAATTCTGCTGCAGTCTGGCTGGGCACAGAATCACGAGCCACTCAAGCAGGAACAAAACTTTATTTTTGAAAATGCCACCAATACCCCCGTACACGTCCGGGAAGAGGCCGGTCCACCCACACGGTGGTGTTCTACTAGAACCGGGAACACAAGTTCCTCCCCCGGAATTCCCTCCTACTGTACTTCCCCAACCAATGGGAACTCTCCAGGAGTCCCGTAGCAGACTGAGGTGAACAGCAGGAGTCCAATTTCCATATGAATGCAAATCTTAACATAATCATATCATCTCAATGGCTAGCTGGCGTCACCTTACAACCAAAAGTGCCATGCATCACATTACTTGGCTGTGGCTCTTAGCACAATTCTGCATTTGTCATGTTTTGACCAAAAGAATACAGGTCATCATGATCAGAGTGGAAAAGTAGAAAGTGTGGTATGGTAGCTATTCATGGAATCTAGAGAGATAAGTATCTAGATAAGTGTTTGGCTAGATTTATGGAAAGCTCATTGGCCAAATGAAAATAGAAAATGAAAGAGAAAGAAGCAGTAGAGGAAGAACAACATGACACCATTGGAAGGATGGGTATTTCCAAAGGAGGTCAAGAGCTAGGGATCACATTTTCTGGTTTCCTAATATACTAAATAAGCTATAACACTCTGATATTCTAAAGCATCTGTGATATGCATTCATCTTCTGAAAAAAAAAAACAGCCAAAAGAAGTTTCCTCTAAACAAATCTCCATGTTTTGTATTATATGATGTTGCAGCCTAGGCACATAGATTGAAGAAATTATGTACCTGACCTAAAGGCAGCTGGACTTGAGCAGACACCAGCAACCTATGACAAAGTGGCAAGAGAACTTGACCTACTGGGAATTTTGATTTGGATAATGTCCCACCTTAAGCATCTTCATGGTTCACTCTTGAGATAAAGCCATTTCCATACCTGGGGATTTGAAACTAATAACACCATGGAAACAATTGAGAGAAAATAAAGACAGAAGCTGAAAGCTGCATGAAGAGAAGGCTATAAGCAGAATCCACAAGGCAATGGAAAAATCATGAAGTTGAGAGCTCAGAACCCTTATCAACAATAGAAACAGACAGAATTATGGTAGAAAGTAGTAAAAGCAAAAGGCAGAACCTGCATCAAGAGAATTATTTACTATTAGAGTTGCCTTTGGTGCACTCGAGGTTTATAGTATCCTAAATATGATCTTTTCAGCCATCTGTGAAGACAAATTGCCCAAGTACTGAAACAGTTTCTTGTGCCTCCTTACTTTCTGACATATCTTTACAACAACCACATTGCCTAAGGAAAACTGAGATTGCTGCTATTCCTTGCAATATGAAGTTACCTACAAACACATCTAAGCACAGCAGAGTAACCATCTAGTCACTGTTTATAGCTTCCTCAACACTGTGCCAGTGCTATCTGTGAGAGAAGGAGGGACACTGCAATTCAAGAGATCTGGGACTTGTATCAGATTGTCTCTAGTTGCAAGTAACAGAAAACTCTGCATTAAAAAAAAAAAAACTTTAAAAATAAGATGTTTGAAATCTCACATACTAAGAAGTCCACAGGTAGGGAAGGCACTGATGTAGTATGTCAAGGTCCCTTCTCTCTTTCTCTGTGGTTCCCTAGTCTCTGCCCTTCTCTTTTTGTGGATTTACCCCTCAGGCTTGTAGCAGTTCACAGAGGAGAATGAACACTCATTCCCCAGAAGTGTTTCCAGAACTGGATCATGTACTTATGCCTAAACCAATCAATCTTTAGCAAGAAGAATAGGACTGCCAGGACTCTTTGACATACCCACCCACTATGGCTATAAGGGGGTCACCCTTATCAAGGAGGATTGAAACAAGGACAAAAATCTGGGTTCTATTAATGCAAAAGGAAAAAAAGGAAGCACCTGATGGGTAAGCCATTAACAGTATCTGTTTCAGGAGCCATATCATACCATACTTGAAAACAAAGTGAAAGAGACCATTGGGTATATTTATTGAGATTCTGAAACACACAGGGTTACCTCCTGTTTTATTTCTACCAGTAAGAAGTTTCTGACCACAAAGTCAGTAATTAGAACAACTTTTCCTTATCATTGACAATCCTCAAATTATAGTATAAGAGTTTCCAATGATACTTTCACTATTCCCATATTATTAATTTATGGCATTTAAAGCTAACAGGCACTAACCAGATTTATTAATCAAATATTGACTGAGTGCCTACTATATACTAATCACCATGCTAGGTGCTAGAGATAGAGAAGCAAACAATTCACACTTTCCCCCCTTATAAGCTAGCAGTGTGTTCCCAGAGGGGCTCATATCTTCTCTATCCTTGCTAGGCATTATGGGAGAAGCTTATTCACCCAGAATCTAATGCATGGTTGATATTAATTGTTAAAAGAATAAGAAATATAAAGGAATAATAAGGTGAATGGAGGGGATAAGAGACCAAGAGACTTATCCTGTCACTCTTCTGGTTTTACTGAGTTTGTGCTGCTGACAATCTCTGAAATCGATTTAATAAAGGTTTAAAAAGTGTTTGAACTAGGGCAATATAATTTTAAATGCTTATCTTTGCCCAGTGCAATTACTTTTAAGGGAAATACTCACCTGAATGTAGAAGCTATGGCACATTTATCACCAAAAAATATTGTTATGTTATTGTATTTAAACCTTAAGATTATTTCTAAAAAGGAAAAATCATATTCTACTGACAGTTACAATCTACCACTAACTGACACCATATGGAACTTGTGCCTGAGATGGAAAAGCTTTTTTTTTTCCTGTGGATTTGAGATCAAGGACAGCCCTGTGTACCTTTAAGTTGGCCAAGCCAAGGCTTTGAGGCTTTTTGACAGTGAGAAGCAGGAACAAGGTAAGGATCAAAGGATGAAAATTTCAGGGCAAATAGGTGTACTCATAAGATCTACCTTTGCATAATGTCAGGACATGAATAAAATGGCTGGTACTGATGAGGTGGCAGCTCAACTTAGCCTTTCTAAGGCAGCACAACAGGCAAGAAATTGTTGGATTCATGGTCATTTCCATTAGTGTAAAAAAAAATTTAAAACAGAGACCTCTATGACCATTTTAGCCATGGGTACCCCCAAAATCTCCTTTAAAATGTCTACAAAAATCTCCCCCAGGCAGAACATCTGAATGAATCTATTCTAAAGAAGATATAACTTCCAATTCTCATTTGTTTTATCATAAAAATAAGGTAGAAATTATGAAGAGTAAGCCAACAATTATAATATTATTAATAAACACAATTTTCTATATTTTCATGGTTGATCAATTTACATATACTTTTAAATCTTTAAATAAATGCAGGTTTATAATTTTAATTAATGAAACATAGTGTCTGGTAATTTCCCCCCAAAAGTGGGAGCAGATCTTTAGCTAGGAAGGCCCCATTGTTTGATTAAAAATTCACATTTAACTTAAATAATTTTGATTTATAGCACCATTTCAGGAATAAAATTGATCATAAGCCCAAGAGTTCCTGTATTATATGTATTTTTGTTTTTGTTTTTGTTTTTTGGGGTACCAGGGATTGAACCCAGGGACGCTTAACCACTAAGCCACATCCCCAGCCAGCCCTATTTATATGTTTTTGTTGCTATTGTTTTATTTTTAATTGGCACATAATGATTGCATATATTTATGGGATATATTATGATATTTTGATATATGTATACAATGTTTGATGATCATATCAGGATAATTAGCAAATCCATGACTTTAAACATTTGTCATTTAACTGGGAACACTCAAAGTCCTCCCTTCTAGCTATTTTGAAAAACCCAATAAATGATTATTAACCATGATTACTCTACTGCGCTAAAAAACACTGGAATTTATTCCTCCTAACAAACTGCAATCTTGTACCTGTTAACAAACCATATTATGTCTTGAGGTTAAAATAAGGCCTTGAACATCTACAACCACATAGCAAACAGTTAAAAAAAATCCATTTGTATGTGGTTTTGTTTTTTAGTATGGAGATTGAACCCAGGGGGGCTTAACACTGAGCCACATCCCCAGCCCATTTTTAAAAACATTTTATTTAGAGACAGGGTATTACTGATTTGCTTAGGGCCTCACTAAGTTGCTGAAGCTTTGAACTTGCAATCCTCCTGCCTCAGCCTCCCCAGTCCCTGGGATTACAGACGTGTGCCAACACAACCTGCCTGCAAATTCATTTGTTTGAAACCCTTGCTTTTATAACCAAAGTGATTTAGTTGTATATTTAACACCCCTTTCGCTTCTGTCCCCGCCTCCTCATCACCATGGTAGCCCTTTTCCACACCCCCACTCTACCTCAGCTA
Source organism: Spermophilus citellus (assembly GCF_964194105.1). NCBI lineage: Eukaryota > Metazoa > Chordata > Mammalia > Rodentia > Sciuridae > Spermophilus > Spermophilus citellus. The sequence goes on along the minus strand of NC_138190.1, from coordinate 92,095,061 downwards.
ACAGGATATAATAAAATAATCCTGACCAACATGCTCTTTGGCATCCCTGCTGATTTACTATATCCTTTCTCCTTTTCTAATCCACTGATTGAAGCCCCCTCCATCTAATAGTCGGCAACTCTATTTGATTGCAGTCCTCTCCATTCAAGGAGAGACAGAGTATTCCTTAAATCACCTCTATCTTAATGAAAAAGAAAGACAGAAACATTTTGACCCTAATTTTGGAAGTAAAAAGAGCCTCTGGAGCCTGGAATTAATGCCTCCCCTAGAATATTTTCCTTCCTTTTTGTCCTCCCTTCCCTTCATTCATTCAATCATTCAACAATTTTATTTCACTGTTAAATGTGCCAAATAGTATTCAAATCACCAGGACAATAACGAACATGACGAACAAAAATCCCTGTACTTATGGAACTTACATTCTAGTAAATTATACAGACAATAAACATGTTATCCCCCACCACATACACACATTCTACAAAGTGATCTGTGCAAAGAGAAAAACCAAAGCAGGGAAGAAGAGGTAAAATGTGTGTATGGGGGCATATATGTCAGGGTGGGACAAATTAAAAATTTAAATGGGATGGTCCAAGACCTCAGTGTTAAAGTGACAGTGAATAAACTCCTGATGAAGATGAGGAGAATGTCAAGAAGCTGTTTTGGGAAAGGCTTTCCTGAAAGAGAAAAGATTACATTGTGACCCTTTTTTAAAAAGGATAATTGATTAAGATAAAGAGAATTAGGAGCCAGGCATGGTAGCACGTGTGCCTGTAATCCCAGCAATTTGGGAGCCTAAGGCAGGAGGATTACATGTTTGAGGACAGCCTGGGAAATTTAGTAAGATCCTGTCTCAAAATCAAAAATTTAAAACAGTACTGGGGATGGGGATGTAGCTCAGTGGTAATACACCGCTGAGTTCAAGCCCCAGCAGCAAAAAAAAAAAAAAGAAAAAATGTAGTTACTCAACAAGAGGAGGTGATATACTGCCCAGGTACAATGGCACACATCAGTAATCCCAGCAACTCAGGAAGCTGAGGCAGGAGGATCTCAAGTTCAAAGCCAGCCTCAGCATCTTAGCAAGGTCCTAAGCAACTTAGCAAGATCCTGACTCTAAATAAAATATAATATTCACTGGGGATGTGGCTCAGTGGTTGAGCACCCCGGGTTCAATCCCTGGGTGAAAAAAGAGGTGATATACTCCCCTAAAACCTATAATGATCCAGACCTATCTAAACTCCTCTCACATTAATGGTAGCTCCTTGAAGCCCCTTATTAAAGGGAGTCATCCTTGCTCCCCTAAACACCTATAAAACAAGTATTACAAATCCGTAGCTGCCATTTCATATTAACTATTAGTTTTCAGGTAGCATCTTTCAGTCTACAATTTACTTTGTCACCCATAGGCTATGTGCTATAGACATCTGTCAATTAGACTCTAATTTTCTACTTGTCCAAGGATAGAGTACATATCTAATAGGCTTATATTCTCTGACAAGTATTATTAAGTTGGGCCAGAAAGTTTCTCCAGATGAGAAAGCCCAGCCACGCCTACAATACAACTTGAAAAAATGCTATGTTTGTAGCTTAGGCATTAACACATACTAATAATGGAACATATATGTATCCTTTGTTGAAATGGCTGTCAATACACTGAAAAGGATACATAAAAGAAAAATGTCAAGCATCAATCACATAAGCATTAAGGCAAATGATATGTGTCTAGAGTACAGAAATTTAAAAATAGCCCCCACTCCCTTCATTGTTCTCAAAAAAGCTTTGTGATTAAAGAGATTTAGCCAATTATGGGGGGTGTTTCCCCCTGAAAAAATACCACTTCTAATTTGTATTATTCTTCCTCAATAAATATGTGGGTGTAATAATCTGTAACAAAATGTTGAAACTGTTGATTGTGTTCCCCACCAACCACAGAACTTCCATCTCTAATTATCTCATGGTAATCAAATGTGAAATCACTAGATTAAATGAAGAGGAGAATACATATTTAACTCTGAGGTAAATTTAGCAATGTACAATCAAATCCCACATAATTAATCTAAGAGTAGAAAATGAAATCACATACCTTGTCCAAGATCACAGAAGAGTCCCTGCCAAGGCAGAATATACCTGCAAGAGGGAACACAGAAGTTGCAGTTAACAGGGAAAACCATACATCGATAGTCTTTATCCTTACTGTATGATTTTATTTTATATTTTCAGGCAGTGAGATGATAGTCCTAACCTAGAATGGCTTCCCTCTTGGGTAGCACTGAACAGGTAGAAACTGCATTGCTTCAAACCTATGTCATGTCTCAAAAAGGTGCCATATTGTCTGCTCAAAGGCACTGAAATATAATGAAAACACAAATATATTCCATGTCACGTACTTGCAAAGGGATGAAATGAAACCACTGCTGTACTAGTATATGGATTAATGTTGCCTTTTGCTGCCAATTCCAGCAAACACTACATCAAATTTGTAGCTAGGGCTGATTCGTGTTATAATATTCACTCTCAGAGTTTTGTCTCCAGAAAGCCTATTCCATAGTATATGAAGCTGGATAGACAAGAGTTATGTATAACCTCAGAAAAGCTAAGGGGCATCACATTCACTGGTATGGATCAGTGGTCAAATAGCTAATTATTTTCCTCACAGCAAAGAAGGAAGATTTTTCCATTTGAAGATTTTTATCCTTCATACAGTAGATTTCCAAATGTGCAGTCTTTTCCATCAGTTAGTTTAAAAAAGAAAACTACTACAATAAACTCTTAAAAATGGTCATTGTATGGAAGATGATATGTCATGAGCTTTGTAATGTTTTGAACAACCAATTAAAAAAAAACGGTCATTGTAAAGGTTTATTATATTATTTTCAACCTTGCTAAAATTCTGTGAGGGAACAGACATAATTCAGTTAAGAATAAAATCAAAATCCTTGAACTATGAATCATTAAACATGCATACATAATACCCAGATATCCCCTCAAAACACTGGGATTAAAGAGAAGAGGCCGTGATTTCTATAGAGAAATGTAAAAATCAAAACACTGCCTTTTACCTGAAGTATAGACTACTAGAAGCACAGACTTAAGGGACTGTAAAGCAGCATAAATCAGCCAGGCAGACTGCAAACAACTGACCTACCTGTCAGAACCAAAGCAGAAAGTACTGTCCAGGTACACAGGAGAAGAGGAGGAGAGACATGCAGGGCCCTGGCCATGCAGCAATAATTGCATTGTCACCCTGCTGTGCTGCAGTTGCAGGACAGAGCTCAGTGAGATGGTGAAAGGTGTTTGGGACTCACCCACTGAAGATGTAAATAGCCAAAAACCTCTCTTCTTAGCCCTAGACCTGGCTCCATGCTACCAAGGAACTCCATGGTTTCTATCAGTAGTGCTCAGGTTAAATCTTCCCTGAAAATAACCCAAGTTGCAGCTCACAGAGGCTGACTAGATCTTTTAGAAACTTAGAACCCAACTATAAACCTTTAAAACAGATAAGAAAAATGTTACATACATATAATTAGAATATGTGTAAATTATACATACATATGCATCTCTTACAAAGGGTTTGTGTTTAATTTGGTGATGATTCCTGTTGTTTTTGACAGTAACAGTGCAGATAATGCAGGAGCCAAGAGATTTTGCTCCCTATCCACTAGGAGGAGCTACAGGAACACAAGGATGGAAATGTTAAATGCTAGAGCTCTGGTTGTCAGGCTGTAGTTTACTGAGAAGTATATCTTCCAATTTGCTTCAAGTAGGCACTGTTCAACATTATTTTGAAGCTCCACAAATATATTCCAATTAATTTCAACCAATAACATCTGAGAACCTACTATGAGCAAAGCTCACTGTCAGATGCAATAAGGGACATCAAGTTAAATAACATGCAACCCTGCTCTTAAGTGGCTCATAAGTAAGTGATGGGTGAGGGGGTATGAGGAACAGGTGAATAAAATATGTTCACAACTGTGTATATTCCTGCATATAATTTAATAAAATACATAATGATGGATGTGAAAATAAAGTGTTATTATACCAATAGAGAGAATACATCATACTTTGGTTAGAGAAAAAACAGAAATTAGGAAATAGTATTGGGGACAGTCTCAGCTTTGTCACTGATGGGAAGCATGCCTGTGCTTACTGTAGTGATCACAGGGATAGAAATCACTCAGGAGTTTAGGACCTACTTTGCATGGTTTCAAATGCCCAAAAGAGGAGCAGATGGTTGCCAACTATAGAAACCTTCCATATGTCAGGTACCTAGCTCCAGTGGATGCACTGCCCCACACCAAGCTGATCCTCTATAGTGGAAAAGGGAAAACTATGATTTATATGATGTTTAATTCTATGCGTCAACTTGGAAGGTGTTTTTGAGCACTTGTTTAGAGATTCCAGCAGGGAAGCCCAGCTACTTGTATATGCTTGACCAAATGATCCTCCTCTATCAGGGAAAGTTATCCTCTTAAAAATAACACAGGGCGTCAGGAAGGACACAACACACATGGAGTGATATGGGAGGAAGAAGACACCCACCTAGCCAGCCAGACCAACCAAATCAAGCCTAGTGATCAATAGGGTGACAGATGTCTCAGCCAGATCATCTTCACATCCTAGAAGGTGCTTTGGGATAATATTAACATTTAAATTGGCAAACATTGAAAACTGCAGATTGCCCTCCATAATGTTGGTGGGCCTCATCCAGTCCATTGAAGATCTGAATATAACAAAAAGACTTGCAGAGCCCTGGAGTAGTACTCCCTCCAACTGCCTTTGGAATTCATCTGCATTACCAGCTCTCCAAGATGTATAACTGTTATGGACTTTACTTGCAAAGAAATGCAAACTCAAATTGGATAAATGATTAGATGACAATGAACCTTATCCTAACCCATTTCCTCAGTGTACTGGTATTTTAGTAATTATCCGTTGAAAGACCAAAATCTCCAAGATCCAAAGGAACAAATTCTCCAACAGAGGAAATGTTGGTACTATGTCAAGCAATGGAGAAGGCAAAAGTCTTTACTAGCACACCTCAAATCAGATGGGGGTGGCACAAGATCTGCCTTCTTGTGAAGCTGGCCATGGACCCAAAGGTCCAGAACTTGCTCAAGAAAGTTCATTAACATGAGCTATTTGTACCTGCTATCTCTTCTTCCATCCTGAAAAATACTAAGGAAGCAATGTAGAGACACACTTAATGAAATAATATTCTCAACTGCTAAGTTTGCCTGCAGCCAACTATGACTTCCTTAGAAAAGTAGAAGCCATGTCTAGCAGTACAAATTAACTGAATGAGATGGTGACCCATGTTCTGAACAGATGTCTCAGCATACTAAGGCACACTGACATTTATTCAGACAACTGAAACATACCACCTCACAAGTTAAACTCTTAATTAAGAAGAATTTTGTCCTTGAAAGGTGAATAGAGGGAAGTGAAGAAGACTGTGACATTTGTAATTTCTCATAGGGGAAAGAACCTCTAGGCCTACTGATGTTAGTGATGTAAACAGGACTGTAAAAAAGTGCATTTTAATGTAAACATAGGTTTTCTTTGTGTTGGAAAAATGCTGACACTGAGAACATTCAGAACCACAAAAAAATTGGAATTGAAAATAATATGCTGTGATGCTTCAAGGAAAGGAGTTAATTTTAATTTTAAGAATGAAATGTATGGAGAATCACTGCTATTACTTAGACTTTGTTTGATATTAGATGAGGGTCCCTATTCACACCAATAGAGAACATGGCATGGTGACCAGGGTAGCCAAAGGGTGTCTGTAACACTCTGAGTACCATGTCAGCACCCTAACATCTGAGATTTGATGAAATGATGCAAATCTAGCCATCTCAGTTTTAATATGTCTTATTGATGTGCTTTATCACCTCACAGACCTTACTAAATTAAATTATATAATTTTTTAATATTTATTTATTATTTTTTAGTTATAGGTGGACCCATATCTTTATTTTATTTTTATGTGGTATTGAGGATCAAACCCAGGGCCTCATGTGTGCTAGGCGAGCACTCTACCTGTGAGCCACAATCCCAGTCCAAATTACATGATTTTTGCTCTACTTATTCTAAAGCACATATTTCCATATTCAAAAATAAGATGATTATACAGTTAACAGTATTTATATTTTAAATTTCATTCCTAGGGTCTGGGGTTGTGGCTCAATAGCAGACTACTTACCTAGTATGTGTGAGGCACTGGGTTCGATCCTTAGCACTGCATAAAAATAAACAAATAAAGTAAAAGCATGTTTTCCATCTATAACCACAAAAAAAGAAATTAAATATAAATAAATATATTTCTATTAAGGCAGCAATCTCTAAACTGTGCTCCATGGAACACTGGTATCTAGCAAGATGTCACTTTTAAAAAAAAAAAAAACTACCTTACCATACCAACACTTATGAACATTCAGAGGGTAAATGATTGCTATGGTTTTGATACCAAAGATGGGAACTTTTGACTCAGTGTGGATAAAAAGTGTCTCCAAGTCAAGTGAGCATGAATATATGGGCAAAGGTTTTTTGTCTGTTTGTTTGTGGTACTGGGGATTGAATCCAGAAGGGTTTAACCACCGAGCAACATCCTCAGCCCTTTTTTATTTTTTATTTTTAGACAGGGCCTCACTAAGTTGCTGAGCTGGCTTCAAACTTGCAATCCTCCTGTCTCAGCCTCCTGAGTCACTGGGACCACAGGCATGTGCCACCACACCAGGCAAGGAAAAAAAAAAAAGCCGGGGGGGGGGGGGGGGGGGGCGGGGAAGGGACTTCAACTTGAGAAAAGGAACAAAACAAATTGGGCCAGAGATCAGCACGACCTGGAATAAAAGGATGAGCTAGCCTCTTATACAGTGTCTGGGAGTGGGGAAGGGTCTGGAATTTTCATGAAAATTTTCTTTCATTTTTAAAATTTTAATTTGTTATCTATGGCAGCAGAATGCATTACAATTCATATTACACATACAGAGCACAATTTTTCATATCTCTGGTTGTACACAAAGTAGAGTCACACCATTCGTGTCTTCATACATGTACTTAGGGTAAAGATGTCCATCTCATTCCACCATCTTTCCTACACCCATGCCCCCTCCATTCCTCTCACTCCCCTTTTCCCCTTTGCCCTATCTAGAGTTCATCTAATCCTCCCATTCCCCACACCACCACCACCACATAATGAATCAGAGAAAACATTTAGCATTTGTTTTTTTGGGATTGGCTAACTTCCACTTAGCATTATATTCTCCAACTCCATCCATTTACCTGCAAATGCCATGATTTTATTCTCTTTTATTTCTGAGTAATATTCAATCAATCAACAAATATATGAAAAAATGTTCAACATCTCTAACAATTAGAGAAATACAAATCAAAACCACTCTAAGATTTCATCTCACTCCAGTCAGAATGGCAGCTATTATGAAGACAAACAACAATAAATGTTAGTGAGGATGTGGGGGAAAAGGAACACTCATACATTGCTGGTAGGACTGCAAATTTGTGCAAGCAAACTGGAAAGCAGTATGGAAATTCCTTAGAAAACTTGGAATGGAACTACCATTTGACCTAGCTATCCCACTCCTTGGTCAATACCCAAATAACTTAAAAACAGCATACTACAGGAACACAGCCACATCAATGTTTATAGAAGCACAATTCACAATAGCTGAACTGTGGAACCAACCTAGATGCCCTTCAATAGATGAACGGATAAAGAAAATGTGGAATATATACACAACGGAATATTATTCAGCATTTAAAAAGAATGAAAATTGATTTCTAGAGATTGTTTTCATTTCTTTTCTTTTCTTGTGGAGGAAACCAGCACCTCTTGGTCACCCTACACCTGGTGTTTATGGTTGATCTGATTAAGAATAAGAGGTTATGAAAAGGCACATGCCATACCTTGTGAGAGTAGGGGAGTTGGAAAACAGCAACAGAATATTATTAAGGCATTCTAAGAATTTATCTACCATTTTGTCCCCTGTCTGGTCCCTATCTGTCTCAATTTGGACATGATTTGAATGTGTCCACCAAGGATTTATGTGCTAAAATTTAATACATTTGGGGAGTTATCAAGAAGGTGGAAACTTAATCTGACTAATAGTGTTCAGAGGTGGGGCTGAAAAGTGATTAGGATTAGATAAAATCATCAGATTATGTTCCTGAAAGCAAGGTCCTTGTCCCTGATGCCAACTTAATAAGGAGGATATGGTTTTAAGGAAAAAAAAAGAAGGTTTATTGCTTTGCTAGCAAAGGAGAAGCACAAGGGACTCCTATGCTAGAGGATGATTCTGCCCATCCCTGAGAACAGGAGACATTTAAAGAAGCTATTCAAAGACTCCCTTCCAGATGCTCCCTGTAAGGGGACTGTGATTCACCTGTTGATTTGGGAGATAGTCATCCCTAAATCTGGGGCTCTCTCTTTCCTGTGTGTTCAAAGGACAGATAACTAGAAAAGGTAACCCTGCCTCCCTAATCCTATAAGGGAGGGAAAGAGGGAAAAGAGAGACAAAAAAAATTATTCCTTTTAAAATAAGCTCAGAGCAGTGAGGGCTGTATTAACAATGTAAAGTGGACTACTGTTACATTCGGAAACTTCATAATTGAATACTGGTGGCTTTGTAAGAGGAGAGAGATCAGAGACACAGAATGTCTGTTAATGTTAGGGAACAGACAGATGAGGATGGTGGGAACACGAAGTTAAGAGAATAATTGTATAAAATAAGCCTACTAACTGGGTGTTTTGGGGCATGCCTATAATTCCAGTGACTTGGCAGGTTGAGGCAGGAGGATTGCGAGTTCAAATCCAACCTCCACAAAAGCAAGGTACTAAACAACTCAGTGAGACCTTGTCTTTAAATAAAATACAAAATAGGGCTGGGGATGTGGCTCAGTGGTTGAGTGCCCCTGAGTTCAATCACCAATACCAAAAAAAAAAAAAAGAGAGAGCCTACTGCACTGACCCCCACATGCTTTCTTTCGCAAGAAATAATTTACCTGCAGCCTTCCCTGGCCTAAGTGGACAGGATATGTCACATTCTTCAGTAAACTACCTGTTCACTGCAAGAGAAATGCAGGCCCAAAATAATGTTGATAAGAGAAACCCAAGTTACCCTGAAGATGGAGACTTTTGTGTCAAGATCCTGAAACTCTAGGAGATAAGGATAATTCCTCCTAACCATAAAGTCTGTCAGAATTTATGAAGAGGAATCCAATTAGGGCCAAATTGACCTAGAGTTGTCATGGCAGTGGGGACTTGAAAGTCTGATGTCATCTGGCTGTCAGTTAAAAGTCAAAGGTGGACCTGGGCGGGACTCCCTGGAAACTTCTCTGGGATCACCAATAAAATTGGAGTGCAGGAAAGGTATGTTGTCCCTCTCCTCTCTGAGAGGATCCAATCTCTCCCTTGAGAGTGCCCCCTTTCCCTTTTCCTATCCCTTCAATAAACTCATTTCTGTTATTCTGAGCAACATGTCTTAAATCTTTCTGACTTGATCACAAGAATCAGGGTTTGAAGAGGGGGTGGTATTCACATTGCCTCAGTTTTCCAGAAGGACCCAGCTCTGTAACATTGCCATGTGATGCCCTGCTCCAACTAGGGATTCTGCCATCAAGAAAGTTATCGCTATATGGAGGTCTTTGAAACTTCAGAACTAAATAACCCTCTTTTCTTTATAAAATTACTAGTTTTAGGTATTTTATATAACAATGAGAAACAGACTAATAGATAATCAAGTAAATTTTGGAAAGAGGACATTACCTTTCCCCATCTTAGGAGAGTCATATTTTCCTTACCATAGAAATACTACTATAATTTATGCAGTATTCTATTTAGCTTCACTTAACATATGCCTTCTTTTTTATTTAATTAGTTATACATAACAGAATGCATTTATGCACTTTGATATATCATACATACATGGGGCATAATTTCTCATTTTTCTGAGTGCACATGTTGTAGAATCATTGGTCATGTAGTCACATATATACATAAAGTAATAACATAGGCCTTCTTGCTTTAAAATGCCATTTACACTCCTTTCTCTGAGTTTACCCTTTGGCATTTGGATGGTTTGGTATTCATCCTTTGGCACAAAATATCACAGCTAATAGTAGAGAGATGCTTCTGACTCCTCTTCCAGCCCTATGGAGCTCATCTGAGCCTTCCTCAGCTTCTACACCAGGAGAAAAAGATCAGAGTAGTGATCACTCATTTACATAGAATTCCCCCTATGCCCATCTTTGTATATCCACAGGACAGCTAGATACAGTTGTTTGAACAGCCTGTAGACAGAAAACAGATTGTTCTCTGTGGGAAGGAAAACCCACAGGAAAGGGTTTAAGAAAAGGTAAACTGTTTAATTTGTATTACAAAAACTAAATTAAGAATTTAGGTTTGAGAATTATGGATGCATCAGGAAGTGGATTTTATAGTCCAAACACCCATTATCCAGCTTCCTATGATACAACCAAACCAATGTTATGGCTTTCATTTATATATTTTAAAAAGGGAATGAACTAACCTTCCAGTCTCTAAATAGAGCTAAGAAGTATATTTTGGGAGACCAAATGGAAAACATTACATGGTAAGCCAATTGTCTCTTTACCATTTATTATAAACAAACAGCCAAAACTGGATCAATTTCAAAAGTAGAATAAAGAAAGCAGTATCACACTTGTTCCTGTTGCTACCCAGTAATTTTCAAAACTCCTAGATAGTTGGCTCAACAATCCTGACACTGATTCTACCTATGGATTTGGTACATGTTGAGAATCCCTTATTTGAGATGCTTGGGACCAGAAGTGTTTCAGATTCCATATTTTTTTCTTTTTTTTTTTTTTTTTGTTGTTTCTTGAATATTTGTATATGCATAATGATATATCGTGGGTTAAACCCAAGATTAAACACAAAATTAATTTATGTTTCATATATACTTGATATATACAGCATAAAGGCAATTTTATTCCTTAATTCCTTAATCATTTTGTGCATGAAACAAAGTTTCATGGCATGGAATTTTCCACTTGTGACCGCTGGTCAGTACTCAATGCGAGAAATAGAAAGTTCAGTGGTCCATTTTCAGAATATAGTATTTAGCCTTAATTGGGAAGTAAGATCCAATTCAGCCATTTTGAGATCCAATTGTAACCATTTTATCTATATCCTCTCCCTTTGCCCACCAAAATTTTAAAATTAGCCAATCACTTAGATTGTAACCCCTAGCTCTTCCTTTCAGAGCAAGGGACAGTGCTAGTTAGGGTAAAAATAAGTGGACTGCCCACCCAAGTGTGCCTGCAGGCCAGACTTTGTCGGTAACACCCACTTCTGCTGAAGTAAAGATTGCTTTGCCCTGCTACTTCCAAAGCACAGGTTTGATTCCTTGAGGCACCCCAATATTTATAACATCAAAAAGTTTCAGACTTTAGAGTATTTTGGATTTTCAGATTAGTCATGCTTAGCCTATATTTGTGTATGCTTCTCTAAATGTTTTAATTCCAACTTATCCTATTTTATTGGCTCTACAACCCTGATTTTTACAATTTATTTTCTCATGGGCAGAAAATTCCCTGCTACAGTTAAAAGCACACAATATCCAAGACTCACCATTTTCTACTCATCAGTGGCCATTTGGGCCAGCCCTCCCATCTCCATCTCCTATAACAAATTTCAAAGGAGAAACATGATGTAGGGTGGCCAAAAATGATATATAATACTACTAACATTTCAGGGTCAGATCTGGAGAAGGGAGTCTGGTGAACTTCTTTGGGAATTAAGTCAGCAAAAGCAATGAAGTTACAATCCATTATCATCAAGTTCTAATAGAAGAGTTCCTTTCTAAGTGCTATAAACGCTTGAGGAGCTAATCAACTCTTACAAAGAGTTTGCTAATCTATCTATCAACTGATCTACTAACTAAATAACCTATACTGCCTTTTTTTAATCTATGCAGAAGTTTTTATGGTTATTTGTGAAAGGTAAATCCATAATAATGCATTAGTAGAGGCTATATGACATTAAAACAGAGAATAGCCTTTTTCTTGGTGACAAGAATAGAGGGGGAGTAGTTCCCAGAAGTATTTTGATAAATACAAGAAATCTTCATCCTTGAAAATGTTAGAAGCAACTACTCTAATCCATTGAGAAAATAGCAAATGTCAACCATTTAACAAATGCATTATCCTACATATTTGTAGAAATATATTATGTAAAATGTGATAAAATATACTTTTGTTTTTTATAATGAAAAAGTTAGACAGTGAAATGTAATTTTGTTTTAAAGAAACTGAGGACATAAGGCCACCATGTAATGTATGGTAAAAATTTTTGAAAGCCTTCTATAGTTGCATAATCAAAAATAATTTCAAAGAACAAATGTATTCAATTTACTTTGACAACTCAAATGCCAATTTTGCAATTTAGGCAACGTAAATTAATAGATTTTATAATTAATACCTTCCAAATATCATTTATCCCTATAAACATAACTCATATGAAACTACTCAATTTCTACATTAGTTTTGGAGAATTCCACTATCTTTTCTGATTGTTTCCAAAGACTCTTTATTAATTTAATCTCTTATTATTTTTTACATGTTTCTTTGGCATGAGGCCAATGACAATTGCAATGACAATCTTGCATAGAAATTCTTAAACATCTGATTCTAGATTTCTATTTCAAACTCTGTTCTTTATTTTATTAGCCCAACTTTCTTTTAATGAAAAACTAAAAGGAAAAAATCTACAAGGTGAATAAATAAGGAAATAACAAAGAGTAGAACTAATAAAACACAAAAGAATATAGAAACTGTCAGAAGAATATATTACAGTAAATAAAAGATCTTTTGACTCTACAGTTTCTTACACACACACACACACACACACACACACACACACACACACACTCACCCAATTAAATATGATGAGAGACCCAAAATTGAAAGGACCTTGCATGAATAAGGATTTTAAAGTATGCATATAAAGAATGTATATATTGTGGTTACCATTTTAATTCATACTAGGCATGAGGGTTTAACAGTGGAGCACAGCTTTCTAGACCTTATACTCATTTTACTTGAAAATAAGTCTTTAAATATATTTCATCATTACACACATAGATTCACATGAAATTTCCAGCTCCATATAAAACCATCTCTAACAGGTACTTTTCTAGATGACATCCAGTTATTTTTCTCCTAGCTGTGTCTTCCTTCCTGCTGAACCTTTGTTGTTAAAGAGAATTCAGGCCAAAAAATAGTTTATGAAGAAAGGAAACCAACTGGTTTCGTAAGCTATAAAGGTTAAAATGCTTCTATGAAACATTCCCTTAGTAGCTTTGTAAGCAATACTTTTCTCCAAAACTTTATGACAGCTGGTACAGCATGAAACCATATGCCTTTTTATATCTCCTAAATAAAAATGACTAATTTGACTTATTAGCACTGATTCTCTGGAGACAGAGCTAAGAGAGTTCCTGTAGATTTATCTGGTTTTTATTATATTTTAACAATGTCTGCTTTTACACCAGAAACAATTATGCTAGCCATCTGTTTGCAAATATTTGTGAAGAAAATTATAAACTTTTACCTTTATGTACTTCAATATCTTTTAAAAGTAAAATATTTGGGGTAACATATCACAAAACTATTTGGAATTATATGGCATTACCTATGAGAGAGAGAGAGAGTGGAGGACATCCCCAGAGTGGCTTTTGAGCAATAGAATCATTAAATATTAGGTTCAGAAGGACGTCCAGAAACCTTTACTGCCCAGCTCTCTCAGTTTAGAGCTAACATCCTAAGGCCCAAAGTGGCCATAATCATAAAACTATTTATCAACCGAGACGAAACTAGAAGCCAAGTTTTCTGCAAATGCATCCATTGTTATTTGCATTAGCCCTACCATTCTACTAAAAGCCCCTTCTCCTAGAGAGACTCAACTGTGGAAACAGCTAATGATGCCCAGAAGTTTAAACTGCACTGAAGGTTCATTAAGAAATTCAAAATTCTATCTAAAACACTGGCATAGCAAGAGAGAACTCTATCAAAAGTAACTACTCACCAGATATTCCAAACAAGTAGTAGACTACAGAAAAGACCCTTTCTATCATTAGAACGTGTTGCTGATTTGTTCAAAGACCACTAAGGACACAAGTTAGCTTACTACTTATTGTAGTGAGGGACAACATACATCAAGGAAATAGTGGTTTTGTTAGTCATATTATGTCACTGTAACCAATGTACTTCACAAGAATAATATAGAAGAGGAAAAGTTGACTTTGGCTCACAGATCTAGAGGTTTAGTATATGGTCAGCCAAGTCCACTGCTCTGGACCTGAGATGAAGCAGAACATGGCAAAAGAGCATGGTAAAGGAGCATTGCTCTATTCATGGCAGCCAAGAAGTAGAGAAAGGGAAGAGGTAGGGGACACAGGGAAGAGGAATCCTTCCAGAGCCTGCCCCCATTGACCCTCCTCTTCCAACCACACCACACCTGCGTACAGTTACGCTAGACTAGATGCTACTAGAAAATTGTATCTGCATTGGTATCTCAATGAAATTTACCTACAAGGAAGAAAGAGGAGGTTAAAGCTATAATTGGTGAACAAATAATAATCATTCATTTAGTTGAAAAAGAGAGAGGTATTTGATATTGTATTGGTTGCATAGTGGCCTTGTTTTTGTCTCACTCCATCATGGTCTCAGAGTAACTTTGTCTAGTGTTGATGTTCTGTGATGTTTTCCAACAGGCAAACAAAACCTAGTAGTGCATGACAGTCCAGCATGTAGTAATATGAATAACCTCTAGTTGTAATCATCAGACCAGTTTCTTGATAGTAGGGATTACTTTTTAAAAATTTCTCAATATGGATTAATGGAATGGGGCAGATGAACAGATCTAAGATTCCCAGATGCCAATATTGACTAGCTCTCAAATGGACTGCCTAAGTCACTATGAAGAAAACTTAGAAATCAACTTTAATAAAATTGAACAACCAGATCAAAGCAGTACAAAACAGCATTTACTCTCTACTCATGTCGTAGTAACTGTAAATTGGAAAGCAAGATGAATTTGACACCTGAAAGAATTAGATTGGAATCCTAGCACCATTTCTTGATAGATAATGTGACTCTGACATCCTCACAATTATCAAGGATTGAATAAGATAATATAATTTCTATTAAGAAATGTACAACTGAGCCATTTCAAAATACTGCCTCTCTCTCAGTTTTTAGTCTGGAGGAATATTTCCCTTTGCAAGACTTCCTGGCTGTAACCAGGGAGCATTTACCATGACAAGCACTGAATGGGCCCTGATTGTATATGTCCCATATTGGCTTATAATGGACAGTAGTTAGATTAACCTTTTAAGCCATAGTTAAACTTTACCTTTGCTTCAGGTTCACACTGAAAGAATACTGACTGTCAAAATTAAAAAAGAAAAAAAAACTGATAGGGAACATTTACCAAGTGGAAAAAATGGCATGAACAAAGGTAAGCCTGGAATTAGCAATTGTGTATGGAAAAGCCAAAGGATAAGATGTTCAAATTTATTGAACTTTAATATACTGATCCCAGGAATAAAGTGAGTTTTAAAAGGACTGACAGATTAAACAGTGAAAATTTATCATTAAAGTCAATACTTCCAAATGCCCAGGACCTACAAAGCTCCTCTTGACTAGAGGTCTCTGACCTTATAGAATTAAGAATATCAGGGAGAAGAAGCAGAAGGAGAAAAAGTAATCATGAAAGTGGATAAGACAGAAGAAAAAAGTATATTTGAAGTTCTAAGAATTTGAAAACCTCTTTTACAGAAAGTTAGAAAGAAGCCTCCAGCCAGAAAGCAGGAAGGAAATGGCATTTCAAGCAACAATGACTTAAAACAAAGGAGCAGTTACTCTCCTCTTGGATTGCCTTTGGTCATTTGGACATCTTAAGGCTCAGGGGAAATTTTAAAATTTCACGAAGTCTGTAGGCATTTTAACTTAGCGGAGTCTTGTTTACCTTTCTAATAAGAAAAAACTAGCATTATCAATTCTTCTCCAAGTGTTTAAGTATTGAGCATCCCCAAACCTCAATTATCCAGACATGCATTTGAGAGGGACACCCAGATACATAACACAAAATGCCAATCTTCTGCAGGAAATTCTGTTAACATTACAAGTCCAAGCTCCTGAGATGCACACATCAATATAACAAGAGAGGCAAGGACCTGAAACAGAGTTTGAGAGAAATTCTATTAAATGAGGGCATTGGAGTTGCTCTATAAGGACCATTTTGGCTCTCACACTATTTGACTTAATAACTACTTCAATGGGATATAAAGTAGGAGAAGAAACAAATGTCAAGAAAAAACATAATGTCAAGAGCCTCATTAGCTCAGCTGGCTAGAAATAAGTGATAACAACCCCAGAGCACAGGGTCACGGATGTGACTGCTTCTTAGGCTAAGTTGGCTGCCACAAACCTTCCCTATAATTTCACCTAGCACTCCTACTCCTATTGGTCATGGGGACACAGTGGGGATGAAACAGTATAATAAATCCCCACTGTAAGGAACAGGGTAGAAATCTGTATTATCCAGCTCACTATGCTGCATTGTACTGAAGACCTAATTGTCGTTCAGATGAAAGAAACAGAACCCAAAATATAATACTTGCCAAACTCATCTCCATGCCAATGGCACAGTGAATGCACATGACCAGGAGATTTTCATGTCATGGATGCCTTGAGTTGTTCACCAAGAGCTAGGTGCAGTTATCACAAGTCCATCGATGCTAACTGTACTTTGTATGTTATATTAAGTGGTAAAGAGAAAGTAAAGAGGTTCATTTCCACAAAAACTACATCACTACTCAGTAAAAGCAAGTTACAAGACAGAGAGAGAGAGGCAAATTAAATGCAATTGAATCAACTACAAAAGATTAGTTAGGGGTGGGACTCATAAACATACAGAAGGATTCTATACTCAAAATTATTAACAATTCCTTTTAAACTGGTGCTGTGCTTCAAAGAAACCAAAACTGGAAATCATAGTGAATGCATTATACTGTGATTTTTTTTTTTCCAGTACTGGGGATCCAACTCAGGGCTTCACACATGCTATCCAAGGGCTCTACCATTGAGCTATATTCTAGCCCTTATATTGTGTACTCTGATAAAAAAAACAAAACCAGCAATGTATTGGTTCACAAGAGCCAATTATTAAATTTTCAATAATTTTTAGAGCCTGTTACTAAATGCTGCCATTATCAATAATTAATGATAGAAACTTAAGTTAGAGTAAAAAAAAATTCTTAAATACTGAAGACTCATCACTTCCTATTTTGCCACATTTTTTAAAATATTTGTTTAGTTGTTGATAGACCTTTATTTTATTCATTTATTTATATGCTGTGCTGAGAATCAAACCCAGTGCCCCACACATGCTAGGCAAGAACTCTCCACTAAGCTACAACTCCAGCCCTATTTTGCCACATTTTATAATTTTCTGTTCTTGAGGTTATTTAAATTTTTTTATCTGTATAGTGGAAATATTGTATAATAGGGTACCACTACACATTTCTTCTAAAATCTGTATTCAGTACAACATTAGTAGCTTAAAAGCAGCCATGGTGAATTGACACCATGGGAATCATGAAACACAATAATCAGGCCCATTCCCCCCCCCCAGAGAGTTAGTTGTTCAACATGTATCAACACACCATTAAAAAAAATAAAATGGAACTGCATGAGAACATACTCAAAGAGCTATCCTTAAACCTATAGCAGACTGGGAAATGCACACATGTATTCATGAGTTTTAAGTTAAAATAAGAAAGCATATTAAAATTAAAAAAAATATGTGTGTGTATGTATTTGTTATCCTCTATTTTTTTTCAATTAATATACAACTGTTGGCCCTAATTCAGAATAGGATTTCTACAGAGATAGAAAAAACTAGAAGGGTTTTTAACCCTTGGGAAAGTAGTTTGGCAACATTTATAGAGAAATTTAAAACTCCCTTTACCCAGAAACTTTATTTCTATTAAAAAAAATCATAATTGAGACCATCACTCCCAGAGGTCCCATGGATCTGTCTCTTGCTTCAACAGTGTTTGAATGGAACAGACCATGGGAAACCCTTTCTTCCAGATTCCAACCACCTTCCAATCTTATCTCCATTTGCAACTTCCGGGACCATCTTCTTGCCCATCTCCTGCTTCCAGGTCCTGCCAACTCTGTTTTTTGTGGTTAGCTCCTTATTGCCTACCAACCTTGACCTCCCAAATTCGTCAGAATTATTCCACTGAGGTAGAGGCTGCTATCAACCATCTGGTTTGCTTCTGCACACCTCCTACATCTACCTCTCTTTGGGCTTACTATTTTAAGACCTTGATCAATGTATCTCTGGAAGGCAGGGCTACTTCTTTTGAGACTTGGCAGAGGAGATGCACCAGGACACTGGGTCCCCTGAATATATAAAACCAGCACAGCAACCTCTTCTAGGACATGCAGAAACCTTTTCAAGATGAGTGGAGCAAGATCCTTGATGCCATGGAAGCGACCATGGCCCTGGAGAAGAACCTGAACCAAGCCATTTTGGATCTTCACACCTTGGGTTCTACTAGCACAGACCCACATCTCTGTGACTTCCTGGAGAGCTACTTCCTCAATGAGGAACTGAAGCTCATCAAGAAGATAGGACATCATCTGACTAACCTCCCCCATCTGGTGGGACCCTAGGCCAGTCTGGATAAATATCTCTTTGAAAGATTCACTCTCTAGCATGACTTAGGAAACCCTGGAGCCCAGTGGCCTTTCATGGGGTCCTTTGCATCTCCTAGCATCAGGGCTTTGACGTGAGCCTCTCTCTCCAGTCCCTAGGCTACATTTTAACTAACTTGGAGCCTCTCCCAAATGAAAAAAAAACTTTTTTCAGGGAAAAAAAATTGCTATATATGTATAAAAATATTAAAATTGATATATATGTATAAAATTAAAATTGATATGTATGTATAAAAATAATAAAAATATTATACATATGTCAAATATGTATAAAATATTACTCATACTGCTTAAAATGACAATAAGTAAATAAACAATCTAAATGTGAAACTTGAATAAATCATACCTATGAAATAGAGTATACATGATTAAAATCATTTTTAAAAGAATGTTTAATGACTAGGAAGAAATCCACCAAATATCAATAGTGGTTATCACTGGGTCATGAGATTTAAATTGATTCAATGTTTTGTAAAAAATAATGTATATGCATTAGAGAAGTATTAGGAAACAGATAAATCTAAGAAAATAATCATTCATAATTGTACAACACAAAAGTAACTACTTTAAATCTTTTATTTTTTATCTTTCCTTTGGTGTGTTTTTTGTTTTGCTTTACTTTTGGTACTGGGGATTGAACCCAGGGCCACTCTACCACTGAGCTAAACCCTCAGTCTTCTTTATTGTTTTTTTTAATACCTTTATTTCACTTATTTATTTATTTTTATTTTTTTTATTGGTTGTTCAAAACATTACATAGTTCTTGATATATCATATTTCACACTTTGACTCAAGTGGGTTATGAACTCCCATTTTTACCCCGTATACGGATTGCAGAATCACATCAGTTACACGTCCACTGATTTACATATTGACATACTCATGTCTGTTGTATTCTGCTGCCTTTCCTATCCTCTACTATCACCCCTCCACTCCCCTCCCCTCTTCTCTCTCTACCCCCTCTACTGTAATTCATTTCTCCCCCTTGTATTATTTTTCCCTTTCCCCTCACTTCCTCTTGTATGTAATTTTGTATAACCATGAGGGTCTCCTTCCATTTCCAAGCAATTTCCCTTCTCTCTCCCTTTCCCTCCCACCTCTCATCCCTGTTTAATGTTAGTCATCTTCTCATGCTCTTCTTCCCTACTCTGTTCTTAGTTACTCTCCTTATATCAAAGAAGACATTTGGCATTTGTTTTTTAGGGATTGGCTAGCTTCACTTAGCATAATCTGCTCTAATGCCATCCATTTCCCTCCAAATTCTATAATTTTGTCATTTTTTAATGCAGAGTAATACTCCATTGTGTATAAATGCCACATTTTTTTAATCCATTCGTCTATTGAAGGGCATCTAGGTTGGTTCCACAGTCTTGCTATTGTGAATTGTGCTGCTATGAACATCGATGTAGCAGTGTCCCTGGAGCATGCTGTTTTAAGGTCTTTAGGGAATAGACCCAGAAGGGGAATAGCTGGGTCAAATGGTGGTTCCATTCCCAGCTTTCCAAGAAATCTCCATACTGCTTTCCAAATTGGCTGCACCAATTTGCAGTCCCACCAACAATGTACAAGTGTACCCTTTTCCCCACATCCTCACCAGCACTTGTTGTTTGACTTCATAATGGCTGCCAATCTTACTGGAGTGAGATGATATCTTAGGGTGGTTTTGATTTGCATTTCTCTGACTGCTAGAGATGGTGAGCATTTTTTCATGTACTTGTTGATTGATTGTATGTCCTCCTCTGAGAAGTGTCTGTTTAGGTCCTTGGCCCATTTGTTGAATGGGTTATTTGTTATCTTATTGTCTAATTTTTTGAGTTCTTTGTATACTCTGGATATTAGGGCTCTATCTGAAGTGTGAGGAGTAATGATTTGTTCCCATGATGTAGGCTCCCTATTTACCTCTCTTATTGTTTCTTTTGCTAAGAAAAAACTTTTTAGTTTGAGCAAGTCCCATTTGTTGATTCTAGATATTAACTCTTGTGCTATGGGTGTCCTATTGAGGAATTTGGAGCCCGACCCCACAGTATGTAGGTCGTAGCCATTTTTTTCTTCTATCAGATGCCTTGTCTCTGGTTTGATATCAAGCTCCTTGATCCATTTTGAGATAACTTTTGTGCATGGTGAGAGAAAGGGATTCAGTTTCATTTTGTTGCATATGGATTTCCAGTTTTCCCAGCACCATTTGTTGAAGATGCTATACTTCCTCCATTGCATGCTTTTAGCCCCTTTATCAAATATAAGAAAATTTTAGTTTTGTGGGTGGGTTTCTGTGTCCTCTATTCTGTACCATTGCTCCACCCTCCTGTTTTGGTACCAATACCATGCTGCTTTTGTTACTATTGCTCTGTAGTATAGTTTGAAGTCTGGTATCGCTATACCACCTGATTCACACTTCCTGCTTAGCATTGTTTTTGCTATTATGGGTCTTTTATTTTTCCATATGAATTTCATGATTGCTTTCTCTATTTCTACAAGAAATGCCATTGGGATTTTGATTGGCATTGCATTAAACCTATAGAGAACTTTTGGTAATATCGCCATTTTGATGATGTTAGTTCTGCCTATCCATGAACAGGGTATATTTTTCCATATTCTAAGATCTTCTTTTATTTCTCTCTTTAGGGTTCTGTAGTTTTCATTGTATAAGTCTTTTACCTCTTTTGTTAGGTTGATTCCCAAGTATTTTATTATTTTTGAGGATATTGTGAATGGAGTGGTTGTCCTCATTTCCATTTCAGAGGATTTGTTGCTGATACACAGGAATGCCTTTGATTTATGCGTGTTGATTTTATATCCTGCCACTTTGCTGAATTCATTTATTAGCTCTAATAGTTTCTTTGTAGACCCTTTTGCGTCTGCTAGGTATAGAATCATGTCATCTGCAAATAGTGATAATTTAAGTTCTTCTTTTCCTATTTTTATGCCTTTAATTTCTTTTGTCTGTCTAATTGCTCTGGCCAGTGTTTCGAGAACTATGTTGAACAGAAGTGGTGAGAGAGGCCATCCCTGTCTTGTTCCAGATTTTAGAGGGAATGCCTTCAATTTGTCTCCATTCAGAATGATGCTAGCCTGAGGCTTAGCATAGATTGCTTTTACAATGTTGAGGTATGTTCCTGTTATCCCTATTTTTTCGAGAGTTTTGAACATAAAGGGATGATGTACTTTGTCGAATGCTTTTTCCGCATCTATCGAGATCATTATATGGTTCTTATTTTTAAGTCTATTGATGTGGTGAACAACATTTATTGATTTCCGTATATTGAACCAGCCTTGCATCCCAGGGATGAATCCTACTTGATCATGGTGTACAATTTTTTTGATATGATTTTGTATCCGATTCGCCAGAATTTTATTGAGGATTTTTGCATCTAGGTTCATTAGAGATATAGGTCTGTAGTTTTCTTTCTTTGAAGTGTCTTTGTCTGGTTTCGGAATCAGGGTGCTGTTGGCCTCGTAGAATGAATTTGGAAGTTCTCCCTCTTTTTCTATTTCCTGAAATAGCTTGAAAAGTATTGGTATTAGTTCCTCTTTAAAGGTTTTGTAAAACTCTGCTGTATACCCATCCGGTCCTGGGCTTTTCTTAGTTGGTAATCTTTTGATGGTTTCTTCTATTTCCTCAATTGATATTGGTCTGTCTAGGTTGTCTATATCCTCCTGTCTCAATCTGGGCAGATCATATGACTTAAGAAATTTATCAATGCCTTCACTATCTTCTATTTTATTGGAGTATAAGGATTCAAAATAATTTCTGATTATCTTCTGTATTTCTGAAGTGTCTGTTGTGATATTGCCTTTTTCATCCTGTATGCTAGTAATTTGAGTTCTCTCTCTTCTTCTCTTCGTTAGCATGGCTAAGGGTCTGTCGATCTTATTTATTTTTTCAAAGAACCAACTTTTAGTTTTATCAATTTTTTCAATTGTTTCTTTTGTTTCGATTTCATTAATTTCAGCTCTGATTTTAATTATTTCTTGCCTTCTACTTCTTTCGCTGTTGTTTTGCTTTTCTTTTTCTAGGATTTTGAGATGAAGTATGAGATCATTTATTTGTTGGTTTTTTTCTTTTTTTAAGGAATGAACTCCATGCAATGAATTTTCCTCTTAGAACTGCTTTCAATGTGTCCCATAGATTCCGATATGTTGTGTCTGTGTTTTCATTTATCTCTAAGAATTTTTTTAATTTCCTCCTTAATGTCTTCTATAACCCATTGATCATTCAGTAACCTACTGTTCATTCTCCAAGTGATGCATGATTTTTCCTTCCTTCTTTTATCGTTTATTTTCAGTTTCATTCCATTATGATCAGATAAGATGCATGGTATTATCTCTACTCCTTTATATTGTCTAAGAGTGCCCTGTGACATAATATATGATCTATTTTTGAGAAGAATCCATGTGCTGCTGAGAAAAAAGTGTAACTGCTTGATGTTGGGTGGTATATTCTATATATGTCAATTAAGTCTTGGTTGTTAATTGTGTTATTGAGTTCTATAATTTCCTTATTTAACTTTTGTTTGGAAGATCTGTCCAGTGGTGAGAGAGGTGTGTTGAAGTCTCCCATGATTATTGTATGGCGGTCTTTTAGACTCTTGAACTTGAGAAGAGTTTGCTTGATGAACATAGCTGCACCATTGTTTGGGGCATATATATTTATGATTGTTATGTCTTGTTGGTGTATGGTTCCCTTGAGCAGTATGTAGTGTCCCTCTTTATCCCTTTTGATTATCTTTGGCTTGAAATCTATTTTATTTGATATGAGTGTGGACACTCCTGCTTGTTTCTGAAGTCCATATGAGTGATATGATTTTTCCCAACCTTTCACCTTCAGTCTATGTATGTCTTTTCCTATCAAATGCGTCTCCTGTAGGCAGCATATTGTTGGGTCATGTTTTGTGATCCATTCTACTAGCCCATGTCTCTTAATTGGTGAGTTTAAGCCATTAACATTTAGGGTTATTATTGAGATATGGGTTATCCTTCCAGCCATATTTGTTTATTTATGTTACTGAATATGGTTTGTTTTCCTCTTTGATTATTTTCCCCCCTTTACTGTCCTACCTCCCACTGTTGGTTTTCATTGTTATTTTCCATTTCCTCTTCCTGTAATGTTTTGCCGAGGATTTTTTGGAGAGATGGTTTTCTAGCTGCAAATTCTTTTAACTTTTGTTTATCATGGAAGGTTTTAATTTCATCTTCCATCTTGAAGCTTAATTTTGCTGGATACACAATTCTTGGTTGGAACCCATTTTCTTTCAGTGTTTGAAATATGTTATTCCAGGATCTTCTAGCTTTCAAAGTCTGTGTTGAGAGATCAGCTGTTATCCTGATTGGTTTACCCCTAAATGTAATCTGCTTCCTTTCTCTTGTAGCTTTTAAAATTCTCTCCTTATTCTGTATGCTGGGCATCTTCATTATAATGTGTCTAGGTGTGGATCTCTTATGATTTTGCACATTCGGCGTCCTGTAGGCTTCTAGGATTTGGGACTCTGTCTCGTTCTTCAAGTCTGGGAAGTTTTCTCGAATTATTTCATTGAATAGATTGCTCATTCCTTTGGTTTGGATCTCTGTGCCTTCCTGTATCCCAATGACTCTTAAGTTTGGTCTTTTAATGTTATCCCATATTTCTTGGATATTCTGCTCATGGTGTTGAGAGCCACAGCCAAAGGGGCCCCAGCAAACTTCCAGCTGCCAGCAAACTTCCAGCTGCCGACTGATGATTGGCTCACAGCAGCCCCAGCAACATCTAGCTGATTGGCTCCTCTGCGGTGATGTTCATTGGGCTGTTTCCCTGCCCTTCAGACTGCCAGCTGATGATTGGCCTACAGCGGCCCCAGCAACATCTAGCTGATTGGCTCCTCTGCGGTGATGTTCATTGGGCTGTTTCCCTGCCCTTCAGACTGCCAGCTGATGATTGGCTCACAGCGGCCCCAGCAACATCTAGCTGATTGGCTCCTCCACGGAGCTGCACATTGGGGGACTTCTTTGGCTCCGCCCACATGACCCAGCCAATCAGCCTCAAGAGCAGGAGGATTGTGGAGGGGGTGAGGTTTGTGTGGGGGTGAGAGGCTTGTGGGAAGCCGGTGGTGGCAGTTGGGCTCTGAGGGTTTTTTCCTGAGGAGCTGTTTTGTTTGGCGTTTGTAGTTCTAAAAATAAAGTTAGTTTCTTTTGACAAGTGGCTCCTGAATTGTGCCCAGCCAGACTGCGGCACATGGTTTCTTAACAGTCTTGCTGAGCTATGTTATTTTCAAGTTGAAATACTTTGTCTTCATTGTCTGATCGTCTATCTTCTAAGTGTTCTACTCTGCTGGTAGTATTCGCAATTGTGTTTTTAAGTTGGTTTATTGCTTCCTGCATTTCTAGGATTTCTGTTTGTTTGTTTTTTATAACCTCCACCTCCCTGTATAGTTGATCTTTTGCTTCCTGGATTTGTTTATGTAATTCATTGTTGAAGAGACCTTTCATTGTCTGATTTTGCTGTCTAATGTCTTCCTTGAGACTCCAGATCATCTGAAGCATGTATCTCCTGAATTCTTTATCTGACATTCCATCTGCTGCAGATATTACCTCTTCTAACGTTGAATTGACCTGCATTGCTTGTGGTCCTTTCTTTCCTTGTCTCTTCATACTGTTCACGTTTCTTTCTGCTTACTGAGACTGTTGTGTTATTGAATTTTCCCCCTATATATTTGTATTACTCTTGTATAGTTGCAAAGTCTCCCGCGCAGGCGCGGGCAGGGGCTCTGCTCCTCCTCCAATTGGGGCAATGTGCCTACCACATCGGCAGGCCGCTGGGCCTGTTCTGCTGGTTGGTAGCAGGTGCGCCTACCTTGCAGGCGTGGGCGGTGGCTCTGCCCCTCTGCAGGCTGCTAGGCCTGTCCTGTCGGTGGTCGCAGTTACGCCTTCTTTGTAGTCGCGGGCAGCGTCTCTGCCCCTCTGAAGGCCACTGGGCCTGTTCTGCCTGTGGGTCGCAGGTCCACCTACCTTGCAGGCGCGGGCGGCGGCTCTGCCCCTCTGCGGGTCGCTGGGCCTGTTCTGTCAGTGGTCACACTTCCGCGTAACTTGCAGGCGCGGGCGGGGGGGCAGCTCTGCCCCTCCGCATGCCGCTGGGCCTGTTCTGCTGGTGGGTCACAGGTCCGCCTACCTTGCAGGCGCGGGAGGCAGCTCTGCCCTTCTGCAGGCCACTGGGACTGTTCTGTTGGTGGGTCGCAGTTCCGCCTACCTTGTAGGCAAGTGGGGTGGCTCTGCCCCTCTGCAGGTTCCTGGGCCTATTCTGCCGGTGGGTCGCAGGTCCACCTACCTTGCAGGCGTGGTTGGCAGCTCTGCCCCTCCGTGGGCCACTGGGCCTGTTCTGTTGATGGTCACAGTTCCGCTTACCTTGCTGGCGCGGGGGGAGGGGGCAGCTCTGCCCCTCAGCAGGCCACTGGGCCTGCTCTGCTGGTGGGTCGCAGATCCGCCTACCTTGCAGGCGCGGGGGGAGGGCGCGGCTCTGCCCCTCAGCAGGCCGCTGGGCCTGATCTGCTGGTGGGTCGCAGGTCCGCGTACCTTGCAGGCGTGTGGGGCGGCTCTGTCCCTCCGCGGGTTGCTGGGCCTACTCTGCTGGTGGGTCGCAGGTCCGCCTACTTTGCAGGCGTTGTTGGCAGCTCTGCCCCTCTGCAGGCCACTGAGCCTGTTCTGTTGGTGGTCACAGTTCCGCCTACCTTGCTGGCGCGGGGGGAGGGGGTAGCTCTGCCCCTCAGCAGGCCTCTGGGCCTGGTCTGCTGGTGGATCGCAGGTCTGCCTACCTTGCAGGCACGTGGGGTGGCTCTGCCACTCCGCAGGTTGCTGGGCCTGACCTGCCGGTGGGTCGCAGGTCCGCCTACCTTGCAGGCGCAGGTGGAGGGCGTGGCTCTGCCCCTCAGCAGGCCACTGGGCCTGATCTGCTGGGCCTATTCTGCTGGTGGGTCGCAGGTCCGCCTACTTTACAGGTGTGGTTGGCAGCTCTGCCCCTCCACAGGCCACTGAGTCTGTTCTGTTGGTGGTAACAGTTCTGCCTACCTTGCTGGCGCGGGGGGAGGGGGCAGCTCTGCCCCTCCGCAGGCCGCCGGGCCTGGTCTGCTGGTGGGTCGCAGGTCCGTCTACCTTGCAGGCTCGTGGGGCGGCTCTGCCACTCCCAGGTTGCTGGGCCTGATCTGCTGGTGGGTTGCAGGTCCGCCTACCTTGCAGGCACGGGGGGAGGGCGCACACCTATTTGCATTTAGACAGTTACGCGGAATGGAGGACGTAATGCTTGGGATGAAAGTTGGGGGGAAGGGGAAGGTAGGTGCTCTTGAAAAGAAAGAAGGAGAGGGAGATAGATAGCATAGAGGAGAATGGAAAGAGCAGTAAAACTTGGAAGGGGAGAGAGAGAGGGAAAGGGAGAGAAAAAAATAAAATGAAATAGGAAATAAAATTAGGTCTTAGAGATCCATTTTCTTCTCTTCCCGTAGGCAAAGCTGTGCCCTCCGGGCTGAGTTTTGCCCTCAATGTGTCAACAGCAATCCCTGTAAGGTGGTTCCTGGGAGTCTCTCAATCCTGTTGGTCCAGAGCCGTTTCACTTCTACGGCCCCTCCTCCCCTTCCTCCTGCCAGCCAGCCAGGTCCTGCTCACTGGAGGCAGTTCCCCAAGGATTTGGTTACACTTTCAGTCCCACTGAGTGCTCTATTTCCCTAACTACTGAGCACTCTCTCTGTCATTCATCTAAGCTCCAGTGCTGTGGAGCTGTGGTCTGGGAGTCAATTGTTTAATTTTTCTGGACCCCTTTGGTGGGCACACCTTCGGAATCTGGCAGCTAAGACCATTGGTGTCGCTGCTGGTGGTAATAGGAGTTGGGGGTCGAGGATCCCCTCTACTTCCCTCAGCCCCTACAGTCACAACCACTCTGCTGGCGGTAGGAGGAGTTGGGGGTCTGGAGTGTCCTCTGTTTCCCTCCACCCCTACCGTCACACCCTCTCAGTTCGCGGTTGGGGGAGTTGGGGGTGGGGAGTCTTCTCTGCTTCCCTCTGCCCCTGCAGTCACGCCCACGTCACTGGCAGTAGGGGGAGTTGGGGGTTGAGAGTCCTTTGGCCCTTACGGTCAGGCCCACGGAGAGATTTTGAAGTTTCCCGGTTGTTTGTATCTGGTGTGGGTGGGAGTCACACACCTGCTAAAGTAGATTCCGCTGGGAAGGAATCTCTTTGGCCGAACTTTGGTGACTTCCCCTCTCTGCTATGGCGGGCCCCTGGCTCCTTGCCGGAGTGTCCGAAGGGAGGGGTGGAACTGGCTTGTCTCTGGTCTGACACAATCTCTGGTTTTAGTTCCCAGTTCGCTATTTCGTAAAGGGTTGGTTAGATTCCCTTCACGCTGTCTCGGGGGGGAGCTGTTCACCTGGTGGGCGGGGCTGTTAGTAGAGCCGGGAGGGCACGGGCTGTCTGCTGGGCCAGGCGGGGACACTTCTTGCTGCGCCGGGCCGCCAGGGACTGCCTGTAGAGCCGGGCAGCTGCGGCCGCGTGGCTAAGATCCGGGCGGGCGGGGTGGCCGTTCGCAGAGCGAGAGCAGGGCCTCCCCAGGACAGCGGGATGGCGGGTGCCGTCTGCGGGTTCGGGCGGGCCACGCTGCTCTGGGCCGCCAGCTGCTTGCAGAAGCGGCTGGTGGCTGCGGGACTGGACCTCTGTGCCCGCGTGGCCGGCCAAGATCCACTTGTCTGGGACAAACTGACACTTCTAATAAACCTACCAATTCCCGGCAGGTCCCCTCTTAACGGAATTTTGCTAGAAGTTCCTCAGTAGGTAGACTGCAGCTGTTCCAATGGGTCTTTCTGATCCCGTTAATGTGGAGACATTGGAATCGCTGCTTCCTCTCCGGCGGCCATGTTGGATCTCCTTCTTTATTGTTTTTATTTTAAGACAGGCTGTCCCTAAATTACTAAGGCTGGCCTTGAACCTGTGATCCTCCCACCTCAACAAACCCCCCTTCTGCTGGGATTTGCTGGGATTACAGGTATGCGCCACCATGCCCTGCTATCCTTACATACTTTTTACTATGTGTGTACACACACACTTGTGCACATTTCAACCAAAATCGTATTATAAGGAACATATTATTTTGTAACTATTTTGTCATAGTAATTTATATTATCCATAAAGATCTTTATAATTAATCTTATTTTCTTATTGACAATTTCCTATATTTTCTAATTTTAAAAAATTATGAATATAAGCAGTATAGCTCTAAAGATGATCCTCAATGAATTATCTCTGTGAAGGTTGGCTGGCCTGTGACTCTTTAATAAATGAAGCAGAAGATGAGTTCCAAAGCCTAAGACTTAAGAAGGCCTAGAAGCTTTCACTTCTATGCTTTTGAGAGCCCTAACCATTATGCAAGATGTCCAGCTATTCTCATGCAGACACCAGGCAGAGAAGTCATATAAAGAGAGAGAGGCCCCAGGATTACATGGAGAAAAGAAAGGCCCAGCTTTGCCAATATCCTAGCTAAACCCATCTCCGGCAGTGCCCACCAAGACACGTGAGCAAAACTGTTTTGAACTGTCTAACCCAGGCAAGCCCTTAAATGACTGCACCTTCTGCCAATATTATGTGCAGTGGAAGAACCATCCATTTAATACCAAGTCATCCAAAAAATAAATGATAAAAAATAAATATTGTTGGGGCTAGGGTTGTAGCTCAGTGGTTGAGTGCTTGCCTTGCATGTGTGAGACACTGGGTTTGATCATCAGCACTACATTAAAAAAAATAATAAGTAAAACAAAGATATTGTGTCCATCTACAAGTAAAAAAAATGTTTAAATACATAAATACTGTTGCTTCGGCTGGGATTGTGACTCAGCGGTAAAGAGCTCACCTAGCACATGCGAGGCCCTAGATTCGATCCTCAGCACCACATAAAAATAAATAAATTAAATAAAGGTATTGTATCCAACTACAACTAAAAAAATAAATATTAAATAAATAAATATTGTTGTTTAGGACTCCAAATTCTGGTAGTTTATTAAGCGATATTAAATAACTAAAATAGGACATGTATTTTTCATATTGTGGAAAAAATATTATTTTTAAAGACATGATATCTCACAAGTACTTTTGCATATGCACACACATACATACCTATATAACTATTTTCAGCCAAATATATAAGTGTTCTTGTCCAGTACATCCTTTATTCTATATGATGTGCACCTATTTTTTTTAACCTTTATTTTTTTAATTTATTTATTTTTATGTGGTGCTGAGGCTCAAACCCAGCGCCTCGCACATGCTAGGTGCTCTACTGCTGAGCCACAATCCCAGCCCCAATGTGTACCTATTTTAACTATTCAAATCCAATCTGAACAGAGGGAAGAAAAATGGCTGACATTATCAATTACTTTTTGAATCTAAATCTAAAATCCAAACAGACTCATGTATTTTTTTTCACATAAGGAAACTGAGACCCATAGAGAGTAAGTGATTAGTGCAAGGTTACCAAAGTCACATTAGTAGTTGGTAGGTAAGTTAGCACTTGAAGCAAGTCTCTGATTCTCAGGTCAATGCCCCTTCCTTTATACTATATTTTCTCTAAAAAAAAATGCACCACCTTATTTCAGACAACAGTGGAACTGAAAATACTTATCTACCAGAAGATAGATGCAGTCTCCACTTGACTAAAAACTACAAGAATCGTAAATCTTAGAGAATAGCCTGGTCTTTGGGGATTTCTAGTCTGATAGATTTGGGCAGGCCAGGGAAGTTCAGATATGTTGCAAGAATCTATGGATAAGCACTGAAAATATTATTGCTTGGAGTGGAGGCCATATGACAGAAAATCTACTTGCTTATCCACCCAGCACTATTCATTTAAATTTATGAGCTAGCCATTCCCACATGAACACAGCTGCATAAGGGGAACCAAAAATTGAGAGTGGTAGAAAATAGTGGCAAAAGAGAAAAGAAAAAAATAAGAAAATTGAAATAACAAAAATATATATAATACACTAATCCCCACTTCTTCCTGTCCTATCAGCCATGAAACACCAAAGAAATACTTCTAAGGAAATGGAGTCTGATTCACTGGCAGGTAATCCATGAACCATAACATACCAGGACACCTCTTTCATCTTATAGCCTTATCATACTATCCTAGTAAAGCACTACAGAGCTGGAAGGTACCTAGTTTCAACTTTCCCTCTGCTTTTCTTCCATAGGGAAATCTCTAGTGTTAATATGTTAAATAAGCAATATACCTTAACAGGACACAGCTAGAGAAAAATAACTATTCCAATTTTATCAGTTATTCTATACCAATAAATATATTAATTTTTTCTATAAGTATAGGAAGATCAAAAGAGATACCAGTTGGCTGGGGTTGTGGCTCAGTGGTAGAGCACTCACCTAACATGTATGAGGCCCTGGGTTCAATCGTCAGCACCATATAAAGATAAATAAAGGTATTGTGTCCGTCTACAACTAGAGAGACAGAGAGAGAGAGTGGGGGGGGGGAGAGACACACTGGTTAGTAAAAATTCTTTCCCTTTGTCCTGTACAATCATGAAAAAGGGGTAGAGATCAGCTTTGTCAAAGGCAGAGAACATTTACACAATATTTAGAATTGAAAAGAACTCTCTGGCTTTGGAAATTTGCCAAAAATGAAGACATACATATGAATACCTCACTGATGGCAAGATTCAAACTCCATCCCAGGTAGATTTCCTTACTGCAGTAACTGGCTGGTCTAACAGCATAAAAACTACACTGTTTCTAAATGAAACTGGGAAAAAGAGTACATTCCTTAGAATAGAGAAATTCAAGTTATTTGCTTAATTTTCTTAGTACAGTGAGCCTATTAATTTGCCTCATGCTACCAAATAGAAACATGTAGCACAAGTGTCATGCCCTTATTAGTCAGCCCAAGGGGAAACTCTAAGCTTCCTTTGGTGGAGTTCTGATAATCACATGGAAGGGGAGAACTAGTTTTTCCACCTTTCTTGACCTTTCTGTATGCACTAAACTTGAAGAGGAGCTCCAGCACAAGGTACTGTAGGTGGTACTTAAGTTGACCACTATCTTTGTCTTAGGTCAGATGTTTTCCAGACTTCTCAGAGCAAACCCCTTCCTAATCTTACTTGTTTTTGCATGGGTCCTCTTGGAGGGAAGCTGCACATAGCCTAAGAACTCCATGTTTGGGGTATAAAGATGTGACATACAAATACTTAAACTCAGTGACATTTTCTGGTGTTCTTCCAAGAACAGAAAACAATTACTTTGACAATGTGTGCTGCCCCTCCCCTTCAGAAAAGTATCCTGTGTATTTTCTTTACAGGTTGTTTATTTCATTTTGATACAGATCCTTGAGTTTCTTCTTTTCTTCCTTAAAAAACAAGGGGAGTTTTCTAAGAGTGTTCTGAATAACACTTGAAAAATCCACAGTTTGCATGTGTCAAATCCTCCTACACACATAAACTAGCGTACAAAGAAATGGTTTCTCCTCCAGGAAAAAAGTCACTTCCTACAAACAAATGTAATCAAGACTCAAAATTTGCTGCGCAGAATAAACTTTAGTGAGAATACTAAAATTTAAAACTCACATTATTGATGAATACCATAAGAGAGGCAACTGTAGAAAGCCATACTGTCAGTCTCATCTTCTAGAGGGGCAAATGAAAGTAATCAAAGACTTTCTATTTTCTGTAACATTTCTAGTTGGCTCAGTTTCTCCTTTCAGAAGAGGAAATGAAACAAGTTTTTTTGTACACTAGTTGGCCTAGAGCAAAATTTTAATCATAAAACCACAGAATTTGGAGTTGGAAGCATCATTACAACATTTAATTACAGATAAAACTTTATAACCCTTTCCAAAATTCTCTTTAAAAAACAATTTGGGGGAGGGGTGGCTGAAGTCATGGCTCAGTGGTAGAGCGCTTGCCTGGCATGTGTGAGTCCCTGGGTTTGATCCTCAGCATCGCATATAAATAAATAATAAAAAAAAGATCCATTGGCAACTAAAAAAATATATTTAAAAAAAAAACAATCTGTGGGGCTGGAGATATAACTCACTGGTGGTGCTTTCTACTATGTATGAGACCCTAGGTTCCATCTCCAGCAACACACACACACATGCACACACATGTACACACACACACACACACACACACACAAAACCAATTTGCTATTTTCATGATTTATTTGAAAAATTACATGATATTATAAGGGACTTACAATGACAACCATAGAAGTGCAAAAATGCTGTTTATACATAGAACAAGTATCACAAGAACTAAAATAATACTAACATTCCTGTAATGTATTTTGTGCTGACCTGGAGGGCTGCATTTATGAGAAAGAGCAATGATATATGTACTAGATTTGTAAAAATGAGTCCATCATCAAAAGCTTCAGGGTACGGTACGTGTAAACCCAAAACACTAAAGCATGAATAAAAGAAAAACTTTAAAAGGAATACATAGTTTAATTCCAAACCTAAAAGCATTGGATATGCATTTTCAGAGAAATACAGAAGATGAACATTCCCTTGCTTTTCTAGAGCAGTTCTCAATCACTGGGGTTGTGACACATCATTGTGTGTCACAGATAAATTTGGGGCTGTGCCAAAAGTAATATGTTTTTAATAATATTTTACACAGAAAATTCACAACTGATTTATTCTTTTCTTTAAAAATAAGTCTGAGCTAATTCATAGAGATCTTCATTCATTAGCATTCCAATATGCTTTTCTTGAGTGGAAGAGAAAAAATTGAGTGAGATTACTACATGTTTCCAGAGAGTCACACCTTTTACACATGAATGAATTCATTTAGTCACTGATTTAACAAATGCTTTTTAAGTTTCTAGAATGTTGTAGGTACTATGCCAAGCATTATAAATGCAAAGATGATTAAAGTCCCTACCCTATGGAGAGCCCATAGGTCTAGTATAGAAGGCAGACATGTGAAAAAGTAAGTGAAACCCAAAGAAATGAATGCTAATATAATTAAATATGAAGTGATGAAGAAATACTAGAAAGAAAATAACTTTTCGTAGATGAGTTAAGGAAGATTTTACACAATTAGGTTAGTTGAGCTAGGTGTTACAGGATTACTGGGAATTTACCCAGAGACAATCAGGGACTTTATAATTTATTCTCTAAATAAATTGAGTGGGAAGACATTAGAGTTGTTCTTTTGTTGTTTGTGACATTTTTAAAGTAAAGGAGCTGTATGGCTAGTTTTGTATTTCAGGAAGCTCAACTTGAAACTGAGGGTATAGCTTAGTGATAAAAGTGTTTGCTTAGCGTATGCAAGACAAGACCCTGGATTCAATCTCCAGCACTGCACCCCCCAGAAAACAGAAAGCTAAACTTGATCATTTGGAGGATGTTTGGAAGACAACAGAAATTGGCAAACTGGAAGCTAGAATTCCTGTTAGGAGTTTATCATAAGAGTCAAGGCAAAAGACGGTGAAAACAAGAACCAAGCAGTTCCTTTAGGAATAAAAAGGCTGAAAGAGTCAGGTGATCTTTTAAGGTCAGGATAATCTATAGAACGGAATGACTGATTGGATTCAGGAGCTGAGGAAACGAGAAATTAGTCAAATTGACCCCAAATGTTTAGCCTGAGGGATTTAATAGGCATTGCTCTTAATAACCAAAGAGAATGCAGAAGGAAAAATGGGTTTCTTGGGAGAAGATAATGAGTTTTGTTTTGGACTTTTTAGGCTTGAGATGTCAATGAGTCATTCAAGTGGAATATGCGATTTCAAGAAATTAATGTGGGTTATCAACATAGATTGAGAGTCATTGATATACAGGTTATAGCTAAAAGCACATAACTGAATGAGATCACCCAAGAAAGTGTAAACGAAAAGAGGTTGAAGCCAGAACTTCAAGAAATACCAAGTTTTGGGTAGTGGGCAGAAGAGGAGTGGGAAAAGCTGAGAAAACAAAGGCACTAGGCAGACAGGAAAAAGAAAAGTGCTTTGGAAAGAGTTTATTTTAAAGCAGGAGGAAGTTGTCGACAATATTACATGCCAAAGAAAATCAAAATGAGCACAGAAAGGAGGCCACTGGATTTGGCAAACAGGGAGTTATTAAGTGATCTTAGAGCAATCTCAGTGGAGTGGTAGAAGCAGAAGCCAAGAATCCATTAAGCTCCAAGACATAAAGGATATCCCTGAAGATCAGGAAAGGATTTGAAACATAAAATATTACGATACTACCGCCTCCCACAGAAATAATTGTTCCTTCTGCTGTGACCCACATGGGAGATTACAAATACGTTCATGGAAAGGGGGAAGTCTACAGGAAAGGGAAACCTCTGTCCTTTCACTATGATTCTCGGTTCCATTTATTAAGTTAGTGTCTCACAGACTCACCTTTCGCGTTCTGCTTTGTGATGCCTCCTTGCTTTTATGGCTGGTTTCCTGTTGGACGCTGGAGCTAGGGGGCGCTGGAGAGAGAACCCAAGGGTTGAGGAAGAGAAGGTATTACTCCTTCCGGTGATTTTCCCCGACCCTTGAGTGGCATCTCTGAAATGGCGCTTTTCCAAAACCGAGACTTTGATTCTAGTGGGACCCAATCGCTTCCACTTTCAGATTCCGTCTTATTGTATTCCTTAAGAGACACTAAGCTGGGTGTGGTGGCACATTCCTGAAATCCAGCAACTAAACTCTGGAGGCTGAGGCCAGTGGATTTCGAGTTCAAGGTCAGCCTCAGCAACTTAGTGAAAACCTGTATCACAATTAAAAATAAAAAAGGACTGGGAGGGAACTCAGTGGTAGGACACCGCTAGGTTCAGTCCCCAGTACCAGGGGTGGGTGGGGAACAGACATCAGCACCAGTGGTCCAGTGCCCACCTCAAGGTTCTGGATTACAGATCTATATGGCCCTCCTAATTTTCAGCTTCTGATCACCCCAGTCTTTTCTTTGTTCCCCTAACCCTAAGGGTGGTAGCTATTTCTTGAGATAGGTAATAATAATAGGTTTGGAGAGAGAAACACAAGGGTTCTGTTTTAGACATATTTAAGTCTTATTTGAGATTAATATACTGCCTGCAAAGCTCCAAGCACTTTTTATTCATCATTTATTAAATCTCAGTGTGATCAGGTGTGTGTGTCCCATCATAAGGGAACATAAGTGTTGTGAGTTGTTGTCCCTGTAGCAAGATAGCATTGCACTGAACAAGCAGAAGATGTGATGTTTGTACAGCTTTTAATTAGATATGTGACCTTGAATAAGTCATTTATTCCTTCTGTTTTTGCATTTTTAAAATAAGTAAGCTCATTATACTTTGATGATCACACTAAAAACTAATTATTGATGATCTTGGTGTGAGGTAGAGAAACAAGAATGAGGATGACAAATGGCAATGAAGGAGTGGAGAGAACTAGTGTGGAGAGAATTAGTGTGGTTCCTTCTAAGAATCCAAGTTGGTCTTATAGAAATGGATAGTCTGCAGCTGGGTGCAATTGCACTTGCCTATAATTCCAGCAACTCAGGAGGCTGAGGTGGAAGGATCACAAGTTCAAGGCCAGCCTTGGCAACATAGCAAGACCCTATCTCAAGATAAAAAATGAAAAATGACTGGGGCTGTTGCTCATTAGGAAAGCACCCCTGGGTTCAATCCCAATTTTAAAAAAAAAAGAAGAAGAAGAAGAAAGAAAAGAAAGAAAGAAAGAGACCCTGCACTGAAATATTGAATGGCTTTTTGTGTTAGATGTAGGGCAATGTAGTAGTTAAGAACACCAGCTTAACAGACTCATTTTCTTGTTTTCAAACCAAGTTTTGAATCCTGTATCTACCACCTATTAGCTCTAGTATGGTACATAAATCATTTGAGCTTTCTGATACTTACCATCATCATTAAAATCAGCATACCTCTTCTGTAAAATAGAGATCTAGGGTTGCTAGACATGAAGCAGTAGGAAGAACAACTACTTACAGCATTAGGAGCTTTATCCATTTATTGAAACCACTTAAAAAGCTACATCTCCATGTCTCCATGTGGAAAGAAATGTTTCAGCTCCTTTCCTGAGTTAAAGGAACAGAGGCCACAGATAGATGTTATTATTAGGCATTTGATATTCTTTTAATAATGAGGAATATGGTTTGAACCCTTATACTCATTGGAGGACTCATTTGGAAAGAATGAAATATTCCTGAATTTCATCAAAATTAACATATACTAAAAGCATGCATTCTGGCAAATACTGAGTTAATCTATTTGCTTTCTTCACAGATGCATTTTGAAAAGCATCTGAAGGACTTTTTCTTAAGGTACTGGAATCTACTCCACAAATGTCAAGAAAAAAAATTAGGATGAGTACATCAAGATCTATACTGAATATAAGAAACTATATTCATAGATGCATGAGTGATGTTTTTTCCATTACAAGATTCATTTGCATAGACTACTGTGGCACACAGAACAATTTCCCCCCTAAAGATTCTGCATTTCTTAGCATTTCTAGCCAGTGAAAATAGATGGAAAAAAGTTAAAAGCAAGACCATCTTTCTGACAAAAGGAGACAATTGTTTAAACTCCCTGTGCTTACTTGCTAAATATTATTCTGCTGTGCTAGCTTATCTCTTGGCCTTAAAATAGAATTTTGCAAGTACCATTTACCATTCTTATGTCAGTCCCTTACTCCAAAACAGGTGAAAATTAAATATGCAATCCATGGGTCCAAAAACCTCAAGGTAGATTTGTAAGGCCAAGAACAAGACAATAGTTCATCTCCTAAGGTTAGCATACATTTAGATATATTAACAGGATACTCCACCCATCCCACACCTGAACAGCCACACTCATGTATACATTTCTTCCTATAATTGAGGTATCTTTAAGTAATACAAATGACTCTGTATCCTGAAGATGCTAGAATAGAAATTAGTCTCCTTTGGCAATTGCAGTAACTGTATCAGGTAACACAGATTATCATTTTAAGTGGTTCATCAAATATTATATGGTATATAAGGAAAGGAGTGGGAGGGAAAAGGTGGTAGAGACAAGTATTTGAACCAATTTGAAAATATATCTCCTTTGAATGATTAATGCAATGTTCCAAGGTTGAATTTTGCCATTTCTTAAATGCTTTGCTCTAAAAACATATTTACAACCTGTACTCAGAATGAAAAGGTGAATATGAGGAATATGTGAGACAGCAACAAATCTTTATTTCAGAATTTTTGTGCAGGCTTTTAAGAACCAACTTTAAATTTAAATGCTAGCTCTTGCATATTCTAGGTGGAATAATAAGTAGGTTTTCATGTTCTTTGAAAAAGAAAAGAAGGGAAAAAATCTGTGGTTTTTAGTCATCAAAGTGAAATCCTGCGGTGAGACATTTAACTCTAATGGTTTGGGCACGGGCTTATGCTTTTCCAGTTTCTATCATGGTTGATTGAATAGTGTTTCTTTGTTTTCTAAAGAAAACACAATTGTAGTAAACATTATCTTTTTTTTCCTTAAAAGACATTAATATCTATCCTTTTTTTTTCTCCATGAACACTTACAGTCAAAATGTTCTCATGTGCATTTCACATATATGTGAACCTCCTAATGTCTCTATGTGGTAGGTAAAAGAGGAATCATTCTCTTTTACAGAAGAATTGAGCCTTAGACTATAAGGTCATATAACGTATCTATTTGTTGTTATGTGATTAGAAGCAAAATAAATCCAACTCAAATTGACTTAGGGATTAAACAAGCTGTTCATTGGTTCATGTAAGTAAAAATATGTTAGGGTAAGGATGGAGGGAAAAGATGGTGTGAATTTCCTGCACCCATGGCTAGTTCCACAGGCTAAATAATGTTAGCATGTCTCTTCTCTTATCTCAGTTCATCAACTCTGCTTTCCTTTGCATTGCCTGTGTTATCAGACAGGCTTTGTCCTGGTTGTATAAATATAACAGCCAGAAACTTCATTCTTACTCCCCATTCTCTCAACAGATAGAGTGCTTCATTTTCTCAGTTGATGATCATCAGTCTGACTTTAGTCATAGATATGGAATACATTTGTCTGAAATCTTTTTTCTGCTTTTACAATAGAATACCACAGACTGAGTAATCTATAACCAGCAGAAATTAATTTCTTACAGTTCTAGAGAGTAGGAAGTCCAATATCAACATGGTAGCAACTCATGAAAGCCTCCTTGTTGCATCATAACATGGCAGAGGGTATTGCATGGTGAGGGTGAGGGAGAAGAAACAGTTATGCTCAGATCTCTCCTCCTCTTCTTATAAAAGCACTAATCCCATCATGGTGTCCTACCCTCATGATCTCCCACAGGCCCCACCTCAAAATATCATCAACATATGAATTTGAAGATGAAGTTCCCAGTGCAAGAACTTTGAGGAACACACTTAAACCATAGCAATGTTGATTTTCCAGGCCTTGGGCGTATGCCCTCCCTTGAAGCTGGGGACAGGAGTGTTGTAAGCCCCATGAAATAGTAACAAAAAGAAATAATTCTCTAAAAGAAATTCATCACCAAACGAAGAGTAAATAGGTATTGCCCAGGCAAAAATATTACACATAGCTACTAATATTACACGTAGCTACTAAGTAAGAGGACAAGGATCTAAACCCATGTCAGTTTGCCTTCAAAGTGTTCCCTCTTTTTTAATATTTATTTTTTAGCTTTAGGTGGACATAATATCTTTATTTTATTTTTATGTGGTGCTGAGGATCAAACCCAGTGCCTCACACGTGCCAGTGAGCGCACTACTACTTGAGCCATATACCCAGACCCAAGGTGTTCCCTCTTTACACTGTTGTTACCTCTTCCTATCATTCTGCAAACATTATATGATTCTGCTCAGTAAACTTATAACTCAAAATGGATCACAAAATCTATTAGTACTACAATAGGAAATCTGTAAGTTGGGCATATATGGTGATGAGGAAAATCACTCACATGTGTCAAAAATTAGCATTGAAGATTAAATGATTCAATGAGAGGTCCTCAAGACAAAAGTTGAGCTCTTATTAGCAAGATCTTTCAGTGATGCCTCCCCAGCTACATCTGTCCCTCACCTCATTCTAATTCTGCTCAGTCCATGTCAAAACTGGCTTATGCTGACTTTTCA
Source organism: Spermophilus citellus (assembly GCF_964194105.1). NCBI lineage: Eukaryota > Metazoa > Chordata > Mammalia > Rodentia > Sciuridae > Spermophilus > Spermophilus citellus. The sequence goes on along the minus strand of NC_138190.1, from coordinate 92,055,211 downwards.
AGAGATAAAAAAATTAGCAGTATCCAGATCCTATCTACAAGAAATTTGAAATTTAGTGGTAGTTAAAAGATGAGCATGGGCATTAGGCCAAATTACAAATAGCTGCATTATAAATTTGTTTAGGAGTTCCCAAGTACCATAGAAAGTAGGGGAAGAAAGAAAATCCAGTTTGGGAAGAGGGAGACAAAGAGTCTTTATAGAGAAGGTGGTATTTGAGATAGTTCTTAAAAGAAAGGGTAAGATTTTGACACAGATCAAAGTGGAAGTGGAGGAAATATATATGAGCAGAGGAATGGAGATTAGAAAATATACAGGATGCTCATGAAACAGTTTCTAGTCTAAGAACATGTGACAAGAAGATGTGACAAGTATAGTTTCTACCGTGGTCATGTCTTTCCAATTCACAATAAGGCTACTGTCTAACCCCAAGATACAGAAGGAATCCACTTATAGTTTATTGCAAAAAAAATGCTTTAAACTTAAGCAAGCATTAAGGCCCAGATAAATCAGCTCCTCTATGAAGCGTTCCCACATCAGTCCAATCTATAGGCAAATATTCTTAAAACCTGCAACTCTTATTAGTAATATTACTCTTTTAGAAATTACCATATAGTGTATATTATATGAATGTTACCAATTGTAAGTTCCTCAAGAATAATGATCCTATCAAATAACCCAACTATGTTAACTGAGCACCAACCACATACATGATGCTATTAGATACTATGGGGAAAATAAAAATCAAACAAGACAAACAAGACAGCCCCCTGTTTCCTGCCCTTTAAAAGGCTTTGTTTTATTGAACTTACACAGAAAATTAGTGTACTAATTTTGATTGATTGAAAAATCAATTTCAACTTTCATTGACTCCCTAGTCTTTCTACTACTTCAATGCTGTTTCTCTGTTGCTACACCTATTCTCTCATCTTTTTCTCCAGCCTCAGAGGAAAGAAAGTTTTCTTCCTTTAAAATTTCACACTAGTGGACTAGGAGTTATCACTCAGTGGTAGAGTGCTTGCCCAGCATGTGTAAGGCCCAGGGTTGCTTCCCAGCAGTGAAAAAAAAAAATCCCTCTAATACTTATGATCTCAACTGTCTATCTCAGTGTGCTCCAGACTTTTGGCCTTTAAATTACCCCCTAATCTTTGGAGCAGTTCCCAAACATTTTCAGTTGCTTCTTTTTGCCCTCCTATCCTCCTTTCTGCTTCTCTTACTCCACATCCAAATCCAAATTCCCACAGGTCTCAACTAGTCTGAAAAGTTTTGACTTGCTAGTCTTCTACAAATCATTCTACTCAATAATCTCATTGACTAACGAATTTTCAGCAATGTGGTCTCTACTCACTAAGAAGTTCATTGTTTTTGGTGGAAGTTACAATTTCAGAATGGTTCCCTACTCCCAAATATATAGGCCTCTTCTCAGATCTCATTCCTTCCTAAGATGTTTTGGGAATGTAAAAATGTTGACCAGACTGTTTTGAGGAATACTCCCTTTGATGGATTTGTGTCACACCTTTCCTACTTGTTTGAAACCTCCTCTTGACCCTTAGCTGCCTCCTCTTTTGCCATCCTGCCCTAATGATAAGCATTCCCTAAGATTCAGCCTTCACCTTCTTATTTCTGTGTTTATGCTCTCTCCTTCTGAGCATGCATCTGTTCTCAAAGCTTAATTATCTTCATTATATCATCCAAAGGAAACTAAAAGGTAAATTAGATCAATTTATTGCCCTCAGTTCAAAATCTTTCAATAACTTTCTATTATAAGAAGAATAGAATTCAAAATTCTTTAGTTGGTTTTCAAGGTCCTTCTTGACTGGGCTTCTGTCTTTCTCTCTAGCTTCAAACTGTGCAACTGTGCCCTTTACTCAGTAAGCTCCACCCACTTTGGCCTTCTTTCTATTCCTACAGCACATCAAGATCTTTTCCACAGCAGAATACAACAGTCACTAATATGGCATTATGTAAAAATGTGGATGTGTAATCGATGTGATTCTGCAATCTGTATTTGGGGTAAAAATGGGAGTTCATAACCCACTTGAATCAAATATATGAAAGATGATATGTCATGAGCTTTGTGATGTTTTGAACAACCAATAAAAAAATATAACACAGTTAACTAGAAGATCACATTCCATGGCACTATTGTACTTTTTTAAATAATTTTTTTCTTAGTTGTAGATGAACACAATATCTTTATTATTATTTTTTTAAAAGATCTATTCCACATCCAGTCCTCCTTATATCTTTTTCCACTCTGTTTGTCCTGTCCCTTCTCATCTATCACTTCTCAGGTAAACAGAACATCTCCCATATTTTCTGTGACCACTTAATTTAAAGTAGGCCCTCCTTCACAGAATTACCATGGTTTATAATTATAATTAAACATTTTCCTTGTTTATTATCTGTCTTACCCTATTCACCATAAGCAACTTGAAGCAGGTGCCATGTCTTTCATTCTCCTTTTAGCCCCAATGTTTAGCATAGGGCCTGACATAGAATAGGCACTCATTAAATGCTTCGTGAATGAATAGTTATGATTCTCAATTCCCAACCCCTACCTGATTTGTTCCAGAGTTTCTGTCTCATATTTCATCTCCAGCTCCCTATTGGTCCTTTACATTTGTGTTTTTTTTTTTAAATTTTGTTCTCTTTAGATATACATGACAGTAGAGTATATTTTGCATACATACCTGGAGTAAAACTTATTCTTATTAGGCTCCCATTCTTATAGTTGTACTGGTCCTTTACATTTGGATGTTTCTTCTTTGAACATATTATATCTCAAAATTATCTTACCGCCAAACTGTTCTCCTAATGATAATTGTACATATCAGTGTTATAATAACTTCACCCAGGGTTGAAGTCCAGAAGTGATCTTTAACTCTTTCCTCTGTTATTTATCCCCTCCCTCCCAAAAATACTTTAATCTGCTGTAATATCACTTAAAGATATCTTTTCTTCACATCTCATAGTTAACACCCTTATTCAGACAGTTATTACCTATGGTCTAGAGAGCAATCTCTAACTTTTTTTGATCTTGTACCCCACGCAGCTTTTGATAAAGGAACAGTCATCCTCAACCTATATGTATCTACATGTTAGATATGTATAATCCAATAATAATGTACTGCCATTCTTCACTGTATTCCTTCTACTTTAGCCATTCAGATATTTCATAGTTTCTAAAACATATCAAGTATGTTTCATTCTGCACCTTTGTAAGTGTTCCCTCTACCTAACAATCCCATTTTATCTCCTCATTCTATAGAATTCTTCATGGAACTTTTTCTGAGGTCTTCCCCACCAGCACCACCACCACCATGAAGGATACTTGTCTATTTGTATAGATATCTGTGAGTGGACATTACACTGAATTATAGCTATCTGCTTATGTTTATTATTCCCTCTGGACCAGAAGTTTTCAAACACACACAAATAGCAGTAAAAGTGAGTACTTGTCCCCCCATTTTACATATGTGTGTTACTATGTGTATATGATATTACGTTATTATATATTAACATATTATAATACCATAGTATTACTATAATATGTACACTATGAAATATTGAAAATATAAAAATTAGAAAAGGATAAGTTAAAGCATAAACATGACAAGAAGTTATAACGTGTTTTTCTTCCTTCCAGTATATTGTTTTGAACACATCCCTGAGGTAGCACTGTTATTCCTATTTGGATGCTATGGTTTGTGGTACACCTGTCTAGTAGTCTCTAGCCTGAGATAATCTCTCCCTGAGATCTACGTCTAGAGCACTTCATTCACATTTTCAGTACTTCTTATGCAACCACCTGATTTGAAATTAACAAAAAACCTCTAATGATTATTTTTATCCAGCAATATTTACTGAGTACCTGTAAAGTACCAGAAACTTTTCTGGGACCTGGGGTTACAGCAGTCATCAAGACAGACAAAGTGTCTGTTTTTATGAAGCTTACATATTGGGGTAAGGGAGAAGGAGAAATAAGCAAGAATAATTGTGTCATATGACTAAAAGCAGTTTGAAAATCTATAATGCATTAAAGTTATTAAAAATAATAGGTTTTCAAATGAGGCAGACCTGGATTCAAATCCTGGGTTAACCATATACAGTCTGTGATTTAAGCAAAGAATTGAATCACTCTAATTTTGTTTCCTCATCTGTAAAATAAGATTAGTAATTCTCTTCTCAAGTGGGTGCCTGTGAGAATAAGGTAATATATAAAGTTTCTATCATGAATTTCTGACCAGTGATATTTTAAAAGTATATTTTTCAAAATGCTCATAGCTAAACTAGTTTATATACACTAATATGACTCTATTTAGAGATATTTATAGTAATTCTAGAAATAGGAAATGGTAATTCTATTTTCAGTTCACCTTAATTGGATAGATTTGAGGGTAGATTTGAATGTGAGAGGAATATAATTTGAAAAAATGTTATGGAAGGGGTGTTTGGAGCTAATTATCTGCTTATGATAAGAAAAATAATTGCTGTTGACAATTTACCTACCTCACAAGTTTTCTGGAAGGTGAGGGATTGACAATTCATCTTTACTAAATATTAGGTGCCCTTGAGGCAGCCTTGAGCTTCACAAATTAGAACAGAGTAGATAGAAGCAAACATAAAAGAAGAACAAAAGAAAACCAAAATTGTCTTTCATGTTCAATCTCTCACCTTCCTATATAAAATGACCTCAGCCTACTGAGTTAAGCTATTTACCATTTTCTTCCTGTGAGTTTTCCATCTGAAAGATGTTCACAGATATAGAAAAGCCTAACACAGTCTCTGTTCCCAAACTTACCACAAAGATAGTTAAAACCAGAATACTAATAGCCACAACAGTAAAAGGCTATAACACCTAAGCTCAATTAAGCCAGTAATGATGACTAGGGTATAGGAGTCACAGTTTCAATGTGACTTCTGAGAATACACTAGTATTAAATAAAGACTAACAATGATTATGACTATGCACACTTAGGTGACGAAAACACACTGAAGGTGAATATGTTGTTCTTTGTTTAAAGTCATGCTCATGGTCAATATGAGCCAGTATTTCACACAGTTACATAATTTTTATTAAAACATTTCATTTTACATTTTCAAATTGAATCAGTACTGATATGACAATGTAATAACATTAGCAATTAATGTCTTTTGGATGTTTTATGAAATAACTAGTAAACAACCTCCCCTGGGATGCCTCTGTCCCTCTCTCCCTCCCTCTGTCTCTCTCCCCCTCCCTCCCTCCCTCTCTTTCCCTCTCTTGTTCTACTTCCTAATTAATTATTAAACAAACAAACAAACCCAAGACTCAAAAAATAACAATTGTAACTGCTGGACTAACTAGGATTTTCTGAATCCTATGTCTTTTTCTGATTTGTGTATTTAAAATTCTGGATTCTCATCACTTGCATGTAAGGAAATAATTGACAAAAATGCATATCCGCCAAGAAACTTTTTAAAAATTTTAATATTCATAAGCTTAACCTTTATGACTAATGTCATGTCGTCTAGGTAACTGTGCATTAAATTTCATAAATATTAGACTAATCATTTCAAGTTCAGTCTCTCTAAGCCTATCATGAGTGATAAAAACCAGAAAATAGAAATGAGTAACTGAAAACTGCCCTTTTGAAGCCAGAGATTTAAAGATAGGTAGTTAGTGTAGTTAGGTAAATCGGGTCCAATATGAAATAAGATAAATCACATGGAAATGGAGGGAGACCCTCATTGTTATACAAAATTATATATAAGAGGTTATGAGGGGAATGGGATAACAAACATGGAGGGAAATGAATTACAGTAGATGGGGTAGAGAGAGAAGATGGGAGGGGAGGGGGGATAGTAGAGGATAGGAAAGGTAGCAGAATACAACAGTCACTAATATGGCAGTATGTAAAAATGTGATGTGTAACCGATGTGATTCTGCAATCTGTATTTGGGGTAAAAATGGGAGTTCATAACCCACTTGATTCTAATGTATGAAATATGATTTGTCAAGAGCTTTGTAATGTTGTGAACAACCAATAAAAAAAAGAAGCAAATAAGAACTTCTTGTATGTTTTAAGATCACTATGAAAAAAAAATTTAAAAAAATAAAAAAAAAAAAAGAAAATGAAGACCATTATTGAGAATGCAGTCCAAGGCAACACCTGGGGAAATTGAAAAGTTAATGTCCCCAAGGCCTGGGAACCCTTCCTAAGGAACTGTTAAAGAAGCAACTCCCAACATTTGTTGGAGGTGCTAATCAAACCACCCCAGACCCTTCCTGCCCAGATTACTCCTCCAGTCCACAGATCTCTGATCTTTTGGCCTTCCCACCTGCGTTCTATCACTGCAGGATAAAGAGAAACAAAGGAAAGGAATGTGGGAAGACTTAAAAGAAGAACTTAGCTATAAAAAAGGGAAGACCTCCCCCTTTCAGGGATTCTGCCTTTTGGGTCCCCTTCTTCCTCCAGGGAGAAGTCTTTTCTGCTGTCCTTTAATAAAGCTTCTACTTTCCACTCTAAACTTGCTTCCGTGTGCTTCTCTGGTGTTATACTTCAGCATTGGGGAAGCAAGGACTCGTCACCGGTAAACAGCGGACAGCGGTTACACTTTGATTCTCCAAGAATAATGACTTACCTAGTAGGTTGTATGATGTTAAAAGAAAATTACTAGTATAATCAGCAATACATTCCCACTGCTAGGATAACAAGGTTCATCCAAAGCATGAAACAACAAATGGAAGGTCTAATTTTATTTTTATTCATGAATGCAAGAGAAACACCCTTAGTTCAAACATAGCAAAGGAAGACTTTAGTTATAGTGCAGAGTCGAAAGAGAGCATACCTTATGCACAATCATTTCATTTGAAGCAAGGGTTGATATATTTTGACCACATCTCTACAGCATACCTGAAATGAATCTTGGTTTTATGTGATAGGAAACAATAAAGCAGAAAAGTAATTAGTTGACCAGGAGTTAAAGGAACACAAAGAGACCATTAGGAATTTTATTTTGAGTCTAACTATGGAAGTAACTTTTGACTCTCTGTACTTACTAATTTAAAACTTTGTTAGTCATTTGAATATATTTCATTAAGCATTCCTACTTAAATTGTTTGGTATTCATTAATTAAATTTAATAACATGATGCTTGTCATTCCCACTGCTCTACTAAGATAATCACAATCACTTCCTGGCTGATTTCAGTGTCTCTAGTTTCTCACATAACCAATCCAGAGTTATAATCGCTATCATAATATTAATAATGACAATTACTATCTTTGAATGAGTACATATGATGTGCTGGGTATACAGCATATGTTTTAACTTAATCCTCACAACACTATATGGTCAGTACTTCTCTTGGTCCATTTTATGTTGCTATAATTTATAAAAAGAGAAAATTTATTTCTTATTGTTCTGGAGCTTAGGAAGTTCAAGGTCAAGGGGCTTGCATCTGCCAATGGCCTTGCATCTGCCAATGGCCTTGCATCTGCCAATGGCCTTGCATCTGCCAATGGCCTTGCATCTGCCAATGGCCTTGCATCTGCCAATGGCCTTGTTGCTGTATCATCAAACAGCAGATGGCTGAAGGGCAAGAAAGCATTGAGAACAAAAGGAAGTGAACCAGACTAATCCTTTTATCCAGAAGTCCACTCCTAGGGATAACTAACTCACTTTCCCTTCCCCCACACCAGGAATTGAACCCAGGGGTACTTAATCACTGAGCCACATCCCCAGCCCTTTTTAAATTAAATTTTATTTTGTTGTTTTGAGACAGGATTTCACTAAGTTGCTTAGGGCCTCACTAAATTGCTGAGACTGGTCTTGAACTTGCAATCCTCCTGCCTCAGTCTCCTGAGCCACTGGGATTACAGGCATGTGCCACTGTGCCCAGTACTCCATCTTGAGATATTAGCCTCAACTCATTCCTGAGGGCAGATCCCTTATGACCTAAGCAGCTCTCAAAGGTGTCACTCCTCAAACTTGTACTAGGGACTAAGTTTCCAACACATACTTTTTGGGGGGTGTATTCAATACTATTATTATCCCCTTTTCACAGATGAGGGTGTTGAGGCTAAGGTGAGGTTAGTATTTTACTTAGGGTCAAATAACTAGAAAACAATAGACCTCAAATAACTTTTGCCTGCTTTACCTTTAAAACATATCCAAAGTCCTCCACTTTGGTCTATACCCCCTACAAATTTAACACATATCTGGTAGAACTAACTTCTAAAGTACATGAATCTAAATCATGTCATATTGAGAAACTGATGTGACTCCATTTTTGAGAAACCAGCTTCTACCTCAAGGCCTGTCCTAAGGAAGGGGACATGACCCTTGTCCTGGGAAAAATCCACAGAGCACTCCTAAGCACATACCCACCCTGCTGAGTTGTTTGTCTGCAAATAACAGGAGAGATCTGTGGTGTCAGGTGTCCCTTACTCAGTTAGGCTAGGTGAGGACCCATAGCAACCCCCTAGCAACCACCAATCAGCATGAGACAGGGAAAATACTGGGGATGCCAGATAACCCCCCAGTAGTTTATGGTGGCTGATAACATGTTGGGAAACCATGTAGTTTAGCATGTACCTCCCTCGTGGCCTAAACCAATCAGTTCAAAGGAATCCCCCTCTTGTACTAACCAATCACCCTTACCCAACTTGTTCCTGCCAGTGAATGTGCTAATCAATGTTAAGAGTTGTTGTTTAACTTTCCCGCAGTATGGAATGATTTCCTGTGTGATTTTGTGATGCATAGAGTATCCCCCCAAACCTATAAAATCTCACTGAACAAAGGACTGGGACTCACTCCCTGGGAACAGTTGTGAGTCCAGGCTTGAGCTTGCAATAAAGACTTGTGAGATTGCATCGGATTCGGCTCCTGGAGGTCTATTGGGGTCCCATGAATCTGGCATTACAATATCAAACCCTAATTGAAACCTCCTCTATTGGCTTCCCATTACAATTATAATAAAAACCAAATTCCTTACTCTGGTCTACAAAGACATCATAATCAGACCCCTGCCTACTTCTAGAATCTAGTCTCATGCATGTCTCCCCTTTATTAATTCTAGTCCAGCCACACAGATCTTCTGTCTATTTCTAGAACATATCAGGTTCATTTCCACATAAAGGATTTTAAATCTATTATTTCCTTTAATTAGAAGACTTTGCTCCAGACATTCTCCTGGCTAATTCCATCATTAAATTCAAGCTTAAACTCAAATTTCACCTCATCGCTGAGGCTTTCTCTGACTGCTCAATGTAAAGTAGCTTCTCTGCCCACTACCAGCCATTATCATATGGCCTCATTTTATTATCTTAATAGTGCTTATCATCATCTGAAAAATTTATTTTTATGTCATTATTATCTGCTTCTCCTGCCCCATACTAAAAATAAGTATCATAAGTGCAGAGACCTTTCCAATATTCATCACTACTATGGCCTCAGAGACTAGAACAGTGCCTGGAATGAAGAAGCTCAAGAAATATTCTGTAATCAAATCCTGTTTTGACTGACTTGTGAGTACTAGCTCTCAACCACAATGATAAACCACATCCTAAAGATAGACTCGTTCACCTTATTTTTTCAAAACTCGTCAATAGTGCCATTATCTACAAAATAAAGTTCCAGCTGCTCAGCACTGCTTTAGAGAGTCTTCACATCACATCTAACCTGTCTTTCCATCCGACCTCCTCCTGCACCCTATCATATGTATTATGACTGAAACACAAATATCTGAATATTTCCTATGCTTCTCCCCACTGCCATCTTCACTATAAAATTCTTACCTGTAGAATAGATACATCCTTCCCATTCAAGCTCAAACCATACCTCTTCTCCAAAACTTTCCTTGTCCTTCTCACTCAAAATTAATTTATCCTTATTCAATTTCTCCCATGGTACTTTATAGATTTTATTTTATTTTTTAATGTTTTTTTAATTTTTGTACCAAGGATTGAACACAGAGGTATTTAACTACTAAACCACATCTCTAGCCATTTTTTTATATCTTATTTAGAGACAGAGTCTCACTAAGTTGCTTAGGGCTTTGCTAAATTGCTGAGGCTGGCTTTGAACTTGTTATCCTCCTGCCTCACCCTCCTGAGCCATTGGGATTACAGGCTTGCACCACCATACCAAACTACTTCAGATTTTAAAACATTCAGCAATGTGCCTTATAATAAATTTACATGTCTGTCTCTGCCTCCAGATTGTTATCTCTGTTATGTTCTTTCATGATGTGCCTCTTCCTTACTAGGGATTGAACCAGGAGTGCTTTTCCACTGAGCTATATCCCCAGCCCTTTTTATTCTTTATTTTGAGATGAGGTCTTGTTAACTTGCTGAAGCTGGCCTTGAACTAGTGATCCTACTGCCTACAGAGCCTGCACACGCCACCATGCCCAACTTCACATTGTTTTTTTTTTCTTTTTTTAAATTTGTTTTAATTAGTTACACATGACAGTACAATGATCTTGACATATCATACATTTGAATCAGATGGGGTATAATTTCTCATTTTTCTGAGTGTAAAGGTTGCAGAATCACATTGGTCATGCAGTCACATATATACATAGATAGAGCCTAGAACATAATATCTTCTCAAATGTTGAACTGAATTAAATACATGTGGGCTCTACTACCATCCCTATCACCACTCACATATAATGTTTACATTATTTTTTTAGCTGTTGCTTTTTAATTGTTTTAATTTATTTGACTTGGGTATATCATTTTTCCCAGTGAGATTTTAAGGCAGAAAAGACTTCTGTTTCTTTAAGGTCATTCTTTGCCCTTTTCTTTGTCAGTACTGCTCACCATCACCTTGTACTCCCCTATTATTATTCCATTACACTTTACATGTTACTGAATGTATCATAAGTATATTCTACATAAACAATGAGTGAAGAATATCTGACCAAACAAATAAATAAACAGATTAAAAGGAAGACTTCTGATACCGCTGTTGACTGGTGACGAGTCCTTGCTTCCCCGATGTTGAAGAATAACACCAAAGAAGCACGCCGAGGCAAGGTCAGAGGAGAAATTATAAGTTTATTAAAGGACAGCAGAAAAGACTTCTCCCGGAGGAAGAAGGGGACCCAAGAGGTGGAATCCGTGGAAGTGCGGTTGTCTCCCCTTTTTATAGTTTTGGTGATGGAATGTGGGTTGAAAGGCCCGAGGGGTGGGACACAGGTGGGCCAAAGAAGTAATCTGGTCAGGAAGGACTTCATTATCACTTCTTTGGGATGGACTTTGGCCTAGGGCCTTTTCAGGACTTCATTAACATTCCATGAGTTGTCCTGCGTTTCCCTGAGTCATTATCAGCATGGTCTCCATTTTAGATTTCACTTGATATTAGACCCGATTTACCTAACTACACTGACTACCTAACTTTAAATCTGGCTTCACTTCCACTAAGTTTGAAAAACCAGCCTCTACCTCAGAGCAAAGCCTGTCCAAGGAAGGGACATCACCTTTGTCCTTGGAAAAACCCACAGAGCACTCCTAGGCACATTCCCACCCTGCTAAGTTGTTTATCTACAAATAACAGGAGAGATCTGTTGTGCCAGGTGTCCCTGACTCAGTCAGGCTAGGTGGGGATCCATAGCAACCCCCTAGCAGCCATCAATTAGCATGAGACAGGGAAATACCTGGGATGCCAGATGACCCTCCCAGTAGTTTATGGTGGTTGATAACGTGTTGGGAAACCATGTAGTTCAGCACTACACCCTTCTTGGTTTAAACCAATCAGTTCAAATGAATCCCCCTCTTGTAGTAACCAATCACCCCTACCCAACTTGTTCCCGCCAGTGAATGTGCTAATCATGTTTTAGAGTTGTTATTTGATTTTCCCGCCGTGTGTGATGATTTGCTATGATGTATGTGAAGTCCCTGCCCTCTCCAAAAAATGTATAAAACTGCTGTAAACTCCGGGCTCAGGGCCTGTCAGCTTCACCAGTTGCTGTGTGTGTGCGCAGAGGACCGAGCTAGCTCGCAATAAACACCTCTTTGCTGCTTGCATCCATCTTGGGTCTCTGGTGGTCTTTGGGGGTCCCAAATTCGAGCATAACAAGTTTAGTCTGAAAAGTTAAAAAAGATAGCATGAAAGAAGTCCAACTAGTTTTTCCCTTTCGCTGTTTCTAATGGAACATGCTCACCTGGGGAGATGACTTATGTTAGTAGCTCTGGGCTGCTGACCAGAGGCAGGAACAGGGGATCAGAATCCTTTGGGTCATGACTCTGACAGAAGATTTACAGAGATTTAAGAACAAAGATAGGATTAAGCAGACAAAATAGAGTCAGGGTATTATACTTGATTTCCCCTCCCTCCATCCTCCACATCCCCTAACAAAGACACAAAACAATTTTGGGATGCATAGAAGCACAGATTGATTTTCCCTTAGCATTATTCCTTCAAATTGCTAGGGAAGGCTTGAAAATGGGTACTTCTCAAGAGCAACTGTTTGTCAGGTAAATAGCAAAAAATGATTGTGTTCATGAAGTTTATGCATATCTTTGGAAAGAGAGACAACTATCATAATATTAGGAGACTGGTAAATATTTAGTGATTAGTTAAGAGGTTTCATTGGCCATGTTTATTTGTATTTTAAACACAAAATTTAGTCTTCATAGGCATCAATATTTAAGACATCTTCTCTTTTTTTTACACAAGATGAATTATGGCATATTCAAGATGAGTCAGACCAAACAAATGTCTCCTGTGTTTTTCTAGAATAAACATTTCCCAGAGGCAGAACTCTGCCCTTGGCCCTGCCTATTAACACAAAAATCTGCTTGAGTTTTTCTATAAACATAAGAAAGAAGAAGAGAAGGCTGAGGAGGAGGGAGAGAAACACAAGACAAAATTTTTTAATGAATAAATTAAACATTGAGCCCCTTGAGGAAAACTAGCAGGTTTGATTGTTTTTGTGTTTGGTGAGTTGTATGATTATTGTAGAAAGACCTCCTCCAGCCATAGGCAAAAAACCAAACAACAATAGGAAAGAAAAGCCCAGGAATTGGAGAAGCGACTCAGCCTCATTAGACTACCTAGAACATCCACACGGATCAAGCTGTAGTTAGGAAGCCTTGGGCAAGTAAGAAAAATTAAAAATAAAACAAAACTTCACCAAGATGCCTAAGCATGTGTCGTAGAGTCTCCAGGGGAACTTTTCTTGATCCAGACTGTAGAGAAAGCAAAAGAATGATGAATAATGAACAATAAAGCATGTCAATTCTGTAGTAGCCAAAGAAAGGAATTTTACCCTGGGAATCAAAATATAGTCTCTTGACAACATAGTATAATTATACCATCAGCCAGCAACCATAGAGAATAGTTTTTGATTGAAGCAGGTCTTTAATATATCAGCCAGGCCATGAAAGAAGAAACTGTTAATGGTACAGTAAATAATAGCAGCATTCAAAAAGGTCTGTCTTTTAGTTTTAAAAATAAAATTCCCTGACTAATGCAATCACTTCATGCAAGTAGGCTGCGATCTATTCCTTTTTTCATACAATGGATGAATTGAAATTTCATTTTTAAAAAGTTCTGACATATTTTACTTCAACTCCAGGTATATAATAGTTTAACATAATAGACTCCTATAATCTATAACTGGCAACTAAATACACAATCTAATGCCCCACTCCTAGAGGTATCTTTGATTGTCATTCTACAAACACTGCCTTCTTATATTTCTCTGCACGACAGAAAAGTTACTTTTTGTATATAATGTGGGAAATCATCTTTAAAGCAAATATGTTGAAATTGTTTCTGACCAGAAAATATTAAGCCTAGTGAACTATAATGAGTCAGAAATAGTATGAGCCTCTTGAACAAACAGATGTCAAGATGGTTTGGAAAAAGAAGAGACACATACATCACCCTCTCAGAAATGTTGTAGGACAGTGGATTATACTTACATGCTACAAAGAAAATGATATTATATTAATAAGCAGATTGAAATCCATCAAACTTGAGTTTCCTCAGAACTATGTAAAATAATATATGTAAAGATCTGAAGGTTATATATCTAATACATGTGATTGTTGAAATTTCTGAATTCTAATAAAAAAAAAGGTACTTCCTATCAGACCAAGAAAGTAGAAGTTAAGGATATAAGGATCAGAGCAGTATTATTTAAAGTACTATAAGGGGACTATGTGCATCAGATTCAGATTATTTAGTAGCAAGACAGATTCTAGGTTTTACAAACCCAGACACATCAAAGTATATCTGGAATTTCTTCTTACAACAACGTTCCTAGGTTATTCTATGTCATGAACATTTGGGAAACATTGATTTAGGTATTTATTCTGTGTTTTTTTTTTCTGGGTCCTTCCTTTAATGCTCTAACAAATCTTCCTACTTCTTCGTGTAAAAGGTTACTAATATACTACATTTGTGCATTAACCTATCCCCAAATGATACGAACATACAAGGTTTTATGAGTTTTTAAAAAATAGTCCTACTTGGTGGAAAGGGACTTTGTGTTCCATGTAAATCTCAACCTTTATTTATGTAAAGACTAAGTCAAGGTCTTTTTGGATACTACAATCCAAAAGGTCTATTGAGATATAAAGTGGTAAAGTATTGATGCTATTTTAAATATTTGATCAGCACATAATTACTACACATATTTATTGGGTACAATGTGATATATATGTATATAATGAGTATATATATTATATCATTATACATATATGTATCATTATATATATTATATATCATTATATATATAATTGTGTGTGTGTTTGTGTGTGTGTGTGTGTGTGTGTGTGTGTGTAAAATGTGCATGCTACAACTTTCTAGAGGGCAAAGAGTATTTACCTGAACCATGGATATGTAGGGTATACATTTTTTAAAAACTTTTTTTTGGGGGGGGGGTACTGGAGATCGAACCTGGTTCTACCTTGAGCTACATTCATAGCCCTTTTTATTTTTTGAGATAGTCTTGCTAAAATGGTGAGGCTCGTCTTGAACTTGCAATCCTCCTGCCTCCACCTCCCAAGTCACTGAGGTTACAGGCAAGTACCACTGCACCTGGCTTTTTAAAAAATTTTGATAATGATGACTATTAGAAAACAATGGAAAGGTACAATTTAATATTTACTCAACAGAATTGAGAAACTCTTAGTGAAAAACTGTTTATACCACACACAGAAAGGCCCATTATTTTTTTTTCCTGAGTATGTTAAAACAACAACAACAGCCCTGCCTTTCAATATAAACATTGCAGTCAACTGCAGTAGGTTCACGGAGTACTAGTTTACAATAAGCTCCAAAACTTTCCAAGTCTTTCTGGTGAACTTAATTATCACAGTGTCTTTTAAACCCCATATGGGCAATTTCTATTAATTATAATGCTGCCTACTGCTGAGAGCAAAACTGATCCACAGCATACTCCAGAGTGGGTAATCTTTGCCAGCAGGTCACTTATGCCTCCCAAAGTTTCCTTTTAACACAATTAATGATGACGACGGTGATGGTGATAATAATAATAATAATCTGTAATGCTTACTCAACACATTCTATTAAGAAAATTAAATAGGGCTCACAGAATGTCATTTCCTTGACAGTGAAAACATAGGGTACCATACTGCAAAGGTCCAATTACATTTTTGTGGTAATTTGAACTTTTTTTTTTCAGAGATTGGGTCCTAAAGATATCCTTGAATTAAAAAGACTCAAAACATCTCTAATGAACAGCCATAAGACAACTCTAGATTTATTCCAAAGCTATATTCTCTACTGAATAAGATTTTGCTCTCCCATAACTCATATCAAAATAATTCCCAAAGGATATATGTAGAAAGTGACTTTGCTAAATAAAGGGGGGAAATAACCTCATAGCACTCTACTGAGTTTTGCAAAATATACCTTCTTACATTTTTAAGTAAATAAAGGGAATATACCCCCTAAAAGCAGATACACCATTTACTAAATTTTCTAACATATCATTGGACCCTTCATAGATTCAAGAGTGAAGACCATAGCTTTTGTTTCAGGAATACAGTGAGGTCCAAATGTGTTTTCTGAAGTTGCAGTCATAGATGGGTCCCAGGATGAATTTGTTTATTTTTATTTTTTATTAGTACATTAAACATAATAATGGAATTCATTACTACATATTTATACTTATTCATGATATAACAACATAATTCAGTCAATTTTATACCCCAACATTTCCCCTTTCCCTTCACTCACCCCTCACCTTGGTTCCCTTCCTGTATTCTACTGGTCTCCTTTCTATTTTCATGAGATCCTCCTCCCAATCTTATTTTAATTTTTTTTCTTTTTTCCTCTCTAGCTTCCACATATGAGAGAAAGCATATGATCCTTGCCTTTCTGAGTTTGGCAAATTTTTCTTAACACACGAAAAGGAATTCATCCCATTCCATCTAGGATAAATTTAATTCAACCTTTAAGAAGATAAATCTAAATCTATCTAATATTCTCTATATACTCAACTGTATTCCTATATATTTGCTTAATTTTGTTAAAGGTTTACTTGCATCATCATTTAAATAAAAATGTTGTTTAGTAATGGAGCTACAGTTCTTTCATTCATCCTTATTTCCTTGGAAAAGTAAAATGAAGGAGTCTATCTTACCTTTATGGTCCTTTCTATGAGTCTATCATTATGGCACAGACATTAAAGAATGACTTAACTTCTTACATATGTTAGAAGGAAGATACAGTCTGGAGGAAGTATTTCCTGTTTAAATGGAAATATTTCTAATGCCTTGACATCAAACTGTAAGGCTAGTATGGAGGTACACTCCTGTAATCCCAACTACTTGAGAAGCTGAGGAAGTCAGATCACAAGAGTCCATCCTGGGCAACAGAGTAAGACCATATCTCAAAACAAATGAATGAATAAATTTTAATTTTATGAGAAACAGCTTTATAGTTTGATTTGAGAAGTCACACTCCCAAACAGGAAGGGCAATTCATATGTAGTGATAAAAGAAGCCCCTAGAACACTGCATTTTCTTTTTAGGAAAGGGGGTATTTATACACTGAAGGCAAGATGGAAAATATTTTCTCAATTAATAATATGTATTTCACTATGGAAATGATTATAAATGTAAGTACATAAACAGACAAGGTAAATTAAAGAATTGCCCTTCCTGGGTGGGAGTGTGACTTCTCAAATTAAACAAAGGTACAGCTTCAGCTGTATATTGTGGAAAAAGCAACCTAAGGTACAATTTTTGTTCTTGTTCATCACCATGGTGCATCTGTTTTCTCACTTTTAGGAGCCACTGACTCTCAGGAAAACCAGAAGCATAATTCACTGGAAAAACATTCAATGCAACTCCAATTTCACAGAGCAAAATACAAATTTGGGATAGTACCATTGAATATCTAATTTTCTTAACAACTCTAACTGTAGTTCAACACGTGATTTGGGATTCTGGTCATCTAAATATATATTTCTTGTTTCTGTTTAAGAAACCACCAAGCCACTGCTGACTAGAATGTTTTGCAGATTTTGGCACAAAAATTCTTTATACATTCCTAAATAGTCAATTCAATCTCTGCCTCTAGTGGTATCCCAAAATTTATATAATAAGACAGAATGGATTCCCCCCTGCACCTCTTTTCAGTTATTTGAAACCCTAAAATGTTACTCGTAGCTTCTTTCACTTTTCATACAATATTATAAATTCACATATATTGAGTGACTCCACTTTTCAAGCATTTCTTCAAAGGAACACTAGGTCTACTTTCAGATTAGCAGATTTCAAATTAATTTTTTTTCATTTTTTATTTTTTTTATTTTTCTTCCAATTAATTTATGCTACTAATTCTGATATTTGATTTGAAGTTTCTTAGTTCTGTATTACTTCATAGATATGACAATCATAATCAGTTTCTGCACACAAAGTGTGGGCAATTTAGAGATCTAAAATTAGTATGAAGGAATTATTTAAGGGTGCTGCATAAGAAAGAGAGGAATCAGGTCATACAAATGGTTAGAGTGTCCCTAATCTGAGGTCTCACTTATTCTCTTCTTTTCTAGCAGTCATTTCAAAGGTAGTATGGGTTTCAATTTGTGAACTTATGGAAAGTACAGATATTTATTCTAAATAAACAAAACAAAAACAAACTAAAATGAAAAACTCAAACAAAGAAAAAATGCCACAATGATCTGGCATCCATGGTAGAATTCAGGCATTCTTACCAGCATGTGCTACTGTACCTGGATGTCCAATTTTTAATTGAAAGTTTTAGGAAAGGTAGCTGAATACAACAATTACTAATAGGGCATTATGTAAAATTGTGGACCGACATGATTCTGCAATCTGCATTTGGGGTAAAATTGGGAGTTCATAACCCACTTCAATCTAATGTATGAAATATGATATGTCAAGAGCTTTGTAATGTTGTGAACAACCAATAAAAAAAAAGAAAGTTTTACAAAAGAAATGTCTTGTTGAGAGCCACAGCCGAAGGGGCCCCAGCAAACTTCCAGCTGCCAGCAAACTTCCAGCAGCCAGCTGATGATTGGCTCACAGTGGCCCCAGCAACATCTGGCTGATTGGCTCCTCTGTGGCGATGCTCATTGGAGATGCTCATTGAGCTGTTTCCCCGCCCTTTCAGACTGCCAGCTGATGATTGGCTCACAGCGGCCCCAGCAACACTAGCTGATTGGCTCCTCTGCAGTGATGCTCATTGGGCTATTTCCCTGCCCTTTCAGACCACGGAGCTGCTCATTGGGGGACTCTTTTGGCTCCGCCCAAGCAACCCAGCCAATCGGCCTCAAGAGTAGGAGAATTGTGGGAGGTGGAGAGGCTTGTGGTTTTGGAGAGAGGCTTGTGGGAAGCCGATGGTGGCAGTTGGGCTCTGAGGGATTTTCCTGAGGAGCTTTTTTGTTTGGCATGTGTGGTTCTAAAAATAAAGTTAGTTTCTTTTCACAAGTGGCTCCTGATTGTGCCCAGCCAGACTGTGGCAATGTCTAGTAAAGTTTAACATACAGTAGGGACTTAATAAATGTTTTGATCAATAAGAACATGAACTAGATTATTTATTTATTCTTATTACATGTCCTTTCCTTATTACATGTCATTTAATTCCAGCAAAGCTGGGGCAATTTTAGACTTACTATTTACTTTTAGCTATTTTTTAAAAATGAAAAACTTACAAAAATGTTTATCTTTCCTAAAAATATAAGAAAAACTAAATGTAACCCCATAAGCATGCATGTCATTTATCTGTAATTTCTATTTTCACTCTGTTCCATCCATATGATACAATGAAAGTGCCTTTATGGACAAAATTGACTAACTGAATTTTGAGTGGGTTTCAGTTTCTGACTTTATGACATTTTAACATGTTATTATTTGTGTGTGTGTGTGCGCGTGCGCACACATGCGCACATGCTGGGAATGAAACCCAGGGTTGTACCAGCTACAGAAGCACTTTGCCACTGAACTAAACTTCTAGCCCTTAAATTAGCATTATAACTTTAAAAAATGTCTTCTTTTAAGATATATTTTAATATCTGCAACTACCAAAAATAACATCATACAATTCATGTTGGAGTTGTGAACTCTATAGTTTGTAGTGATCATGTGTTGGATACTTCTCTGATAAATTAATCAAGGAACTTTCCTCTTCCACATTCCAAGGAAAATGGCTAATATTTTGTGGGGGAAATTGTTATAGCTCACATTCTATACTTCTAAGTCTAAGGTCTATATCTTAAGCAAGAAATATTGATCTTTTCATAGTTTCCATAAAGAAAGCAAAAAATCTGCCAAGTATGGTAGCAGAAGCCTGTAATCTCGGCAACTTGAGGCTGAGGCAGGAAGATCACAACTTTGAGGCCAGCCTCAGCAACTCAGTGAGGCCCTGAACAATTTAGCAAGACCCAGCCTCAAAATAAATGATAAAAAGGGCTGGAGATGTGGCTTAGTGGTTAAGTACCCTTGAGTTCAATCCCCAGTACCAAAAGAAAAAAGAAAAGAAAACCAATATCCAGTGAACAAATTGTACACCAGAAAAGTTGTGGGTGATTATAAAAGAACAATTTCAGAATCAGACTTCCTAGTAAGTGTTGGAAGATGGGAGGTACACTGATTTTTAATACCAGCTAGGGTCAAAGAGTCTATTCCTGGGTAGAAAAAAATCATTTTTAAACCTCAATAAGAAATTACATGCCACCTCTCCTTTTCAAAAATGTGTCATAAGCCAATAAGACACTCAGAGAATCCTAGCATACATATTATTAAGGCTTTGACATTATTATACAAATAAGGGGAACACAAAAAGTGAGTCAGAATTTAAAATAGGATGCTTATATTAACACAGCTATACATGAGCAAGCATGTTACCACAACAGTCTACATTTATGTTTCTGCTATGTAAGGCAGGTTTAAGATCTCTTTATGGATCTCTTTTCTAGAAAATAATTTTCAAGGTCTTCCATATTTATCAAGTTGCATTATTTCCACCTCAATATGATTCTTATGGATATTAGATGATACATACTACTCAAATAGGCTTTATATAATAGAATATAGGCAAAAGGGGATTTAATCATCTTTTGATGGATTTTAATTTCATTGCACCAATTTTGAGTGAATGATAAACATTCCATAAAAACTCTTGCCTGCTTCCTTCCTGTGGTTTTTCTACTTTTTTCTTCTATGTTTTTGACTTTTATTTCTCTTTTAATAGCAGGTGAAATTTGCAAAGTGAATAAAGAGAAGAGTAAAAGACCATTTCTGCCCCAATGCCAATCTCTGAGCTCAGATATACTTCTTTATGACTGACCAGGTTTGTACTAATTTATGATACAGTTTTTTGTTACATAGCCAATTTGTACCTTAATAAAATGCTACCATCTCCTCCAGGAGGTAAACTGTATTAATGAAGTTCAAAGTTAATACTTTAGTCTAGAGGAAAGACTGTATCCTCCCCCACCCCATACTTAAAACAACAGCACACAAATAACTTGTGTTTAGTTTCTAATGTTTTTAGAGTACTTTGTATCTTTTTTCTCATAGAGCCATTTCATTATTAACATTCTTCTGTTACCATACTGATTATATGTCACATTTGTATGACATAATGCCTTTTTGAGGGTTAATTTTACATGTCCACTATACCAAGAAGCTCTCAGATTAAATATTCTTTCTGGGTTCAATTGTGAGGGTTTTCTGGAAGAGATTAATATTTGCATTGTAAGGGTCCGGCGAAAAGTCGGAGGAAGAGACCACCAAGAGACTGACTCATGCAATTGCAGAAGGGGATTTACTGAGGATCCAATTCAGTGCGCTGAGGCTCCAGGCTCACTAAAGAAGAGAGAGCAGCCCAGAGCCCAGAGCAGAGGTTAAGCAGTGCTTAAGTACACTTTTTGGGGAGGGCGGGGGCTTTGTATACATCAGAACAAATCAGCATGAGGCGCGGGAAAATTGAACAACAACTCTCATACATGATTAGCACATTCATTGGCGGGAACAGGTCAGGCGGGGGTGATTGGTCACTCCTAAGCAGGGTACACATTCGAACTGATTGGTTCGGGCCCTGTATGCCAACGTGACAAGCTGCACAGGACCCTAGGCTAAATGGCCAGTAGGCCGTTGTCTTAACTGCCTCAGGAATTTCAGGTTCTGGGTGTAGCAGAGGAATTTAACAATACCTGGTCCTTCACTTTTTAATTCAGGCTTTGCAGCTTCGAAACTTTACCCTTTCAGCATATGGATTCAGTAAAGCAAATTCTAATTCCTCCCCCCCCCCCATGGCATCCAATCCACTGAGGACTTGAATAAAACAAGAAGGGAGAAAAAGAAGAAATTTATCCTCTTTTGCCTCCTGCCTGCCTACTTGAGATGGGATGTCAGTCTTTATGTACCCTTCAAGGTAGATTTCCATCATTGGCTTCCCTATTCTCAGGCCTTCAAATGCACACTGTAATTATATCACCAGTCTTATTGGGTTCTCCAGGTTTATAGATCGCAAATTGTATATGCCAGTTCTCATAATAAATCTCTTTCTGAAGCCAGATTTAAAGATAGGTAGTTAGTGTAGTTAGGTAAATGGGGTCTAATATGCAGAAAGATAAAGAAAATGGAGGCCATTATAGAGAATGGAGTCCAGGAAAGCAGAGGAGCACTTGGGGAAATTGAAATGTTAATGTCCCCAAGGCCTGGGAACCCTTCCTAAGGAACTGTTAAAAAAGCAGCTCTCAGCAAACTGGGAGATGCCAATCAAACCACCTCAGGCACTTCCTGCCCAGATTACTCCTTCAGTCCAAGCATCTCCCAGCTTTTGGCCTTCCCACCTGTATTCTATCACTTCAGGATAAAGGGAAACAAAGGAAAGGAATGTGGGAAGACTTAAAAGAAGAATTTAACTATAAAAAAGGGAAGACCTTCCCTGGAAGGTCTTTTGGGTCCCCTTCTTCCTCCAGGGAGAAGTCTTTTCTGCTGTCCTTTAATAAAGCCTTCCACTTTCCATTCTACACTTGCCTCTGCATGCTTCTCTGGTGTTATACTTCAGCATTCAGGGAAGCAAGGACTTCCCCAAAGTAAACAGTGGTAACATTTCCATATACATAACCAGTAACAGTGGTCCATCTCATGCTTTTAATATAGCCCTTCCTGCTCTGCCACTGAGGTTTATTTTTAAATGGACATGTTTTCTTTGATTCTTCTTCCTCTTTCCCTCCCTAAAAGTGATACATACTGCTGATTATCGGTGAGGAGCCCACTTCCCCACATGTTGAAGTTTGAACATTAGAGAAGCACACCAAGGCAAGCATTTAAAGCTGGGTTTGTTTAAAAAGGGGTAACATAGACTTCTCCCAGGAGGGAGAAGGGAGAAGGGGGCCATAGCAGGTATCCTGGTATCCCCGGGGACAGGTGTTCTGCCCTTTTTACGTGTTCTAGGCTTCCTTTGTTCTCCTGCCATTTCCCCCTTATTTTTCTCCTTCCTGCATTTGTGACTAGGCCCAGGAATGCTGGTGGGAGGGACAAAAGGTGGGAAACCCTTGAGCTGAAGGGGAAGGGTAGGATCCTGCAGCCCAGGACACATTAACAACCTTATAGCTCCCTGTAGGGAGGAGAAATTCCAGGGACAGGTTATCTTGGCAATGAGTGGAGCAGGGGCAGGTTTTTGATAAGATCCCTGGGGGGGGGGGGGGGGAGACAGTCTGCAACTTCCCAGACTCACTCAAAATTGGCCTCTTTGACCCCACCTGACTAAATTTACCTATCTACACTGACTTTCTAATTCTGGCTTCAACAGGATTACCTTTTTCCTATCCTAGGCAGAGTTCTCTGTCTTTGAATCCACACCCACCACAGGAACCAAGTAATTCAGACTTCAGGTATTGTGCCAGAAGATTTAAGAAATGGCTCTGTCCCAAATTAACAAGTTAATCACAACCCCCAACAGGGAACACCTGGAATGAATCACTTTAAAAAACTCTCTGTTCCATCTGATGGGCAGAGAATCACAGCCAATGGGAAAGGAGTCCCCTGTGCTTCTCATTTGCTAGCAAAGCAATAAAACTTCTTTTTACTTTTTCTCAAAACCATGTCCTCATCATTGAATTGGCATTGGGGACAAGGACTGAGCTTTAGTAACATCCTATTGGTTCTGTTTCTTCACAGAACCCTAAACATCCACTCTATAACACAAAGTGTACCGTGCCCAGCAGATACTTTTAATACAAAACTGTTAAAATGATATTTAATTTGAAGAGAATATGTGTGGCAAAGAATAAAACAATCTTTTAAAATATGAAGGCTAGAAGTTTTATTGAACTCCACTCCCCACTGAATATCTGAACAAACTCATAGCCAAAGTCTTGCATACAAGATAGGGAGAGCAACAGGCCCAGTTTGACCAAGTCAGTGAGGGGTTTGCCAGGATGTGGAACTTTCAGTGTAAAAACTGGGAAAGTTCTCGGAAAAGCAGTATGGTTGAAGGAGATAGTGCTTCTGTCAAGAAAATCCAAACCTCCAGTCTGCTCTCTGCTAGAACATACCTTTATCAATAAGTCTGAAATTGCTGATGTTTCCTCTCATTATGTTATTTTCTACCTGATTCTTCATAAAACCAACATTTTGTGTCCTCTAGTTTTCTTATTATTGTGGTTACTGTTTTGATTGAAAAGATTTTAGTTTCTTTTGAAATCATCACCTTAAAGACTCCCCTTGAACTATTTTATTCCATGATTATGAAAAATAAATCATAAATATGTATTCCATGATAATTTATACTATTATGATATCACTCACTATTCTATTTTCCCCTTTTTCTTCACCTCATAATATAAATAGCTGGAATTTTTCTATCTCCTAATGTTTGTACATCTACTATATTTATCTTGCTTCACCTGAATAGATGTTGTTCCCCTTTTCCTGTTGAGAAAATAGAAGTTGAGTCGGGTAAGGTGATTCTATAGGTTGCAGAACTAAATTACAGGATAAGCCTACTGACCTTCTTGACCTTGGTTTTCCATGTTAAAAATTACTCTCTACTTTCTAGACTATTTGTTAAATATATCTGACATCCATGAATACAAAGAAATGTAACCTAAAGCTTGTAGATCAAAAGATCTACTGAAAAACATTTTCTCAACTCTGTGTGTAGCTTAGCTTCATGGTTGACTTTTCTAATTATTCTCATGAGACCATAAAATCGAGCTCTCTGACAGACTGCTATTGAGTTGTTTTACTTTATTTTAATCTTGGATATGCTGTTTGTGTTTTAAATTTTCATGGCAAACATTACTCAGAAAGTAGATTTCCCATAATAGTTTAAAAGAAAATCATATTCAAGAGCCTGAAAGATGAGGGGGAGGAGGAACAACATTTCTGATATAAATATTTTTTAAGCTCAAAGTACCCATGATTGAAGATTGAATTTCAGGGTACCAGACCAAACCATTTTTCTTCAAAATTGAAGTTAAGGTCCTCTTTATTTTTTTCCCTATTTATCATGCAAGAGAAAAAATACATACCAGAAAACCATAATTCACTTTAGTGGGGAAATTTCTTGGGAATAATATTCTAGAAATGGCTGTAGTCTGGCAATTTTAGAGTGCTATAATAAAGAAGTCATTTCAAAGGAATTTTCCAAATAAAACCTTTTCACTTGGAGAGAGCTCTGCTTTAGTCAAATTCACATAATGAAGGGAAAAATAAAAGAATAAAGTTAATTCTGTGAGAGTATATGAATACATACAAGCTTTGATAAAAATTAATGACATCAAATCAAGTTATGAAGTCAGAGCAGAATACCTGAAAAGTCAAAATATACACAGAGGAAGCAGTTATAAATGTAAAGAAAAATATCAGAACAAAGATCACTGAAAGACATAGTTCCACTTTAAATGTCTACAGGGAAGTTTTTATTTGAATTTGGTTCATTCTAGAAGATTCCTAAATGGGAGTTCATTGAACCCTAACTTACAAAAAGAACTGACAGCCAGTCGAGTACATTTCACTCTAGTTGATTAATGCTGATGTTACCTTCCTGGATTTATGATACTACCAGGGATGTTTATATTTGCCTATCTATATATGCTTAAGACTAGAGAAAAGAATATAAACAACATAGACTTCAAATAGACAGGTAGAATGTATCAATTGCTAAAATTAAATTCTAAATGTTATTTCTTATACATGTCCAACACAGGTTTACATAATAGAACTATTCAACTTTTTGTTAGATATCTGCATGTCTCTAAAAATTTTTTCTTATAGTGTGCCTCTTTGTATAATATTGTTAATTTAGGATTTACAAACTATATATAGCTCATACTGGTGACCTATTAAACTGTAACTCAAAAAAGTACAGTAACAAAACATAACTTGCCATCATTTATAAATGAGTACCATTTATATGGACAGTATTTGGTAAACTTAATAAGGTAAATAGCTATTTAAACACCTACCTTAACAACACTGGTATACTTTATGATCAATTTAGAAGGAAATGATAGCATAGTCACTTGTGAAACAATGTCATCAAATAATTAAAGTCATTAAGTTCTAACATCCTTAGGAAAAATTGCCTTATTAAAATAGATTGATGAGCTATATTGTGTCATGAGCATAGATAGCCCTATTCTACATTTAATTTAAGATATTCAAAGATATCACAGAGCTGAAAAATATATTTAAATAAATATAAAATTTCCACTTGATTATTATAGTAATCTATCATATTGAAATTATAATGCAGTATTTTTTTTATCAAACCATGGTCCCTGCTTTAATTCAAAGACCATAGCAGAGACAATAAACTACCCTTCATGTTTCACATATATTTCCTGTCATCCACTAGGAACATCTATTTCTGAGGTTACCTATATGTTTGAGGTAGAAGAGAATAAAGTAGTATTATTAAAGTTGTAAAATTGTAGGAAAATATTTGATAATTTTAGCATGATATGGAGAACTACTTTTTAGTCCTTTTAAAAATTATTTTATATCTCTTCAATGGTCAATGATGTATACTAACTATTTACAGATAAAATATGATGAATCTGCTTTAAAATATTCCAGTTGTACCTACCTACATACAAACAAACAATGAGTAAGATAGCTGAATCAAAACTGGAAAAATATTAATAGTTATGGAAGCTAGTGATAGTTACATGGAGTTGATTATATTATTCTATTTCTTTGTGTAGATGGCAATTTCTATTCCTATTGCTATGTCAAAATACCACAGGTCGAGTAATTTATAAAGAACAAAAATTGATTTCTCCTAGTTCTGGAGGCTAGAAAGTCCAAAATCAGGGTGCCAGCAGATTTGGTATCTGGTTGTTACAGTTTACATCTGGAATGTCCCTCAAAGGTTCATGTGTTGAAGGCTAGGTCCCCAATGAAGTAGAAGCTTTCCTCTACAACACCTTTCCCCCATCAGGTTCTGCCTCACCTCAGGCCCAAAGCAAAGCAGTTGACCAACCATGGACTGAAACCTTTGAATTGTGAGCCAAAGAAAATCTTTCCTTCTTTAAGTTGTTAGTATCAGGTATTCAGTCACAGCAATGAAAAACATGACTCACACATTGGTGAAACTCATTCTCTGTTTTCAAGATGGCAGGTTTTTTTTTTCTGCCTCCTCACATTGAGGAAGGTGAAAGGACAAGAGGGATGAATGCCATATGAAGCCTCTTTTAATATAAGGACATTTATCCTATTCATGAGGGAAGAGCCTTTATGACCTAATCACCTCTAAAGGCTCCATCTCTTAATACTATCACATTGGTGAATAACTTAAAATATGTTTGGAGGAACACATAAATTCAAACCATAGCATCCTATAATAAAAAAATAATTTTTTAATCACCATTTATCCTATCTTTTTAGAATTGGCTCCAGTAAATGTGGTTCAGTGATGTATATGTGAACTGCATGTAAAAGCATCACTTTTTATTCTTTCCTGAATCTAAACATGAAAGAAAATCAACCTAAAATTGGCGATCTACCACAAACACATAGCTGCTAAAAAAAAAAAAAAAAAAAAAAAAACTGTAAATTCAGCAAAATTTTTGTGTGGCCTATCGTCAAAATGATGTAATTGATAGATTCATGTCTCAAAAGAATCTAAGAACCTAATTTAAGTATTAGTTTCCTGATATGAATCAATTGACTGTTTACTTGAGAAATATACTAGGGAATGTGAAACAAAATAAAATAGACAAGACATTTCCCCACCTGTCATAAAGTTTGTAGATTGTCAAAGGAGAAAAGAACTGAGAAGTTGACCTATGTGCTTTGGTAGTAATTATAAAGAAATTTATCAAAGTATGAGTTTTGTAAAGGTCCCACATAGGAAACTGAAATACAACTAATCTTTAAAGAATGGATAAATTTGTGTAAACAGAAAAAAAATTATGTTGCATTTACAAGCAAAAATACAAAGAAAAGAATATGATGTAGATGAAGAGAGAATTAAGCTCAGAACAAAGGTCATGTGTTAAGGAATAATAAAAACAACAATAGTACCAATAATAGCAAACACTTATTCTGTGCTGAGCAGTATTCTTTGTGTTTTGTATATTTACTTCTATGAGTTACATATTGTTAATCCAAGCCCAGTTTTGCAAATGAGGAAACTGAGGCAAAGAAAGATTAAGTATCTTGACCAAGGTCACAGAGTTAATAATGGTAGAGCAAGGTTTTGAACCCAGGAAATCTGGATCCAGGATGCATGTGTGGACTTCCATGCCATACAGCCCAGTGGGAAATAAGACTTGATAGGTAGTTTGGGAACAGATAATGAAGGTAAGACTAAGAACTTTCCAATTGATGCTAATCATATTGTTTCTTAACAGCAGAGAACATGGGGGGAAAACTATTTCTATTTCTAATAGGACTATTTCTAATTCACATCTTCACAGAACACATCTCCAATATTAAAACTGACTTCTCTCCTGTCTTATCTTGAAATGACCACTACTTTTAGGGACTGTTCAAAATTGTTCGGTCAAGAAGTTGAGAGCTATCTTGTGCTCTCTCAAGTCAAAGAACCAGAAAACAGTGGCACAAAGTTTAAGCAACTTGGTTGGAAACATGTAACTTTTTGCTGGATCAAAGAACAACAACAACAACAACAACAAAAATCCAAAGACTCTTGGTTTCAATACTAGATTGCACACTCTAATGCATACTTCTCTCAGAACTATAATATAATTCTATAGGCTGAAAACAACAGTGCATTTAACTGGATCTCAGCCATCTGTCTCACATCTAATGACACAATGTGGTAACCATTACACAATAATTCACAGCCTGTTGCATTTTATTGCACTTCAAGCAGATAAAAATAAATAGTGCAGATATTTTTAATAATCCTTTCTATTATCATTCAGCTCAATATACCAACCCCATTGTTTATTTGACACTTAGAGTAAATCCTGAGACCCAGAATAAAGTTAAATCACCAAAGATTACGATTCATACTTTTGCTGTTACCTCTGACCTTAATATTTAACTAGTTCTTAGGCCTGTAGTTGACTGAAACTGATGATTTTCACTACTGTTGAAAATATTAGAAGTATCATCTTCCCAAATTTCCCCATTTTAAGTCCCAGAATTAACTCTAGTTGAGTATAAAGCATTTGCATTGTCATATCAGAACTACTTTCTTGCACAACCAGGTTGAATTGCCAAGGACATTGAAAGTGCCACATTCCAGAAAAAAACTCTCAGTTCTGAGCAAACTAGGATGGCTGGTCATCCTAGTGTCCAGTACAGCTTCTAAAATGTTGGAGAAAAGAAGTAAGCATGGCTGTATATAACTATTCATTTAGCTACATATTGTTTGATGAAACAAAACTATATATGTACTGATGGTGGTGGGGGGGAACTGTCCCTTAACCTCCTGTGGAGACATTTAATCTTAGTATAAGAACTCCTCCCCTTGGAACATAAGTGAGCCTTTGCTCTAAACCTTGTTAATCAGCAATGAGAAAAGTAAAACACTTTCTAGTAATTCTTCAAGTTGTAGTAATGCTGCTAACATGCTGTGTTGGGGAAGGAAGATACTAATTTACCTGAAAATCTAACTAGCTCTTAATTAAAGCTATTTGTACACCCAGAATTTCTATATTGTAGTGCACTGGTCTATGACACAGTTTTCAGCAACTACAACAGTTTAGAAATGTTTTCTTTTATTGCAGTGCAAAACCCAGTATTAGCATTGGAGTAAAATGACTCACATTTATTATTATTCTTTGCTAAAACCTTAATTTTACTTGAAATCAAAGAAGGGGAAAAAGGGAAGCTGATATTTGAGTAAAATACTTCCTCCTCAGAGCCTTACTAAAAGGATGGCCGTTTTTTCTTGGCATACCCTCTAGTCTTAAAAATACTTAAGAAATTATCTCCAAGAGTTCCCCTTCAGAAAGCTTTAAGGGAACATTCTTCCCTCCTGTAGATACTATATTTTAAGGATAGCCAAAAATGAATGAAACAAATTTTATGCTAAAAGTATCCCCAAATATTTTGAAGACATTTGCCTTTTCTTTAAATAGAAGATGTTTGGGAGACCAATAATAAATAGAAAATGTATTTTACAATTACATCTAATCCACAAAATATAATTTTTTCTTTATAGCCACTTAGAAACCTCTAAAAAGCATCTTGAATGACTTTAATGGGGAAAAAATGCTAGTAAGGACTAGACTTTTAATCAGAATTAATAATTTATTTTATTTGCTCACTGTAATAAAGAAAAAATGACAAGAATAGTTAGTATGTTTATAAAGAAAATGAAGCTGAGGTAGTATGTTTTATTATTACAGAATTTTATTATAGAGCAAACACATTGAGATTAAAAACTTAAATTATACATCACACATTTGTAAATGTGGAACAGAAGGTATAGACAGAAAATCTGGGTTACATTAAGATTTATATGTCTAAAAGAAGATTTTAAGTTTAATATTGCTGAAGTTTTGTGATAAGCCCTTAATCTTAGAACATACAGAATATCAGCTTCCATACTTTTCCTTTGCAAAATTTCACTGCAGATGAAATAAGAAGAGGCGTTTAAAACAAAACCAAGCAAACAAACAGAAAAAGAACTGGGTGACAAGTTACTTTGGTTCTCGCATGTTCTTGCTTTCATGTATTTCACAATGAAATATATTACTAATCAAATTTAACGTTCAAGTCTTCTATCCTAGACTAACAAATTCTGTTTATAGAGAAACCATGTTTACTCTTATTGCAAAGTGTAGCATTATTCTTTCTAGGGGACCCTGTCCTGTAGTCCTTTGTGGGTACCAAAGTCCGGAAAAGAACTTCCTGTGCTAACAATAGCCAGGATGGTAAAATACATGAGCTGCTAGGTATGTATCTTCACTTTGTTATTTTTATAATGTTATATCAAGATTTTTTGGGGGGCTGGGGATGTGGCTCAAGTGGTAGCGCGCTCGCCTGGCATGCGTGTGGCCCGGGTTCGATCCTCAGCACCACATACCAACAAAGATGTTGTGTCCGCCAAGAACTAAAAAATAAATATTAAAAATTTTCTCTCTCTCTCTCTCTCTCTCTCTCTCTCTCTCTCTCCTCTCTCACTCTCTCTTTTAAAAAAAAAGATTTTTTTTGGTTTTTTTTTGTGGTTTTTTTTTTTTTTTTTTTTTTTTGCCAATCAAACGTATTAACACTGAGTCCAAAAGTGAGGGAGTTGGGATTTAAGTCTTGGCTCTGACACTAACCATCTGTATAATCTTAGGTAAGATGTTTCACCTCTCAAGACTTTGGAGTAGAAGAATCACTAGATGATTCTGTGAGAATCATTCAGTGACTTTAATTCAAAGTCAAAAGGGGATGCAATTGTTTGAACAATGTTACCTAAGATCATATCACCCAACTATTCTTGTGTCTAGTGAGAGACAGTATAGAGAAATAATTATTGATGTGGCTCTAGAATCAGATTGCCTGGATTCATATCCTTCCTCTTAGTACTTGTGTGACCTAGGACAAGTTTCTTATTTGTGTTCCCTTTTCCTAATCTGTAAAATGGGAAGGATAAAAGTACCTAGTTCACAGGGTAATTATAAAGATAAACTGAAATAACTTATGTATAACCCTGAGAGTGTTGCTTATTTATTCCTAATTCAGGCAGGAATAATTATAGAAGTATTAGCTAAGTCCTCCTCAGTTGGAGATTGGTGCAAGGACACAAGTGGAGAAGAAAGATTTATGAATGAACTAAGACACTTCTTCCTACTCTACAGTGACACTCTTTCTCCATACCCACACCCCCAGTTATTTTCCAGCTCGGTAATTCTGTAGTTCTGTATAGCATCAGAATCACTTAAATGGCTTGTTACAACACAAGTTCTTAGCCCCCAGTCCCAGAGTATCTGATTCAGTGGGTTTGGAATGGGGTTGAGAATTTATTCTTCAAACAAGTTTCCAGATGACACTGCTATTGATGTCCTGGGGATCATTCTTTGAGAAACCACTGTATTGAATAGTATCTCCCTGATTTTTTTGTAATCAAAGAACTATCAGGACCTACATGAATTGGGTGGATGCCTAAGGACATAATCTCTTATCCCATGGACTCCACAGAACAGCTTGCTAGCCTGTCTATGGCTACCAAGGTACTTAACCACACT
Source organism: Spermophilus citellus (assembly GCF_964194105.1). Taxonomy (NCBI): domain Eukaryota; kingdom Metazoa; phylum Chordata; class Mammalia; order Rodentia; family Sciuridae; genus Spermophilus; species Spermophilus citellus. Next base: position 92,023,108 of record NC_138190.1, on the reverse strand, counting down.
TTGAGAACCACTGATCTAGTAAATCACACTATGTGTTCACTTGCTTGCTATGTTCCAGCTACAATTGCTTTTTATCTATTCTTAAAAGAAGGTAAAGAACCTACCTCAGGGTCCTTGTAATTCCTATGATTTACACTTGGAAATTGATCACCTAGATCTCCATATGACTGGCTCACCTCCTCTTTCAATTCTAACCTCCTCATATTCATAAGAGATATTACATTTGTCATTGAGAACTTCATTATAGAGATCAGAAACTTATGAATCATACTTTTTATATAATGAACCCATTTTCCTTAGTCATTTTCCAGTTTACCACCTTGTTTTATTTCCTTCATATTAATTATCTGATCTGTAAACATATCATTTATTCATGAACGTATTTATTTGCTTATCTTCTTCCCCCATAGCATGTAACCGCCATGAGCTTGAAGAACTTTGCTAACAATTCTGTCCCAAACACCTAAAAGAGTGTTAGGAATAGTAAGCTCTCAATAAATATTTATTGAAGAAATGAATAAAAGGAGTAATTTGCATCAGACCCAGTATTACCACTCCAACCAGAGCAAAAGTCTAATTGTTATTCCTACCAGACTAGTAAAGACCCAGATTTTCATCCAGAAATAAGATTTTAGTCAAGTTATGTGAGGACTCTAAAAGGAAACTCACTAAAGAATGTTTCATAAGTGCAAAACATATTATTTATCTGAATATAAGTAAACTAACTTCTCAGAGTGACCTACAACAAAAAATATGCAGGATTTTGCTAGTTGCACTGCTGCATGTTAAGCCAAGGACAGAATGTTATGATGACTAGAGCAAGTTCCATCTGCAGAAAAAAACAAAGCTAGTTCACCATGTGAACTGTTCTTTTTATCAAATTATTTATTTATTCTAATTTGTTATACATGATGGCAGAATGAAATTCATTGCATATTACATAAATAGAGCACAATTTTTCAAGTCACTGGTTGTACACAAAGTATTTTCACACCATTGGTGTCTTCATACATGTACTTAGGGTGATGATGTTTAACTCATTCTACTGTCATTCCTACCCCTTTGTCCCCTCCCTTTCCCTCCCTCCCCTTTGCCCTATCTAAAGTTCCTCCATTCCTCCCATGACCCCCCCATTGCCATTAGTGAACTGTTCTTGAGTAGCAATGTTACTGATGGATTTTGTTAAGTGAATATTCAGTCTACCACCATGTTCATGAAAGAGAAGAGCTAATATCACTGGGTGACCCTGAGGAATGGGTCTCATGGTCAAACAGTTGGGAAATACTGCCCACTCCAGCTTCCTCTTAGTGATGGACAAAGCACATGGAACAGAATAAAGATTTTGAGAAGTGCTACATCAAAAAGACTTTGCACTTGTTTAACCTACATTACCCAAATTTTGATCCATCCATGTGAGCAAAACACTGAAAAAAAATTTAAGCTGGTATTCACAGCATTGATATGTTTCTTTGTTTTGTTTATAAAAACTGACAAACTCCTAGTGGCATAGCTAAATAGTTCACAAGTTCATTATGACACTAGGAATATGGACCTTGAATAAGTGGTTTGTATAAACTATTAATCTAGGATTCTAGATTAATCTTCTAGCCCTGTGACCTTCTCCCTCCCCAGTTGCCTATGCCTAATGTCTTTGAGTTCCTCCAAACCTAGTTTGTGGCTCTTTAATCAAAACTATCAAAGATAAGGAGCTGTTTTTAAAATCTCAAATAATTTGGCACAGCTTTAGGAGGGATGCATGGAGCACTGAAGAAGGAAGGCAACAGTACACTAGGCAGCCAAATCATCTGTGACACATCTGAAGCCAATGGGTGACAGATGTTGCTGTCAGACCACCCATACAATCAGATCATTTGGCTGCTCTTTTTTTTGTTCCCCAGAGAGGGTCTTATAATGAACCCACAAATGACAAATTTTAGGAGTTTTTCTCTTTAGAAAGGAACATGGTTTTCTACAAAGGAGTAGAAAAGAGTTAATCCTTTGTCACTTGTGTTTATTTCGCAAGAGGCTTTTAGCCCTTGCTGTTCTCTACAGCTCCACATGACAATAGTGCAGGACTCATTTACTTTTTTTTTTTTCCAAGGGGAAGTCTGCCTTCAAAACAGTGACATCCTGGAGGTTTTCCAGAAAGAGAGATTGCGAAAATCACACCTGTGGCACTAACAGACATCAATTTCCCTCTGGTGGTTGCCTGCCAACTTAACTCACCAAATAAACAGGGAAGGGAACTCACAATCTTTTATACACGTAGCCAGGACGTTTGCTTTTAAAGGATGAGTCAACAAATGATAAATAACACCCTTTATCAGTGGGAGATAGCTAAACCCTGAGACAATTGTAAAGATTATTTTGAGCATTGTTGGCACCTGAGGCTTGAGTTCTGGGAGTTATGCAAATTCTGCTTGAAGCTAAGGAGACTCTTATCTCAGGTCTGCCAGTGTGGTTGTATTGATGGATCTAAGGCTTTGTCTCCTGCAGAGTCACATATTCCACAGGCTAAATTGATGGGTGGGTCATTCCTTCAAATGTCTGAGGAGACTACTGTCCTGTTGTGCTATGTGGACCTTAAATATTGATTCAGAGACCAAACTCTCTGTTTTATACTCTGTTTTCCATTAATGAAATTTGTGTTATTTCCATACATAATGAACATTACATCTCAGTGGAGGAAAAGCATCATTATCTGAAAGTCACTAGGTACCCCTATGTTATTGTTTGGATGTGAGGCGTCCTTCAAAAAAGCTAATGTTAGACAATGCAGAAATGTTCAGAGGTAAAAATGATTATGGGAACTATAACCTAATCAGTAGATTAATCCATTTGCTAGATTGATAATTTGAATGCACTACTGTAGGCAGGTAGAGCATAGCTGGAGGAAGTAAGTCACTGGGGACATGCTCTTGGGGATTATATATCTTGTCCCTGGTTCCTGATGCCGTCTCTCTGCTTCTGAGCTGTGAGCAGCCATGATATTCTGACAGTCAGACCCAACAGTCAGAGAGTCAGTTGACCAAGGATTGAGACCTCTGAAACCATGAGCCCCAAATAAACTTTTCCACCTCTAAGTTGTTCTTGTCAGGTATTTTGGTCACAGTGACAAAAAAATAACACACCCTGGTTTAAGGGGGAAAAAAGATAGCTAGGATGCTGGGTTCCCTTAATCAGAACCATATGGACATTTAAATATGATTAAGAGAGAAAGGTTCAAAGATCCAGTGGTAGATATTGAGGGTTCACACCCATCATTTAACAAAGTGAACAATTGGCATGAATAAGAAAGGCCAGTACACTGCTATAGCATTATAAAGTAGATTCCAGAATTAAAGGAATTGTTAAGAACAAAAATAATAGAGAAAATAAGAAAAACTTTAATAAATAGGACAAGTTACACTGTTAAGCATGGGACATTTAGACTTGGTTTTAAAATATAGGTAGGATTTCTGCCTTCAAATAAAGGTAGAAATAAAGGGTTGGATGATCCAGATAGAGAGTATTATAAGAACAAAAGTAATGGTGGTAGGAAATGTGTGGTAGGGTATGTAAAATGTGTATGTTTAGCTGAAATATAAGTATAGGCAGGGGAGTCATTAATGACAGGTAAAGTTAGAATGATTAATTGGAGCCAAATCATGAATGGCCTTGAAAGCCAGACTAAAGAGAATCAGTAGACAATGGTGAGAAACTAAAAGTTTTTGAGGAGGTGAGTGATATCACCCTTTTAATGAATTTGAAGATGTCTCTAATAGGGGGGTGGAAGGTGATCAGAATTAATGAAACACTAAGACCACCTAGTTGGTTGTTAAATGGAATTCTATATGGAAAAATGTTGATAATCCTACACCAATTAAAATAGAACCTGAATACTTAAATGCAATGTCACTATTACCTCTTCCTGTTTAGCATCCTTTATATGGATGACTTATGAAGACCTATAGCAAAAACAAAATGCTTTGCCAGGTTAGTTTTTCAAATATAAAAGTTATCAATCATATGCAAAAAGGCAGTTTTATTTTACACATCTTACTATTTGGATCATTACTAACAGAGGGCATACAAAGAACTAAAATCAAACATCCTTACTAGACTGTGGAAGACAAATGTGATATCTTCTGAACATAAAAAAAGGAAAAAGAAATTTTTTTTTAAGACTTCAAAGCTAGCATTCTTCTGTGACCTAGGTCATGAATAAAAACAGAAAAATAGTTCTAAGTACTGCTGTCCCACTTTATTTGATAGAGAAATTTTATTTAAACTCTAAAGCTTGCTCTTGAATTAAAAAAAAGAAAAAAGGCAGGAAATGTATTTCCATTGTTGTACAGCAAAGCAGCTACACAATGCCTGAGGAAAAAAAAAGAATGACTTTAATATAAAAGTCTTGGATTCTGGCAAGCTTTGGATTATTCATACTGTTTGGTTCTGAGGGTCATAGAGGGAACCATATGTCAGCAACAGCATGCTGAATGCCAGTTTTTCAAGCCTAAACAACAAACTTCAAAATAATTACTTGGAAATTATCTTTGTCCCTTTTTCCTTATGCTTCCCAGCTGATGTCATTTTTTAATTTTCCTTTATTTCCCTTTTTCTAACTGGAAAATATGAATTATACAATGAGGAGTCAACAAAATGTACTTCCAGAATGTAATTCTTAGGATTGCAAGTTCAAAGTGATACCGCTGTTGACTGGTGACGAGTCCTTGCTTCCCCGATGTTGAAGAATAACACCAAAGAAGCAGGCCGAGGCAAGGTCAGAGTAGAAATTAGAAGTTTATTAAAGGACAGCAGAAAAGACTTCTCCCGGAGGAAGAAGGGGACCCAAGAGGTGGAATCCGTGGAAGTGCAGTTGTCTCTCCTTTTTATAGTTTTGCTGATGAAGGGGGAAGGGTTGGGACACAGGTGGGCCAAACAAGTAACCTGGGCAGGAAGGACTTCATTATCACTTCTTTGGGATGGGCTATCTCCAAATCTGTTGGGGGCTGTTATAGGGTGGACTTTGGCCTAGGGCCTTTCCGGGACTTCATTAACATTCCATTGTCCTGTATTTTCCTTGAGTCATTCTCAGCATGACCTCCATTTTAGATTTCACTCGGTATTAGACCCGATTTACCTAACTACACTGACTACCTAACTTTAAATCTGGCTTCAAAAGCCAGCCTCAGTAACTTGGTGAGGCCCTATGTAACTTAGCAAGACCCTGCCTCAGAATTTAAAAAAGTAAATAAATAAAAAGAAAAAAGGCTGGAGATGTGGCTCAGTGGTTAAGTACCCCTGGGTTCAGTCCCCAGCACCAAAACAACAACAACAAAAACAGTCATTTAAAAAGCAACGTGGTATATAAAAATTAGGATATAAAGTGAGAAAAAGAAGCATATTAGTATGTTTATTTAACAGCATCAACTTTAAGAATGAAGCATTATCATTGTCTTTTGCTTTCCTGTTATGGTTTTTAGCTCAGTAAATTTTGGCTTCCTGATTTTGTCATACTAGGAATTTTGCTGCACTCACTCATCAGATCTATTTTTGGCATCTGTATCCTGTTCTCCATCTCTAAGGGCATATTTATCAAATTCTTCAAACTGACTCAGAGTGTTTGGTGACTTCTCAGATAGGTTGGGCAACAACTATTTCACTGACTATAGTACAGGAGAACAAATAAGTCATATCCTTATTGTCTGCCAGGAGGTTAGCACTGATATGTTACTGTGTCTGTATTTTCTTCCATGCATGTGTATATTTTTAGTGTTCTTTAGAGCTTTTCTCTCAAATTATCCAATCCACACTGGCTAATGTTTTTTGAATTAAAAAGAAGCTAATTATCCTTCATAAAGGAGCAAGGGCTACTCACACTGTGACAGCAGGACCTACCCCTTATTTTGGGGTTTTCCAGTAGTGGAAATGGGTTGTGCTGAGTGTTTCCATATTTCTCTGCATGTACCCAATGTTGAAAGATGAGGTCTTTTTATTTAAAAAAATCGTAGTTGTATATGGACAGCATGCTTTTATTTTATTTGTGTATTTTTTTAATGTGGTGCTGAGGATCGAACCCAGTGCCTCCCTCATGCAAAGCAAGCACTTTGCCACTGAGCTACAGCCCCAACCCAGATGAGGTCTCTTATCCAAACAGAAATACAGTGGCATTTATTATTTTTAGTCATCTAAATTTGTTCAACAATCATTTGTGGAGCACCTAAAATATCCAATAGACTGATGTGCATGCTGTCAAGAGAATGCAGTGATGAATGGGGTATGGTTCCTGCCTTCAAGAAGCTTAGAATTTTTTCAGGGCATGGAGGAGGTTGCAGTGTAAGCTAAATATACAAATAATTATAATACAATTCAGAATATATTAACAGCAATAAATAAATGTTCTAGAGCAGGCAAATCATAAATGGTACTTGGCACAGGGAAGGATTCAGGAAGAAACAAGCAGAGGAGCTATGAAAGTGAATAGAACACATTTCAATAGACAGAGATAAAAAAGGGGATGGTTCAAGTAGAGGTAATAACATGCATAAAGACATGGAGAAAAGTTTGGAGACAGACAGGTTTCTTGATCTGATAGAACAAAGGATGTACATACTTCGGTAGAAGGTAATAAAACTGCAAGTGAGTTAAGGCCATATCATTGGGAACCTCACTCAACTGACTGAGAAATTCAGAATTTTTTCAATGATAATAAAGAAGCAATGGAAGCCTCTGAGAAGGAGAATGACTTACTGTATTCATTTATGCATCTGTTTATTTTCACCTTTCCACATTTCCAAAAGGAATTTGAGGCAACTACCAAAATTAAATACAAAATAATAAGAAAAAACATGTAAAGAGATGAAGGTTAAAAAAAATATTAAGGGCTGGGATTGTGGCTCAGCAGTATATCACTCGCCTAGCACATGTGAGGCCCTGGGTTCAATCCTCAGCACCACATAAAAAAACAAATAAACAAAATAAACATATTGTGTACAACTAAAAAATAAATATTAAAAATATGAACAAACTTAAAAAAATAAAATTGTCAGAAAACACCAGGATTGAATAGTGCACAAAAAATGGGTAAGGAAGATCTGCACAATTATTAACAATGGGGCATATAATCAGCTCTGGATCTCTAATTTGTCAAAGCAAACACCAAGATGTAATATGTGGACTATTATGTTATTCAGCTTTCCATTACTATAACAAATACCTGGGATAAATCAGCCTATAAAGAAAAAAAGGTTTATTTTGGCTAATGGCTTTGGACTTTCCATTCTGTGACTGGTTGTTTTCATTGCTTTGGGCCTGTGGGTGTGTCACATGGTGGGAGCCAAACCATTCACTTCATGATGGAGATACAAAAAAGAGAGAAAGAAGAGGGCCACGGTTCTATAATCCCTTCAAGGGCACACCCCCCCCCCCCAATGACCTAAAACTTCCCATTAGGCCCCACTTCTTAATGTTTCTACCATCTCCCAATAGTACCAAGCTGGAGACATTACAGATCCAAACTACAGCAGCATTGAAGGTTAATTTTTGGTATCAGCTACATGGGATCAAGGAATTCCTTGAAACCTATGTGAATCTGAGTGAACTAGGTGAGAAAGAACTGCCCTCAATGTGGATGAGCATCATCTACTCAACTCAGAAAACAAATACAGAAGTCTAGTTGGTATCTTCCCTGAGAGCTGGTACATGTTCATCTACATATGGCCCTGGTCATTACAAGTCCAGCTTCTCCAGGCTCCAGACTCTAGGATTTGTAGCGGCAGCCCCCTTCTCTAAGTTCTCAGGCTTTTGGTCTTGAAATGAGAGTTACATCATCAGCTCCCTGGTTCTGAGGCCTTCAGACTTGGAATGAGCCTCACTACCAGCCTCCCTGGGTCTCCAGCTTGCACATCACTTATCATGTCCTTTCTCAGTCCCCATAATCTTTTGAGCCAATTCCCAATAAATCCTCTTCCACATAACTGTATAAACATCCTATTGTTTCTCTCTGGAGAACCCTCACTAATACATGGCCTGGTGACCTAATCAAAATTGCACTTTTCTAAGGTCAGTCCAGCAATGACATGAAGTGGGGATAGGAGAAGGGATAATGTAGGAGGAGAGTAGTCTGTTCAGAAAGTTATTAGAGTGGCAAGGACCTTGACAAGGGTGAGGACAAGAGATTTTCAAATGGCATCTAGTTTCCTTTAACAGAAGTCTGGCAAAGAGGATAAGCTATTGCTCCAGTATCTCTATGGTCCCAAACATGTTGCAAATGACAAATCCCAAAGATGTACAAAACTCATTTGGTGCTATTTTCTGTCTGCTAGAGGTGTTTTCCTTGGGGTGTGTGTGTTGCACAATTAATTTCTTTCAAGAGATTCTTCCCTGAGTATCCCCAGGCAGCTGGTAGGTTAAAGTCCTCTGTGTCCTCTGTGTACAACAATGACATCTTTAACTGTTACTCTGTGTGGTACCTTTCAGAGTGTACTACCCTTGTGCAGTCTGAACACTAGTAAGCCATTTAAGAATAAATGTTCAGTTAATAACTGGTTTCTTTCCAAATAAATAAAGAATATGCTTTTTTCCTCCTTTTTGTGTGTTCACTTTCAGTATGAAGATATGTGATGCTAGCAGCAGGGAAAAGAGATGGCTTGCAAAGGCAACTACAGCTCCAAAATCAAAAAAAGGGAGTCAAAGTAGTATGGATAGATAGAGATTCATTTCATTTTAGAATGCCTGGCCAAGGCAGCAAGATCTATTTGAATAACAACAGTTGTGTCCTGTGGTGAAAATAAGCTACTCCCTGCTGGGTCTAAATTATTCAGAAGCAGGGGTAAGTAGGGAGGGGGAGTAATTATCTCTACCAATGGGGCACATTAACCTTTTTAAGCAACATGTATCATTTTAGGTGTGTGCTTATGCACTGGCACACAAATAAGGACGTGTGTATATATAGATATACACATATGTATGTTTTAATGTGTATTCTATATTTTCAATGACATTTTAATAATAACATAGCTACAAAAAGGATTCTCTATTAATTCACCTTCACCTTCTTCCTGAATCACTCCATGATTCCATTCTTCATTCCTTTCTTCCTACCGTTTGCCCTTCTGAGTAAGCCTACAAAAGGACTAGCTATCAAACACTTCTAGTATCCTGGTAGCTTTTTATTTCTGGTTAGCCATGGCTCAGATGCTTTTTAAAAATTTAATTGAATTTTATTTCATTTTTATGTAATCTGAGAAAGAGAGAATGAGAGAGAGAAAACAAGATAGAAAGAAGCTTATGTGTAAGTTATCCAGCATAACACTGAAGCAGTAATTCTCAAAATTCAGCATAATCAGAATCAGCTGGGAGAGCCTGTGACAGCATGGACTTCTGGGCCCACCCCCAAGTTTCCTATTCAGGGGATTTGGATGAGACCCAAATGTGCATTTCTAACATGATCCTGGATGATGTTTATGCCAGTGGCTTTAAGATCATACTTAAATGCTATTGCACTAAAGTATTACTAATAATGTTAAAAATTAATGAACTACAGCTACATGATAAATTTCAGAATCATAACTCCAGGTGAGAGAATAAGTTACTCAAGACCACATGTAGTACATTAGCATTCTTTTTTTTTTTTTTTGGATACTGGGGAATTGAACCCAGGGACACTCAGCCACTCAGCTACATTCCCAGCTCTTTTATTTTATTTTATTTTTTTAATTTTGAGGTTTTAAGCCAAATTTCTTAAGGCCTCACTAAGTTGCCAAGGCTGGCCTCAAATTTGCGCTCTTCAACCCTCAGCAATTCGAGTCAATGGGATTTAAGGTATGTGCCACTGTACCTGGCCATTAGCTTTTTTAAATGTTCCAATGTTTCTTATTCTCATTTCTGCTTGATGATTTCCCCCAGAAAAACCTTTATATTTTCACAAGTAAAATACTAAAAGTGTATCACAAAATTCCTTCCAAGGATCTCAAAACACAACACACTCTCTTATCTAATCTAAAGTTTTAGGGTTAGTAGGAAATGTTTTCTAATATCTTTTAACAAATAAGAAATGTGAGGTATGGAAAGAAATCATCTAAGGGTAAGTATTGTTGGAAAACTTCAGGATTCTTGGAGACTTTTATTGAAAGCAATTAATTTTAAGTTCACACTCAGTGCCATAGCATAATACAGTAAATGTTCTGCACCTATGGCCCCAATCCCTGTTGTGCTCCCTCCTTATAACCCCGATTGGGACGAGGACAACCCCAGAAGGCAGAAATGGACCGAGTCCGGCGGGAGACGTCGGGGTTAAAAGAATTCACAGGACACCAAGGTTCTTCATCCAGGGAGAGTCTCTGACTTTATTATCTCAGCTCATACTTATATATTTCTTTCAGACAGAATGGAAAGTTACTGGTAGGCGGAAGCAAGGACGGAGGGGGGCAGGTGGTCCTTGTCGACTCATACTAAGCCTTCAACCAGGAACCTTATCAGACCCAAGCAGGTCAGGACGTTCCCACATAACCGTTATAGGCTGAATAATATGGAAACAGACACCACAAATCTTTCAAGGCCTTGGGAGCTGGCCTCTTTGGCGTGCACACAAGAAACCAGGGCTGGCACCAAGCCCCGGGGGCCAGGGGGAATCCGAGCCAGCAGTTCCCCCTCTTTTGTTTGTTGCACGTCAAAGGGAATCAAGTAGCCCCTGTCTTAGGTCGTTCACTGCCCTTACAGTGCTTACCCGTCTCTGGGGAGGCCCCATTCCCCTGTCTTAGGTTGCAGTGTAAGCGTGAAAGTTGCCCGTCTCTGGGTACTACAAGATCAGCTCATTGTTGCCAAGGCATTAAGTGGTAGCGATCCAGCCAGTCATTATTAGGTCTTTAATTGGTTCCGGTTCAACAAGGCATAGAGTCAGAGGAGAGGAATAGTAAAATAAAGAAGAAAGAGGGTGAAAGGAGGAAGGCATGAAGCAGGGATCATTGTAGAAAAATCATCTTCGAATCGGTCGGAGACAAACTTCAGCAAAATCATCCTTGGTTTGTAGGCGTTGATAATGGACCTGTATTGGCTTAGAAGTCAGAATGTTAATTTGATCTTTAATAAATTGTGTCATTCTCTTGACAAGGCAGGGGCCTATAGCAACTATAAGGAGGAGACCGAAAAGCGGTCCCATATTGTGAGTGGCGGCATCTGCTTTAGCATTGCCTTCCGCCAGAGGCCCAGGAAGCTCTGAATGTCCTCGGATATGTCCAATGAATAAAGGATCTCGTCTAGCCCAAACAAGAAGCTGAACCGTTTGTAATTGTTCCATGATAGTAGATTGCCTGCCAATAGGAGAGGTGGATTCCAGTCTTTGCTCTATTGTGGGCAATTTAATTTGTTTCTTTGGGTCTGTTTCCTCACCAACAAAATAACATTGATGGTTTTGAGGGGTTTTTGTTGTTGATATAAGTTTTTTTTTTCCTTGTGATGCTGGGGATCAAACTCAGACATTGATGGTTTTAAAACTACTCAAAGGAATCCTGAGCATTTCTCAGAGATGCTTCTAGAACTGCATTTGGCAATGAGAAGAATAAGCAGGGGGAAAACAGGAAACATTTAACATTTGAGGCTGTCAGACTGGTTTCTGTCCATCTCTTTTAGCTGAGTGGTTAAACTTTTACCTCATTTATATATGCTAAACTTCTGCAAAAGAGTTCATTGGGAGAAATGGTTCACTGACAAAAAAAAAAAAAAAAAGTTTGAAAACCATAGAATTAAGTGATTTGTATGGGCCTCTCCAGTTCTTCTGGCTTCTGTTTTTGGTACCAGGGATTGAAGATTGAACCCAAGGGTAATTAACCACTGAGTCACATACCCAGCCCTTTTTTGGTTTTTTATTTTGAGACAGGATTTCACTAAGTTGCTTAGGGCTTGACTAAATTGCTAAGGTTGACTTTGAATTCACAATCCTCCTGCCTCAGCCTCCTGAGCCACTTGGATTACAGGTGTGTAACACCTTGCTCAGCTTTATTGGCTCTTTCTCTTCCAAACCTTTACAACCTTTCTCAAAGCAACCCACCACTGCCACCAAATCCTCTTATCTTATCCTTGCCTTTTCATTAGAGGGAATTGAAATATCAGCCCTCAATGTCCCAATTCAATACCCCCAATTTTTTTTAAGATATGTATTTTTTTTTTTTTTTTTTAGTTTAGGTGAACACATTATGCGGTGCTGAGGACTGACCTAGTGCCTCACATGTGCTATATGAGCACTCTACCACTAAGTCACAGCCACAGCCCTACCCAAAATATTTTTATTACTTTATCCTCACTATATTTAATGCAATCGCTGAATAAAAGGTCTCACTACTCAGCTTTAGCTTCCAGACAAATTCTTCTACCATGCTTTCCACCCTGTTCCTTCAATGCTTTAGACCTTGCTTATTTGGTATTCTCTTTTTCTTTTCTTTCCCTCTTTCTTTTCATCTTTCTTTCTTTCCCTCTTTCTCCCCCCCCTCTCTTTTTTCTCTCTTTACTCCTCTCCCCAGCCCCAACTTTCTCTCTCTCATTTTCAAGATACGAACCCCTCTCCTTCCCTTTCCAGGTTAAGTTCCTTAAAACCAATAATGTGAAAGTATGTTTTAGTCAGCTTTTTGCTGCTGTGATTAAAAGATCCAACAAGAACAATTTTATAGGAGGGCAAGTTTATTTGGCGGCTCACAGTTTCAGCGATCTTAGTCCATAGTCAGCTAGCTCCATTAGTCAAGGCCTGGTATGAGACAGAACATCATGGTGGAAGAGTGTGGCAGAAGAAAGAAGCTGGGAACATAGCACCAGGATGCAGAAAGAGAGAATACCCTCAGCCAGTTACAAAATGTATACCCCAAAGCCAGGCTCCCAATGACCCACCTCCTCTAGCCACACCCTACCTGCCTTCAGTTACCACTTAGTTAATCCTATTAAGGGATTAATTCACCATTGTGTTAAGGCTCTTATAACCCAATCATTTCTCCTCTAAACTATTTTGCATTTTCTCACACATGAGCTTTTTGGAGACCCTCATATGTAAACCATAACAAATTATTTCTTTTCTTTCTTCTTTTTTTCTATTTCATCACTCTTCAATTGTGCTCTGGCAAAATCTCCCTTCAAAGATCTTTTAGTCATTATTTTAGGTCAGCTCAGCACCCTTGGCAGCTCCCTTCTACCCTCCACCTTAGATGCAGATGTCCTGTGAAAGGCCCTGGTGGTTATGCCTCAGCACTCAAGAAACCTACCCCCCACCACACACACACACACACACATCCTGTCACTGGCACCATGACACTCCAACCTGCTGTTCATGGTTTATCAGAATCATTTTCTCACATCCGGACTCTCTCTCTGCCTAGCCCCTTCAAAAGGACCATTTAGCAGGAGTTGTCTGAGATGCTTATTATGTCAATTTCATAATTTGACACTGCTTCTCAGATCACTTTAAGCTCCATGCTCTGCAGCCTTTGGAACATGTTATCCCAAACCTATGCATTCACTGAAGACATTTAAGCAGTGAGGATGCTGGTTTCTGGTTTGCTCTGAGGTGGCCTGGAGCGTAGATCTAAAAAGCTTTTATAGTTGAGCGTGTGGTCATTCCCTGTAATCCCAGCAACTAGGGAGGCTGAGGCAGGAGGATCACAAATTCAAGGCCAGCCTCGGCAACTTAGTGAGGCCCTAAGCAATTTAGCAAGACTCTGTCTCTAAATAAAATATAAAAAGGGCTGGGGATGTGGCTCAGTGATTAAGTGCCCCTGGGTTCAATCCCTGGTACCATACACCAAAAAAGCTTTTGTATCTTCTCATGCTGCAAATTATCCCTAGGTGATTTTATTCTGTTGTGATTTCAGCTACAACTTATGTGTTCATAATTTTCGGGGTTCTTTCCTGATATTCAGAACTGTGTATGCTGGCTACCAGCAAGATATTGACTTTTGTGTATCCGATAACTCAGACTCAATATATCCAAACTAAAGTCATCATTTCCGCTTTAATACTAGATCCTCCTGATTTCCCTTTATCAGCAAATGACACTCTCCTCTAGTCTGTCATCCACATTAATGCGAGAATGGCTCTTATAATAAAGCAGAGTGAAAAAGTATAGGTACACAGATGACTTAGAATTGAGATCGTAGATATATCTATGTCCCCTGTAGATATATCTGTGTCCCCTGTCTATGCTGTTCATCCTCCTAAATCCTCATAATCAAGGTGGGAGTTTAAGCTAATTAATCAGTGAAGTCACTAAATCCTTCTCACTTACTTTGTATAATAATAAAGCTATTTAGTAGCTATCTTTTAATACCTTTTACCCTGAGAAATAAAATCATGCAGTAACCAAAAATTTCTTATTGAAAATTTTCTCTCAGGAATGAATGTTGAGATATAACTCATAAATTATAAACAAGTGATGATTGGTTTGAATAGTAAGCAAAAGACACTGAATATCTCTCAGCATAGCTATCTATGAAGTTCTTTAAACGTACACCTCGGACAACTACCATCTCTTCCAGAAAAAGAACCAAGACCTTAAATGATAACATGTTAGATCAATGTCACTGATGCTTTTTCCAAACCCTCATCTACTGTTGATTATTCTATTTTTAAAAATATTTATTGGGCTGGGGATGTAACTCAGTAGTAGAGCACTTGCCTAGCATGTACAAGGACCTGGGTTCGTTCGTTCTTTCTTTCTTTCTTTCTTTCTTTCTTTCTTTCTTTCTTTCTTTCTTTCTTTCTTTCTTTCTTTCTTCCTTTCTTCCTTTCTCTCTCTCTTTCTTTCTTTCTATCTATACACACACACTCTCTATCTATATATTCTCTCTCTCTCTCTCTCTCTCTCTAGAGAGAGAGAGAGAGCACACCTGAAGTGAGTCCCTACAAGGGTACATCTTTTTTCAAGCAACCCCCATGTGCTAGTTCCAGCTCCCACTGAGCTGAGCTGTAGTTAATTTCTTCCTCTTGTCCTTTCAGGTCAAGTTTCAATATACCTTGTTTATTCCTTTGTCCCTGTCTAAACTGCTGTAAGTAATCCTTCCTTAAATTGTTTTTAGTTGAACTATCTACAGTGATTCCTGTTTCCTGATAAGACCTTGACCTGATACATTCATAGAAATCAGAGACCTCAAATCCTACTGTGACAGCATGGCAGAGCAAGAAAAGAGGCAACATCAAACACATACTGTAGAATAATACAGAGTAATATGTACAACGAAGAACACAAAATGAAGCAAGATAAGAGTAATTGGAATGAGGCAGTTGGAGGAAGAATGTTTTAACAGACCATAGAAAGGAAACATACTTAAAGAAGTAATGTTTTAATACAGGGCTGAAGGAAATGATAGGATTAATCATGTGGGCATATGGAACATTGAGAACAGAGGAAACAGTGCAAAGCCCATGAGGTAGAAAATTACTTTGTAGGTTTCAGAAACAGCTAGAACATCAGTATGGCTACTTGATTATATTGACTTTATTTATATTCATTACTTTTAAAATTTTCATTGATCATCTTTTATGTTTCAAGCACCATTCTGGAGAATGGAGATGACTGCCATAGTTTCTGTGCTTATGGGGATAGCCGAGATCATAAAGAAATCCATTTTTTTTTTCTGCTACAAGTACAACTCAAGATCCTCTCATTCATTAATTTATATGTTCAATACAGTCTTGGGCTACTAAAATGCTTAAAGACAGTTATCAATAACAAAAATTAATTTTTTCATTTTATTTTTATTTGTTCTTTTTAGATATATATCACAGTAGAATGTATTGTGACATATTATATATACATGGAGTATAACTTATTCTAATTAATATCCCATTCTTATAGTTGAAAATTATGTAGAATTTCACCAGTCATGTATTCATATATGAACATAGAAAAATTATGCCTGATTCATTCTACTGTCTTTCCTACTCCTATCCTACACTTCCCTTCATTTCCCTTTGTCTAATCTAATGAACTTCTATTCTTCTCTTCCCCTTGTTATTGTGTTTTAGCATCAGCATAGCAGAAAGAACATTCAGCCTTTGGTTTTGGGGATTGGCTTACTTCACTTAGCATGACAGTCTCAAGTTCCTTCTGTTTACCGGCAAATACCACAATTTTATTCTTCTTTATGGCAGACTAATATTCCATTGTGTATATATACACCACATTTTCTTTATACATTCATCTGTTGAAGGGCATCTAGTTTGGTTCCATAGTTCAGCTATTGTGAATTGAGCTGCTATAAACATTCACATGGCTGTGTCCCTGTAGTATGCTTATTTTAAGTCCTTTGGGTATAAACCATGGAATGGGATAACTGGGTCATATGTTGGTTCCATTCCAGGAGGAAAATAAGTATTTACAGCTATTTTAAAATAAAACTGCTACCCTCTGATAGCAAAGTATATACAGTATTGGTAACCAGCCATGTTTGGAAAGAAGAAAAAAAATTGGACAATGTCAGAGAACTGAAATTTTTTAAAGAAGAAAATGGAGGTTATCTCTTAGAGAACTAAAGTTTTTTTTTATGATAAAGTACAAGCGAAATAAAAGAAATAAAGAAGTCTCAGTAAAGAAATATTAAAATCATATACATGTCATTATATATACACATATACATATATATGTATATATAGAAAGAGAGAGAAATATATATATATATATATATATATATATATATATATATATACACATACACACACACACACATATTTTATCCACAGAAAATAGTATGGGTGTCAGCCATTGGATGAACCCCTTCTTACTGTGAGTGACAAATATTTGAGGGCCATGGAATCTTCTGACTCTTGATTTCATTAAGAAAACATGCCTGTCTTGAATGAAATGGACACTGATGCATGTGAAGAAAATAGATTCATCAAGTTATTCATTCAGGCAAACACCATTTATCCAGCACCTAATGTTCCCCCTACAGACTATGGGGAATATGAAAGATAAGTGAATGAGCTACAGTCTCAGTTCTTAATACATTTACACTTGACTTGTAGAGACAAGACAAATACACAGAAAGAGTTGAAACAAATTTATATAAGGGGGGAGGGAATTAGTTCTAAAAAGCACAAATCTGAGTTATCTAGCTCCAAACAAATTTGTAGTCAGATAAATTCTATCTTTTAAAGACATCCCATTAATAATGTACTTTGGCAAAGATTAACGCATGTACTGTGTTAAGGGTTAACAGTCAGTATCATTCTCCTCAGCTATACCATGTCAAATTCCCACAAGGATATCTTTCTCTCTACTTTGAGTGAATTCTGTACAAGGTCAAGACCAGAGAAATCACCAACAGGGACTTTCAGAAACATTAAATTTATCAATACTGTTGCATGGATTCTTTAAAGAACCTTTTTTTCTGTACATTGTTCAGCAATTTATTAAATAGTTGAATATATATAATATCTGGGGTCCCAATTCTGTCTGACCAATATCTATAGTAACAGTGAATAGCAGTCAGTATTATTTATAGAGTTTCTAATTAGCTCATTCAGTTGAGTCCTGTATACTGATGCAAATGAGGTTGTTAAACAACCTGTGTTGGGGAAAGCTGCCTTCACAACACACAGAAAGTTCTACAGCAGCACATTTCAGCCACAGCCCAGCATTTACAATATTGCAGCTTTGTATTTTGTTTTTTGTCCTGTGTAGTTATTTCCTCCAAAAATGTACTTTCTGGTTATATTTTGTTTAATCTAGATATCAAACTAAATGGAAGTTTCCAAAGATCACAGAATAGATAGAGGGAAAGGTGAGAGACTGGGTTAACAGGAAAGCTAGCCAGTGATAGAATTTAAAATACATCATGGGGTGTGAGTTATCTATACATAGATAATCAGAAGCTGACTGTATCTTCCAAAATTCCTTTCATTCCTGGGCTTCAGTAGTAGCTGTGTATTTCTGTATCCTACCTGCTCTGTCCTACCCACCACAGTGAACCAAAGCAATCATTAGAGCTCTTCACTTGCATCAGAAGACACCATCACTAATTATCTGAAAAGCCTGAACCTTGTTTGGTCATAACCTCTTAGTTTAGAGATTGGTTATTTACCACTTTTTAGACATGGTCCTTTTAAGATATAATATTTGTAAGCCTTCATTGCTGCATTTTCAAAGCTGTTTTAAAATAAATTCTTATCTCCATGTATCAATCCACTATTTCCAACCTATGATTTACATAATAAAAATATCAAGTTGTAGAAATGACAGAGCACCTATATAATGTCTCTACCAAGAAAAAAGAACAAAAAGGACTTCCATGCTTTTTCCTAAAGATGCCAAATAAATATTTAAGTATCCTTTGCCAATATAGGGGTTACCCAAGAACACATATGAACATATTCTAATAATTTCTGCTAAGCACCTGTAGTGTATATAGCAGGGTTTTTTGTATAGAAGATGCAAAACATAAGAATCCCTATTTTTCACAAGATTATTATTTAGAATGAGATCTAAGATAGACATATGTAAAGTAAAAGAATAAAAATAAGTCTAATAGCACACTCAAAATTATATATGAATGCCACAGAATACAAGGGAGAAATCAACTGAGACAAAGATAATCAGGGGAAAGTCCCTTAAGCAGATGACTGTTAAAATGGCTTATTCCTTATTTGTCCACACAATTTTTGAAAAAGTAAACTTTCAGCTTGTTATAATTTGGGAACTGGATGAAAACAACTGAATCTGTTCTTTTATAAGACAAAAGATGAGCAGAAGAGATCTATCACCTCAGCAGGGGGAAGAAAAACTACATTTCATCCTGAGGCACCCCCCTCTTCTCCAGAATATGATTCATATCATCACCACTGAATAGTTTGTTCTGCCTTGCATTGTTCTACCAAATAATGGAGCAAGATGATAAAGCATTTCATCTGAGGATGCAAAACAGTGACAGGTTAGATTATACATTGAGGTTAGTAGGATACAAATGTGGTTGCCTAGGGTACCCTTTTCAGGAAAAGAAAACTGATGATCCTTTATATTTCTTGTAGGAAGCAGCAATTTTGAACACATAAGTCTTAGCTAGCCCTAGTCAAAAGACACAGGGTCCCATTATTAAAAAAAAAGTTTTTTTTTGCCCAGCTCTTCTGGGGTCTATTAACCAAGAAGATTCATCTCTGGCCTCAGCACACTGCTCTCTTTTGAAGGTCTTTGAAAAATGATTCTACACAATGTTCTTGACTTTTCACAGAGCAAAAAGTCACGTAGCTGATTCAACCAACCATCTAATAATTAGAACTGACCTGTTCATCAATATAAGATATGATTATGTCCAAAGAAATAGTTACCTTTCCAACAAACAGTGACAATCCTAGTTTATTTGAAATCAGAAACATAAATCTGCCATCCTTGGGATTACAGCATGATTTTTCTTTGCTCTGTCTTCATCCAGAGCCAGATTTCCCAAATTTAGAGAGAAGCTTAGACTCTGAGCCAAAATATTGTTTTTGAATTGCCAGAAGCTGCCTGTTAATTTCTCCCATGTTCTGATAAATTCAATTAAAAGCTGAAGCTTAAATCAAATTAAAATGACTTGCTTCGTTATCAAACATCCAGCCATCCAGCTGTTCACAATATTAACGTTAATACATTTCATGTACAATACTATTTTCTAATGTTCTCTGTAGGTTCCATCATGTCAGTAGCCAATTAATTACTTGTTATGTCTGTGCTTATGGCAGCCAGGCTTCCTGTTTCCACTATTTCTTCCGTTCTCACAAAGCCCTACAACACTTAAATCCTGACATTCGTAAATCATAACTAAATGCAATTTCCTTTCTTTTCTATTCCCTGGAAAAAGGTCTTATACTAGAAGGGAGAGACATCTAACATCTCTAAAAACTTCAATAGAATTCTGCTCCATTATCAAACATTATGATCATAATCCATCTACCAGTATATGTCTACCATGGCAGATATTCAGCATTATGACAAAAAGTGAACTACCAAATGTGAATGATGGAGATGGTAAGGCAAGCGGCTTCCTTTAGCTGAAGATTTAAAGGATTTCAATATGATTGCATCGGTATTTGTTTTTATTTTCAAAATGATTAAAAATAAGTGCTTTGATTGATATCCAAGTCTACCTAGAAGGTAGGATCATCCCATTTAGTCCATATGCATTACTGATGCATGTTTAAGTGCTATTATTGAGATGCACTCATGTAGATAAGAATAAAAAAGGAATGAAATATTTACCAAACAACCAACAAACCAAATTTCATAATCAGCAAAATTCAATAAGGTTAAAAAAAGTGTTTCTTAGAAAGTAGATTCAATTTCAACTACTTCTCTTCAGAATAATCCCTTCTTGAATTGCTGAATTTCTGGAGCTTGGTGAATCACCTGAGTCTTTATGAACATGTCTTGGAACTTAATGCTATCTTTATTAACTGTTTCAGATTAACAAATACTATTCCTGCCCCAACAACTACATACCTACAGATATTTTACCAGCCTCAAGCACTACTTGTTTACCTGTCTAAATGTTATGCCCATTCCAAACCACCCATATATATACTCACACTTAACAGAGAACAAATTTGCCAGAGGAAGAAACAGATATTTCAGGCAATGGGAAGAGCATGAGCAGAGGCATGAAGCACATGGTATCAAGCAATATGCAGATAACTACAATCATTACCAGAAGAGGAAGTGCAAGTTAAAGAGTCAAGGGAAGGGCATCTTCTTTACTTTTAGTTATGTGCCACATGAACAAAAATGCAAGTTACATGAATATTTTATGGATGGGGTCAGTAAGTCAACAAACCCATTGATGCCACATGTGTATTCATAATGACTGATATCTGACTTACCTGAATGTGAAATTTTATCCATATTGCCCTTTCATCAATAAACTTGCATAACATCCCAGTTTTAATATGCAATATCAGTATTACTAAATTTATGAGATCAAAATGACATTAATCAGTTACACGCTTCTTTTACCATTTATTAATGACCCACACTTTCTGATATGTTTCTCAAAATGAAAACTATAGACACCTATATCAGAAACCTCACTTGATGCTTATTAAAATGTAGACTCCTAGAATTCAACTCAGATTTGCTGGATCAGAGTAGAGCCCAGAGCCTGCACTTTGAAAATTATCCTTAGCTGACTCTGATGCAAAACAAAGTCTAGCCATTTCACTAGCATGATACCTGTCTGTGGTGAGTCATACAAGATTAACTGCTAAGGGAAATTTAGGGCATACTGGCTCAGGACTGGCTGAAAGCTGTGTCAGTGTTTGCCAAGGAATTAATATTCCTGAGAATATTCATATGAGAATATGAGAAGAAGCTCTGCCTGCTGGAGATGCTCTAGAAAAATATTTCTGTGGTTAAATAAACTGTGATACTAGCAAATGGTAGATCCCTCTTATTATATTTATGTAATATGAAAATTTACATAGTAAAGGTTCTGAAAAGTTCTGCATTAAAATAAAAACTTGTTTGAATGCAGCATTTCTGGATTCTTTTTTTGGTGGAGATGCTAGGGATTGAATCCAGGGGCCCTTTACCACTGAGCTACATCCACAATCCCCTTTTTTGTTGTTGTTGGTGGTGTTCTTTTCAGATATATATGACAGTAGATTGTATTTTGATATATTATACATATATTCTCCCTAATCCTTTTTATTTTATTTTTTTATTTTGAGACAGTGTCTCACAAAGTTGCTGAGGCTGGCCTTGGATTTGTGATCATCCTGTCTCAGCCTTCAGAGTCACTGGGATTACAGTTCTGTGTCATCATGCTGGAGTTAACACATTTTCAAAACTTACTGGAAATCTTTTATTCTCATAAAATTATTAGCAAACTATGGAATGTGTACATAAAGGTACTTGGAAAAAAGTGCTCTGGAGTTTCATTGTTAAATATGGTATTAGCAATTATTTATCAGATTATCAATTTATTTTTCCAGTTTAGTTTTTTATTTTATTTTATTTTATTTATTTATTTATTTTGCTGTACTAGGGATTGAACCCACGACCTGGCACATTCTAAGCAAATGTTTTCTACCACTGAGCTATATCCCTAGCCTTTTACAAATTTTATTTTGAAACAAGGTCTGTACGTTATCCAGGCTGACCTGGAACTTGGGATCCTCCTGCTTCAGACTCCCTTGTAGCTGAGATTATGGGCATGTTCCCAGCACCCAGCTAGTATTTGTTTTTAAGTCAGGAATATATGCAACAGAGCAACTGATTGTGGCCACCTTTAGAAGTTATAGTTCAGATTCTGTTTTCAATGATTTTCTCATTAGCACGACATCTCTCTCCTTGTTACACATATAATGAACTCTCCATTGTTTGGCAGCAGATTTACTGCAGTGTGGAGTTATTTGTGAGATTCAGATCACATCTTCATCTCATACTCAGACTGCTTAGCAGCCCCCAAGCCAAGATGCTTGGAAACACACTAAGGACATCTGAATCTGTCTGCTTCAATTTTATCCAAGCAGCTTTCCTTCTTTCTATTTACAAATTACAGTCAAGAGAACAAACCTTCATCTTTATGGAGATCATGTTTCCAGAAGTTACAATTTAGTGTATTTGTGTACAACTCACCTGACCCTATTTATAGCACTCATACCTGTTTCTCCATAACTTTTCCTAGAATGTTGGGAACCCCTAACTTCTCTAAAGAGTTTTAAATAAAATCAAGCCCATTTAGGAAAGCATGGACTTGGAATATTTTTGAAGCTGGAAGTATGTGCAATACAGGCAGTAACAATATAAGGTAGAAATCATTTGCTTTAAAGACAGTATCAAATATTATAGAATGTCCCATTGTGAAAAGCAGTTTAGCACAGAATTAGCAATCAAGGCGTTTTGCCAGCCTCCTTAGCAGCTGTTAAAACTTGTTTGGAATCTTAGTATGAGAAAAGCTGCAGCAACTGTAAACTACAGTGGTTCATCTGAAATACATTTAGGGTTATGAAAAGGCAAAACATCTGCAAAGGAAAGAAAGCACAAGGGGGGGGTGGGTGGAAGGGCAAGTTAGTAAAGTTTCCCAGAATTATCTTAGGGCCTGTCAGGGAAGGTTTAAAAAAAAAAAGTTTTCCCCAACAGCTGCCAGAGACAGAATTGGAGCTGCCAAGAGTTAAAGGAATCAAACAAAGGGTAGAAAGACCCGAGGGATTTCTATCTTGTAGTGTCCGAGTACGGAAATACACTGGGGTGTAGACAGGCATTAACCTTCTAAGTAGAGGAATATATGAAGAAACCAGATGGGCTAGGCCACATAGATGATCAGCATAGTCTATGCACAAGTAAGAACATATATTCATTACATATTGTGTGAAGTTCTCATTGCAGTAATTCCAAAAGAACAGCTTTTTAAAAAATTTTTTACTTTTGTTTTTTGTTTTAGTTGTCAATGGACCTTTATTTTATTCATTTATTTATATGGGGTGCTAAGAATCCAATCCAGTGCCTCACACATGCCAGGCAAGCACTCTACCACTGAACCACAACCCCAGCCCCGGCAAAGAATAACTTCTAAGCAGAAACTTTAGACGGGATAAAACTGAATTTAACATGTGCTAATAAATCAGGAAGTTGATCAGTCAGAGTCAAAACTGTGTTTTTAAAAGGAAATGGAAAATATGAGGGCAAAGTCCAAGAAGATGGTATAGAGAATTCCAAACAATTAATACTAGTAAAGAATAATAATAAAGAGAGACATAGACAAGGTGTAGAGGCAGGGAAGGTGGCAGAGTGGCTCCTTGTCTAAGTGGCCATATTTATTTATATAATAGGCTACATTAGGTCATTAGCACCATAACCATATTACTGTTTAGCATATCAATAAGGTTGCTTATTCTATAGTTTACATTTTATAGTTACAATATATAATCTTAGGAACTTTATGCAGTTCTCAAGAAAGTCCATTGTCTGAAGTTACTGATAGGTGGCATCTCCAGGAACACCAGAACTTGGTGAAACATTGTAGTTATTAGCAAACAAGTTCTATTCCCAGGAGCTATGTGCCTGTAATCAAGATTGAGGCTTGATGAGGCTCTAACACAGAGGCTGAAATACCAGCTAGACACAGCACATATGTTACCTATATTATTAGATCCTAAGAGAGATTATAGGACATTCTAAGGGTGGGAAACAGGGTGCCTGTTACCCCTGGGAGTTTTCTCACCAGGGGAATGCTTCCCTGTACATTTCCACAGTCAGAATCCCTACAAATACTGGTAGATTGACACACATTTGAGTCAAGTTCACAATAAATTCAGGAAAGTGAATTCAGGAATTTTAGAATACATCAACTATTATCAATGGGTTATTTTTTGCTTCAGTTTATATTGGCCAAATGATTTATCTTCTCTCACTCCTTTTTTTAAATAATCTTCTAAGTCATTCATGGGCCAAATACATGAAAAATGGAAATATCCTGAGATTTATGTAGAAAACTTTCACAATAAAATGTAAATCTTTGTTGATTATCTTTCCATCATTAAGTGTTTAGTGGTAACTACAGACATACTGTAGAAATAATGTATAAAATGTTCAATGGATTTATTCTGTGAGGAGTTATAAATCTAAGATTGCACTGGATAGCTGCCACTGTCTTCTAAATGTATTACAAGACAGTGTTGGTAAGTGCTATGCATTTAAAGATTACTTTGTTATCAAAACAGCCAGATAACTGGATATTAGAGAGCTTGCTTAAGGCCATACTCCATAAACAAACAAAATATTTTAAGTTCCAATATAGTTCATATTACTTTCTTTACCCCACCAACCCTCAGCATTAAGGATTGAACCCAGGGGTATATTACCCCTGAGCTATATACCTACCCAACCCCCATTCCTTTTTTAATTGGTTCTTGCTAAGTAGTTGAAGCTGGTCTCAAACTTATGATCCTCCTGCCTCAGCCTCTAGAGTCACTGGAATTCAGGTACATACCACCAGCGCCCATCTGTTCATATTATTTTTTACATCTCGTTATTATATAAATCTAGAATATGAACTAAATATGTTGAGTAATAATCTTAATAAGGTGGTGATCATATGGTAGCAGGACATTTAGCAAAAAAAAAAAAAATCAGAACAAGATGAAAGTCTTTGTGTTACACATTTCTATTGTTTGTTTATAGAGAACCTTTCTTAGACATGTTAATCCTTTATCCATATTCCCATTTTCTTAACATCAGGTCCCCCACATTCCAACTTCCTCCATAGGCAGGTCAACCTATTACCATCATTTAAACTTCTCATAATTATTTTTATCTCTGTACCTTCCTACATGAGTTTCCCACATTATTAAATATTTTCATAATGCTTCCCCAATCAATTCCAAAATTCTCTAATTCTTTTATAATTCAGCTCAATTTTCATGTATTTATCAAGACTTCTGACTAATCCCAGCTCATATTTAACTTCCACAACTTCAAATTCCTCTAGCACTTATCAGCTGTTCATATAAAATCATGATCTTTCTTGGATATAGAAATTATTTTCTTGGAATAACAAAAAATAAGGCATGTTCTCACAAATGGATTTCAAATTTTTGAGGAAAGAGCTCAAATAATGCATTTGATCTCCTATAATATCTGCTACAGTAATGCTACCATGCAACTATGGGCATCTATTTGTGCTCTTAGCACAATACAGTGCATTATATAGAAGTAGGTAAAATATTTTCTGTGCATAGAGTAGATTATAAATAATATTTTATATACAAACGAGTCAATGAATTAATGGATTGTTTTTAGCCACCTTGTGTACCCTTCTTGGATTTGGGTATTTTTCTCCTGTGCTCTAGAATTTCCATGGAAGGGCCTCCTTTCCAACCATTTTCTTTTCAATTCACCTTCCAATGCAAACATAAAACTGTAACTCTTATCATTAAATTAACAGCATTTAATTCTAACAATTATTAGAACTTCAAGTGTGTGCCTAAGGCAAATAATAAACTCTGATCTTCAGA
The DNA here is from genome assembly GCF_964194105.1 of Spermophilus citellus. Lineage (NCBI taxonomy): Eukaryota > Metazoa > Chordata > Mammalia > Rodentia > Sciuridae > Spermophilus > Spermophilus citellus. The sequence continues at coordinate 91,997,167 of NC_138190.1, read as the reverse complement.
GCAGTATGAATACAAGGGGGCACTGAGCTAAGAGTCACTAAACTAGCCTTTATCATAAGATATTGGACAGGTCATTTGGCAACATTAGACTTGTTTTCTCACATGTTCACTCTCTCAATGCTTGTTTCACAAAGTGTTGTACATGATCCAACAACATGGGCATCACCTAGGAGCATTTTAGAAATGCAGAAATTCAGGCCCCAACCTAGACCTACTGTATTAGAGGTCTACATTTTAACAGGATCCCCAGTGGATCTATATCACATTAAAGTTTGAGAAGCACTACCCTAGACTATGAGATTTTTGAAGATGGAGACTATCTCTTTTTGCAATTGTATCCCCTACATCTATTACTAAGCCTGGCACATAGCAGCCATTCAATAATTTGTCAAAAGAATGAATTAAAATGTTTAAAAAAGGGGGAGGGTGCCCTAAGGTTGTTTGTTTCTCTGGTTCTTTCCAAGTTCAGTACTCTACAATTTTAGGTCAAGTCTGGCTTATTTCAACATACACAAAATGGGAATTACAACTAAATCTTGCTTGGCTAATATCTCTGGCTTACTTTTTTTTTTCATTTCCTCAGTGATAATGTATATGGCAATTCAAATAACAGTATTTAAAATTAAATTAATTGAAAAACACAGGAGACTAAAGGGGTGTGTGTTCTTTCTATAATCTGTATTTGTATAATCTCACTGAGATCCAGTATCTTGGCATTAAAAATGTTCAATAAATTTTTAGAAGTTAAAAAAAAAGTTATCCTGGCCAGCTGTTTTTATAGCTCCTGTCTACTAGCTGGTTTTAAATAATAACAAGAGAAAGAGAATGTATACCATTATTTACAGATGCTGTCAAAACTTGTGCACTGAATTTCTTACCCCACTTCCACTACTTGTCTCTGGCTTTCAGAGAGTTTAAATAATCTCACACCCACTCATGAGCTTCTGATTGTCCCAACTCACTTGGCTTTCAATTTTCTCTAAATATAAATTGCATGAGCTCATATCTTCTCTAATAAGACTCAGTTATTTTAGTAACATTCTAAGAACAAAAAAATGCCAAAATATTCATATTGTAATAGCATCTGCTAATATGATACTGCCACTGCAGTTTGAAAATACAGGGTTTGTTATCCAATTATCAATAATATTGAACAGGAAATATCTATATGTAGGACCACAGGGTGCTAGCTTGTAGGCATCCAAAATACATAAAGTCTTTCACTTATTTCTGAAAAATCTGGATAAATGAGCTACTTTAATTCCTAGTTTTATTTACTGAGTCCCTACACAAATGAATGTAAATGTGCTACTTGCATAATTTCTATGACCAATAATGGTATCTTTTTGAAAACCTCCAGGAAATTCTCAGTCTTTGACTTTCCCAAGTTCTAACCCCTTATCAAATGAGTGAACTGCCTACCTGTGTGGATCTGTGGGAACACCTGGTATGGTAAGCAGTGACAGCTGCTGAAGCAGAGAAATGGAAATGGGTGGGGAGGGGGAGTACAGCTTTGTAAATGTTCTACACTAAAACACCATTGCTATTTCAGAGCATATAGGGTAAAAGTCAGGATATAGCAAGAAGGTAATATTTCTGTAGGATGAAGCTTTATGTTTCTGACTCTTTTTTGTGCCCCAACACCAAATGGAATTACAAGGTTAACTATATACCTGACCCTTCTATCCTGTATGGTCTTAACATTTATAATGCAAACTCCTCAACTATTCAATGGTATTATAAATATACCCATAACTGACCTTGCTAAAAGAATGGTGAGGAATTGATCACTGATGTCAGAATGCTAATCAATCATGGATGAAAATAATGATGTTTGTTTATTACTACTAAGATTTAAGCAGAATCTCTGTTAGAATGTATAATAGCCTAAAGTTGAAAACCTTACAAGGGAAGAGACATGACCCAGATTGCCACAAATGAATTTGAAAGCTGACTAAAAAGCAAACCATCTAATTCCACACATAGCACTATTTGTACATTTTGAATCTGTTAATATCTTAGTTCAGTTTATTTAATGGAATACCATAGACTGAGTCATTTAAGCGGCACACATTTATTTCTCATGGTCTGGAAGCCGGCAGAGTCCAAGAACAGAGTGCCAGCATAGTCAATTCTGTGGAGGGCCCACATTCTGGTTTGTAATCAGCGATTTTCTGGTTGTATCCTCACACAGCAGAAAGGGAAGAGGGGAAAAGATCTCACATGTCGGTCTCCCCATTTTATAAGGGCACTAATCCTAATCATGAAGGCTCTACCCTCATGATCTAATTACTTCCCAAAGGCCCTGCTTTCAAATGCCATCACATTGGGATTAGGGTTTTAACATATGAATTTGGGGTGAGAAGACACAAACATTCAGTCCATTGCAGTTGATAATGAATATAAACAGAATGATTTAAGAATCCAACTTCCTTCTTTCTATACTTATAATATTCTTGAGACACACACACAAATCCAGCAGCTTAAAAACTCCAGTCACTCACAAAGGAAACATTATTAGCTGCTCTCAGTCATTTGACTGCATTTTCCTGAAAAGTGATTAATTTTATATGGTAGCTTAGGTCTCTGTGGCTTTCTTCCCCCCCAGAAATCAAACTCCAGAACTGACCAGTTGCCAGTGATCTTTAAAATTGCATGGCAGGCTCCAAAATCTAATTGACCCTGTTTAAGTACAATCCTGACAAGAGATACAAAACTGGATGTACTAGTTTCCTAGGACTGCTGTAAAAACTGGACCATACACTGGGTGGCTCAAAACCACAAAATCTTATTCTCTTATAGTTCTAGATGATAAAGGTCTGAAATCAAGGTACTGACAGCTGTCCTCCATTTGTGGCAGCATTACTTTTGTCTGTGCCATCATCTTCCCATGGCCACCTTCTCTCTGTCTAGATTGTCCTCTTCTTATAAGCACAACAGTCACATTGGATTAGGGTCCACCCTCATTCCATATGACCTCATCTGAATCTGGTTATACCTACAAATACCCTATTTCTAAATAAGATCACACTCACAGGTACTAGGACTTTAATGTATCTTTTAGGAGGAGATAATTCAACCCACCACACTGGGCAAAATGATGTCTGGATACCCCTTTGGGTTCTATCTTTCCTTAATTCTTCTATTCAAATGTTGAGCAAGAAACCCCATTACATTCTAAATCATTAATTTTGATGTTTTATTTTAAAACACTGACTAAATATGAAACACAATAAATGTAAGCACAGAGATTTAATTTACTTTACTTTTTTTATCACTTTTTAAGTATTCTCAGGATCCTACACTGGATAAATACATATCTCGGAATTAGAATCAAGTACACAGTCATTAAAGACCAAAACCACAGATGTCACAGGCTCCATGTGGTCAATGCCTTTAAGCAGATAGTCTGCTACAATCTGTACCAACTCACACTTCCAGGTGGTGTACAAGAGAAGCCCCAGGGAGGCTGCATTGCTTCAGTGTAGCCTCAGGACAACATATATCACAGAAATCAACTTTAATTTTTTTCTTCTCTTCATTGATCCAGGTGCTTCTTAATTGCCTTCCTTCTTCCCTGTAAATTTGTCCTGGGAAGAAGTGAGTACATAACTTCTATTATTTGATGAAACGTGAATATTTACATTGATGCTAATGTTAGATGAAATCACTACCCCTACTCAGAACTGACAACCAGTTCCACTGGCAGGATTGTGTAGGGATGTCTTAAGAAAAGTACAGTGTAAGACAAGCTCTATTATAAGCCAGTGGTGTATGCTTGTAAAAGAAAATGATGAGTCAATTCACCACTGCCAAGAAGAATGCTTTTCTAGAAGCATTTTTGGAATATTTTGCTGCTGGACCTGATTAACCTAAATGCAAAATGAAATGAACAGATGGCTATGACATTTGTTATCCCATAGGGACAAATGGTGTACTGAGTTCCTTACAACTAAGCCTTTCTGGGCCTTTTAACTCACAAAACTCAGTTTATTGCTTACCCCAGACACTCAGATCAGTTATGCTCCTAGGCAGAAGAAAGTTAGGAAGCTCTAGGCCAGCCAGAAGCTGACCTGTTCAAAAATCAAGCTGCTTTGCTGGTATCCCTATGCTGTGCTATACTGTTTGTGTGTGTGTGTGTGTGTGTGTGTGTGTGTGTGTGTGTGTGTGTATGTCAAATTCCAGTATGTGGCCTAATACCTAAAATTAGATCTTGGTTTTCCTGCCTCAGCACCTAAGTCTCTGACTTAGTTTTTAGAACATGTCTCTAAGTCTAGGAATATGACTGATCATTGAATCCTAAGAGAACCTCAAATCCATCCAAAATCTCAGTTCCTATTGCTGGCTTCCTGATGCCCACAGGTTTACCTGAAGCCAGGAGCTTCTACTGAGGTCTGCACTGTCTCTCAGGACTCAATAGCAGACCTCCTTGAGACTAGGGCTGTAGCTCAGTGGTAGAGCAGTTGCCTAGCACATGTGAGGCACTGGGTTCAATTCTCAGCACCACATATAAATAATTAAAGTTATTGTGTCCATCTACAATTAAAAGAATATTTTAAAAATTAGCAGACTTCCTCGGATCCAATTTTTGAGTCTCCTATCCTATATTCTTCTGTTGATCTTCTAGTAATCAGATAGAGGGTCTGGTCTTCCTTGGTGAGACCCTTTCTAAAATCCAATTATGATTTAGGATAATAATTTTTAGAGCCATAACTCAAAATAAGCAATTGGCCAAAATATAAGCACCTTACATAAATATTAAGTGTAGTCATATATTGATTTTCTTCAGAGATCAACTGGGATATTGTGACATACATTGTCTACTAGTATTTTTTTTTGCATATTGTGCAGGTTTGGGAATTCTATGTCCTTCCAGATTATCTAGATGCTTTTTAACTCCCTTCTTTCTTCTTCCTTCTCCAATGGATAGGTTCAAGCTTATGTTTATCTGTTTATTGTGATTCTTCATTTCAAAAACTGTTTCAAGCTTAAATCTTGATGATGGCTCTGATTTATACAGGTTTCATAGTCATTCTGGAAACTTCTTTTATTTGATTATAGCTTTCAAATCTACCAGATGAAGGAACATTTACTTAATAGGAAAGCACTCATTATAAACTAAAATATGTTCCCCTAATTTTATATGTTAAAGTCCTAACCCACAGTATCTCAGAATGTATATTTTGAAATAGGGCCTTAAAAAGGTAATTAAGGGGCTGGGGATGTGGCTCAAGCAGTAGCGCGCTTGCTGGCATGCGTGCGGCCCGGGTTCGATCCTCAGCACCACATATAAACAAAGATGTTGTGTCCGCTGAAAACTAAAAAATAAATATTAAAAAAATTTCTCTCTCTCTCTCTCTCTCCTCTCTCTTAAAAAAAAGGTAATTAAGGTTAAATGAAGTCATATGGCCAGGCCATAATGCAATCTGTCCTTATAAGAAGAGGGAGAAACACCAGGAATCACACACACAGATAAAAAGGCATGTGAACTGGGCATGTGTCACATGCCTGCAATCCCAGCAATTTGGGAGGCTGAGGGGATGGGGCTCATAAGTTATAGATCAGCCTCAGAAACTTAGCGAGACCCTGTCTCAGAATTAAAAAAAAAAAGGGCTGGGGATGTGGCTCAAGCGGTAGCGCGCTCGCCTGGCATGCGTGCGGCCCGGGTTCGATCCTCAGCACCACATACCAACAAAGATGTTGTGTCCGCCGAAAACTAAAAAATAAATATTAAAAATTCTCTCTCTCTCTCTCTCTCTCTCTCTCTCTCTCTCTCTCTCTCTCTCCTCTCTCACTCTCTCTTTAAAAAAAAAAAAAAAAGAATTAAAAAAAAAAATGGGCTGGGGCTGGAGCTCAGTGGAAAAAAGGGTAAAAAGGCAGCTACCTTCCAGTACCTTGATTTTAGACTTTTCACCTCCAGGTTATGAGAAAATAAGATTCTGTGATTTTAAGCCACCAATATTTTTTTACACAGCTCTAGCAAAACGAATATACCTCCTTTAACATCACAAACCTTCATGTCAAGAACAAAGAGAGAAAAGGACTTTCTTTTAGTAAAAGGTAGGGATTGCTGAACATTTATAAACGGTCTTTTTGTCCCCCCATATTCATCAAATGTTGAAGAATAACTATGAGGTAATGATGAGGTAATGAATTGTACACAAAACAAAAACAATAAAAAAGAAGAGGCCTAAGAAGCCCGTAATCTTGTAGTATACTTAAGAATGGGAAAGACAGTAGAATGAATTGGATATAACTTTCCTAATGGGAATTTATATTCCATGTATTTATGATATGTCAAAATACATTCTACTGTCATATATAACTAAAAAGAACAAACAAAGAAAAGATTTTTAAAAAATACTAGCATTGACCCAGAAAACCTGATCTAAGCTTTGCAACTTACTCTTTGACTAATGCAACTCTTTATACTTGTATTTCCTTTATTAATCTGCTTTTCATTACTATCAAAATACCAGATGCAGGCTACTTTATAAAGAAAAGACATTTCTTTAGCTCACAGTTTGGGAGACTGGAAGTCCAAAGAGCATGGCGTTTGGACTTCCATTGGTTGCATCACATCATAGTGGGAACACATGTGCATCTCTGTGTCTGTGTGATCTCTTTTCCCTCTCCTTATAAAGCTATCAGAATTCAATCATAATAGTTCTACTCTAATATACTAATCTTATCACTTTCCAAGGCACCACCTCTGAACACCATAGTTAAATGCATTTTTCACTCTCAACACCATTAGGATAGGACTTTGGGGATTAAACTTCTACACAAGTTTGGGGATAAACCATATTCAAACCATATTATTTTCTCATATATAAAAATGGAGAAAATAATAAAATTTCCTTATAGGCTATTTACTATATTAATTGAGATAATAATGAATATAAAGGAGTTAACAGAGCACTGGCCCAATATAGGCACTCATTAAATGCAAATTATTATCATTGACAATATTCTTCTTAGTAAGCTATTAAGAACCTAGAAATTATTCAGGATATCAGGAGTACACTCACTGTTTCCCAAACCACATTTGCACTATATCTTTATACCCTCAACCCTTATATATAGCTTGCAGAATAAAGAAATGCAAAACCTAGAATGTGATCATGGCTAGGAAGCTGGTTTAAATATTTGAAAAGGCATGTGGTTTTCATTTTCCTGAAAGAAAAGTCAAAGTCTGAGTTTATATTGTCAGGCCACATATAATGACACAACCCAACTTTGGATTCTACATTAGTGGATCCAGGTGGTCAGGCATAAACCATAGCAAATCTGATCAGACAGTCACAGGTCAGCATTTGACCTTTGAAGTTCAAACTGGGTTTAAATAAAGAAACAGCAGAATTTAGGCCTGGAGATGAAGAAAAGGAGAACAGATGGGATGGTTCACATAGAAGCATGGCTGAAGTAGGACACGAAAGGTGACTGTCTGGCAGCCTGCTCTCTGTTCTGACTCACGGGTGCTTAGGGACAAGTAGGAATATACTGGATGAGGCGGTGTTCTCTACATACTGGTGACAACAGAAGAGCTTCATGATTCCCAGGGAGTCCTGAGAGTTCTAAAAGCCTCCTTACCTATTTTTACAAGGGTATATGACTCTGGGAAATTAACATATAGATATCTGTCAGTGTGTGGATCAGGTATAACAGTAGAAACTAGCCTGAGCTTCTAGATTATCTGCACTTTGACTATGGCTTTGATCTTGCTCACTGTATCCACCATGTATTTTTAAAATTTTATTTAAATTTTATATATGTGAGGTATTCATTATTTTTTAATTTTGGTGCCAAGGATTGAACCCAGGGCTGAGTCACATCACCAGCCCTTTTTTATTATTGATTTTTTAAATAAATGACAGCAGAATGCATTATAATTCATATCACACATATAGAGCACAATTTTTCATATCTCTGGTTGTATATAAAGTATATTCACACCAATCTGTGGCTTCATACATGTACTTTGGATAATGATGTCCATCACATTCCACCATCATTGCTAACCCCCTCCCCACTCCCTTCCCCTCCCAACCTTCTTCTCCAACTCCATCCATTTACCTGCAAATGACATGACTTTATTCTCTTTTATTGCTGAGTTATATTCCATGGTGTATATATGTCACATTTTTTAAATCCACTCATCTATTGAAGGGTATTTAGGTTGGTTCCACAGTTAAGGTATTGTGAATTGTGCTGCTATAAACAATGATGTGGCTGTGTCCCTGTAGTAAGTTCTTTTTAAGACCTTTGTGTATAGACCGAGGAGAGGGATAGCTGAGTCAAATGGTGTTTCCATTCCCAGTTTTCCAAGGAATCTCCATACTGCTTTCCATATTGGCTGCACCAATTTGCAGTCCCACCAGCAATGTATGAATGTACCTTTTTCCCCACGTCCTCTCCAACACTTGTTGTTTGTCTTCATATAGCTGCTATTCTGACAGGAGTGAGATGAAATCTTAAGAGTAGTTTTGATTTGCATTTCTCTAATTACTAGAAATGATGAATATGTGTATATATTTAGTTGTTGTTGGGAAGAATACTTTTATTTTATTTATTTATTTTTATGTGGTGCTGAGGATTGAACCTAGTACCTTGAACATGCTAAACAAGTGCTCTACCACTGAGTCACAACCTCAGCTCTCCAGCTCTTTTTTTATATTTTATTTAGAGACAGTGTCTTGCTGAGTTGCTTAGGATCTTACTAAATTACTGAGGGTCGATTTGAACTTGCAATCCACCTGCCTCAGTCTCTGGAGTCACTGGGATTATAGGTGGTTGCCACCAAACCCAGCCAGAATGATGTTTTGATATACTTAATTTGATATGTATATACACAGTGAAAGGATTACTATAGTCAAACAAATGAACATGTCAATTGTCTCATGTACATACCTTACTTTTTACAGATATTCTTTTCTGTTTATACTAGGGTTGGTTAGGGGAGAGAATATACTGGAAAGGAAAACAGGCTTTGATGAGAATAATGAGTGAGATATAGTGTTTATCTTGTGCTGTTCTAAATGCTTTGCACATAATTATCTAATTTAATCCTCCCAGAATCCCTGTGAGGTAGGTATTATTATTATCCTTATTTTCCAGATGCTACTCTGAGGCAAAGTGAGACTGAGTAGTAAGTGGTTGAATCCAGGATTCAAAACTAATCAGTTGATCTCCAGATTATGACAAAAACTGTCTTCTTCCATTTTGGACTTTTCTTTAGCAGCCAGAGATATCCCATTAATAATCTAAGTCAGATCATGTCATTCCCCTGCTCCACTTCAATGGCTCCCAAAGACCTTACCTACAATGGCCCACAAAGCTCTACAAGATCTCCCTCCGCACCCTCATCTTAGCTCCCTGACCACATTCTCTGAATTTCTGTTCCTCCCATACTCATTGCACCCCAGTCACACTAGTCTCTGTGCTATTCCTATAACTCATGAGGAATGTTCCCCACATGGAGAATGTTCCTCTATCTGCCATATTTCCCCCATACCTATATAGCTCATTCCTTACCTTCTTCAAGTCTATGCTTGTTATGTCACCTCAGTGAGACACATCCTGACCACCCTGTTTATAATAACTTCCTAGGGCTGGGGATGTGGCTCAAGCGGTAGCGCGCTCGCCTGGCATGTTTGGGGCCTGGGTTCGATCCTCAGCACCACATACAAACAAACGTGTCTGCTGAAAACTAAAAAATAAATATTAAAAATTCTCTCTCTCTCTTAAAAAAAAATAAAATAACTTCCTCTCCTCATAGTCCTGATCTCTTTATCCCGCTTTACTGAATTTTTCTATTGAAGGGCATCTAGGTTGGTTCCACAGTTTAGCTATTGTGAATTGCGCTGCTATAAACATTGATGTGGCTGTGTCCTTGTAGTAAGCTGTTTAGAGCATACAATTTACTGATGTGCTATGTTAAATGTATCCCTCTGCTTTAGTCAGCTTTTTCATTAATGTGAGCAAAGACCTGCCAATAACAATGTAAAAGAGGAAAAGTTTATTTGGGCTCATGGTTTCAGAAGTTCAGTCCATGGTCTGCCAACTCCATAGATCTGGGCTTCAAGGGGAGGTAAAACATCATGGTGAAAGGATGTGACAAAGAAAAGCAGCTCAGGACTATAGCAAAAGGAAGCAGAGAGAGCTCCAGTCTCCAAGGTCAAAATATAAACCCGAAAGGCACACACCCCAGTGACCTACCTCCTCCAGCACACCTACCTACAGTTACTAAGCAGTAAATCCATATCAGTGGATTAATCCACTGATTAGGTTACAGCTCTTGTAACCTAATCATTTCCCCTCTCAACATTCTTATATTTTTCTCACATTTGAGCTTTTGTGGGACACCTCATATCTAAACTATAACACTCTCCCTCCACTGAACTGTTAACTCTATCAGGGAAGGTATTTTTGTTTTTCATACAATGATATATCCCAAGAAGCAAGAAGAGTATTTGGCACAGAGTTAGCACTCAATTAATATATGCTTGTTAATTAGATGGAAGATTCCTATGTGAGCTATTGATAAACACATCTCAGGTTTAAGGCAATTTATGTGGTTGTACTTAAAGTTATATTTCAAGCTAATTCAGGCCAATGATAAGCTTTTCCAGTAGGTAAATACCACCACTACTCCCTTATTACCACTCCTGGAATTTGTTTAAAACTAGTATAGGTATATTCAGAGTGTACTCGTATATTCTATTTACATCCAACAAACCTTATGGTATGCACAAAGCAAACACACCATCCAGAATAAAATGTAAACCAGCACACAAAAATGTCTAAATAAAATGGCACTTTCAAAAACCTGACCTATATATGAGCATATGAAAGTATACTGTTCTAAATATTAACAGTAAAACTGATTAACTTATGAATTAAAATCCATTTATACATATATTTAGGCTAAACTCATAAAAATAGTTTTAACTTGAAATTTTTGCATTTTTTTCTTTGTTGGTAAAAAAATAATTCACAGTCAAGTGTCATGATGTGTTCCATAAAACATTTCCATTTGCAGAAAATTAAAAATGCAATTAACTGTTGCAAAATAGTATATGTGCATTATAAAAATATTAGAAAATAAAAGTAAGCAAAAACTTAAAACTAAGCCTTCACATTGCTACCCCAAATATTTCCTATGTCAATTTTATAATGAATATATATGCTACTTAACTTTCTTTGGAATGTATATATACAATAGGTAAGTTTATATAGTTTTGTCCCAAATAAGATCATACTGTTTAACACCTACTTTTCTTCCTTTTTTTTTTTTTTTTGGTACTAGGGATTGAACACAGGGGTGCTTTCCCACTGAGCTACATCCCCAGTCCTTTTTACTTTTTTATTTTGAAACAGGGTCTTGCTAAGTTGCCCAGGCTGTCCTCAAACTTGTGCTCCTCCTGCCTCAGCCTTCCAAGTTAACACCTGCTTTTCTTAAGTCAATGATCTATACTTTTCAATATTTCATCTCATCTAACACTCAAACCACACTGAAATTTCTCCCCAATTGAACAAACAAAAAAAAAATTACAGCTGGTTTGTCAAAAATGGCACATAAGGGCTATGGCTATAGCTCAATGGTAAAGTGCCTGCCTCACATGTGTAAGGCACTGGGTTCAATCCTCAGCACCACATAAAAATAAATAAATAAAGATATTGTGTCCATCTACAACTAAAAAAACATATTTTAAAAATGGACCCTAATTCAGGACAATACATTGAAAAAATATTTTTAAAGTAATAGCAAACTGAACACTTTATAACTGCATTATTTTTATTTATTTATTTATTTATTTGGTGCTGGGGATCAAACCCAGGGCCTTATGCATGCTAGGCAGGCATTTTACCACTGAGTTATATTCCCAAGCTCTGTATTATTTTATCTTGAAAATTCTAAAACACTCATTTGAAAATATTTTAATTGCTGCATTTATATGAATGTAATTTAAACCCCATTCAAAATAAATTAATCAGTGATTACGTGAATAAAATTATAGGCTAATTGTTAAAAATTAAGAGAACTCAACTATAAAAACAAAAAACTTACTTAATTACAAGAAAAAGCTTTAGATCATTATATTTGTTCAAAAATATATATAGTACCATAGAACAATTCACTTTCCCTAAGTTTTGATCAGCATGGTCATTACTCATCAGAAACTGATTGTTTAAACTTTTATTTGTCACTTTTGCCATATGATAATGTTCTGTGGCATTTTATTAAACATTTTTAGTCAGAAATTGATTCTGTAAATCTTGGTGATTATCAAGGGTCATGTGATAATATAACCAATACCCTAGAATTAATGAAAAGTATAAATTATTTGTATTCAACAACTGTTTTTCTTAAATGAACTTTGAATTTAAATTTAATTGTTGTTAAGAACAATGAGAGAGACTGGGGTTGTGGCTCAGTGGTAGAGCGCTTGCCTAGCATCTGTGAGGCACTGGATTTGATCCCTGGCACCACATAAAAATAAACAAATAAAAAATAAAGGTATTGTGTCCATCTACAACTAAAATAATATTTTAAAAAAGAACAATGGGAGACTTACTATCCAATTTTCTGAACAAATTTTCTTTCTAAATATAAAATATAAGCACACAACATTTATAAAATTAATGAATTCATTCATTTGTGAAGACCCTACTCTGTCCTTATATGTTTGAGATTTGGCTATTATGTACAAAAAATCCCATTACTCTCAGGTGTCACTTTGCATAATGTTTTTTGTTGTTTTTTTTTTTTTTTTTTAAGTCTGGAAATAAGGTATTGAAATCTTTGTTAACACTAGAGTGTTACCCCCAAAGATAAAACTAGCATATGGTCAGATTAACGTGTTATTTATTGAAAAAGAGTATGGCAGTTTCTTATAAACTAAAAATGGAAATGCCATAAAACCCAAGAATCTCACTCTTGGAAATTTATACTACAAAATTGAAAACTTACATTCATGCAACACACCTATACTGGAAGGCTCACAGCTCTATTTAAAGTAGCCCAAAAGTGGGAACAATTTAAATGTCCTTCAGTAGGTGATTGGATAAATAGACTTTAGTATATCAATATCATGGAAAACTACTCAGCAATGAAAAGGAAGGGCCTATTGATAAACAAAATGATCTAAATGAATCTCCAAAGATTTCAGCTGAGTGAAAAAAAGTCATTCTTAAAAGGTATGTGCTATATGATTTCTTTTATACAATATTCTTGAAATGAATAATTCATAGTAATGGAAAACAGATTAGTAGTTAACAATTTAGGGACAGGGTAGATGTTGCAGAAGATAGTAATAGTGATCAACACAAGGAATGCACATGAATCTTCTTTGTATCTTGTCTTTGCTAATGGATGCAAGAATCTATACTTGGGATACAATTTTGTAGAAATACATAAATATACACACATAAATCAATACAAGGGAAATTTGAATGACATCAGTGGATTGTAATAGGTGAATTATGATTATGATACTGTACTGTAGTTCTGAAAATGGTTATAATTGGGGGAAACTGAGTAAAGGGTACATGGACTCTCTCTGTATTACTTTTTACAATTACATGCAAATCCACGATTATTTTTAAATATTCACAATCAAACATTCACAGCAAAAATTTTAACAACTGAAAAACATCAGCATTACTTTTTGCTTCATGTGTTTACTTTTTGAACAAGCTTTTTTGAGAGACCCTAGAAGGCACAGTTGCATTCTGTATAAACAACTATTTCCAACTTCAAAGGATATATGAAAAGAGGAAGAATTTTTGTTAAAATGATAATAATAGACCAGTCTTTCTTTTAATTTCTAAATCATCTTTAGGGATATTTGGAAAATAAGGTTATATAGCTATATGTTTTATGAAATACAATTATTCAACTTAGTTTTTTTATATGATTATTGCTTGGATAGTCAGAGCTGGACCCACTTAAGGTATATGGACCAGGGTAGAGGTAATTGGTCCTAATTAATGTTGAATGAGGGAGAAATAAAATCAGAACCTTCCTTGGATGCCTCTTCAAGGATGAGGGAATGTGAAAAAAGAACATTCTGAAAAAAGTAAAGTTCAGGTAGAGATATCAGAAGGCTATGGAGCAAAGCCCCCATCCTCTGGGTGCTTTTGTGAGGAAAGGAGAATGTGAAAATGAATTCTGAAAGAAAAAAAAACAATCAGGGAAAGCTGTGATAAGGTGATTGGTTAAAGAACTTACCTAATATATCCCTGTGTACTTCTGCAAGGATGGAGGAATGAACATAGAATTTTCTGGAAGTATGGATCAGGAAAATTGACAGAATGGGATTGGTTAAAAAAAAAAAAAAAAAAAAAAAAAAACACCTTTCCCTGGCAAGATTGCCTTGGAGGGTCTTACTTTCATCAGTAGGATAAATAAGAAGTGACCAGAACTCATGAGGATTTCTGTGAGGGTGGGGTGATAAAGACATAAATTTCTATCAATGGTAAATACTTGGGAACCAGTCCTAACTAACTGACTGGGACTCTCTTCTCCAAGGGTGACACCTAGAGTGTGAGAGCATAAGGAGATATCTTTCTGGAAGATGTAAAGGCTAGAAAGTAGGTGTCAAAGGTTGACTGATTGGATTACAGTGAACTAAGTTCCCTCTCCCCAGGGTTTCTTTGAGGGTCTGTTATGGTTTGGATATCAGGTGTCCCCCAAAACTCCTGTATTAATGCAGAAATATAAGTGATTGGATTATGAGAGCTGTAACCTAAAGCAGTCTATCCTAGTCTGAATGACTAGGTGGTAATTGTAGACTGGTGGGGCAGGGCTGGAGGAGGTACACCACTGGGGCATGCCCTGAAAGGGTTTTTTTTTTCCTTCCTGAGGCCCCTTCCCCCATCATTTGCTGCCTCATCTTGGTCTCAGAGCAATGGAGTCAGCTGTCTATGGACTGAAACCTGTCATATCATCAGCCCAAATTAATTTACTCTCCTCTAAGATGTTCCTGTTGGGCGTTTTGGTCACAGTGATGAAAAAGCTAAGTAAAACAGGGTCCATACTGGTGAAAAGGGTATAAAGACAGAATATTCTGGAAGAAATAAAGAGCAGTGGTTGGACTCAGAACATGATTGGATAAGGAAGAATGGAATAAGCTTCCTACTCAGTATATTACAAACAGAAGAGAAATTATATTAAAAACAGAAGAGAAATTAGTTCAGTACTACTTCAACAAATCATGTTCTAAATGTCTCCCATTTATTTTTATCAGAATGATTTATTCTTATCCTCTAACCTCAAAGACACCTGTTGGGACAGGCCCAAAATGGCTGTAGTGAGGCTCTCTCATGGAGACTTCCCAAGGGCTATGTAATGTTTTTAGTGTGTAGCCAGAGCTGGGAACTGCCTATATATTATGGTTAGTCAAGGCCAGAAACACTATGATTCAGCACATATACTAAAAGTCATAAACATTAACTTGTGAGCATGTGCCTCACCCCCTTATGTAACCTGTTGGCATTGTGCCTTCCTTGTTTGGCTTGCTTATAAAATGGTCCTATGGAAATGGGTAAGAGGGGACTAAAATGGAACTGGCTGGGGGCTGGTAATGACTGTGGTCACCACTGAATAAAGCATGTCTTCTATCCTAACTGCATCTTGCATCTTCTTCCATCTGCCAAAACCCAAATCTGTTTCCTGGGTCAGAGCCCCTGCACAACAACACCCCTAAAGAAAATGGGGCTTTTTCTTTTTTTATATATATTTATTTTTTAGTTGTAGTTTTCAATACCTTTATTTTATTTATTTTTATGTGGTGCTGAGAATTGAACCCAGGGCCTTTCATGTGCTAGGCAAGTCCTCTACTGCTGAGTCACAACCCCAGCCCCTAAAAATGGGGCTTTTTCTATTCATTCTCATCTAGTGTTGCTGTGAGCCTAATCCCTGACCTTTTATTCTCCTCACCCCCAAAATTCTAGCCATACCTCACTCCAACCCCACATATACCTCACAACCTTAGGGGAGGAACATAATTCAGTTTACCTTTAATCAACTACATTCTGACTTCATCTCCTAGCCTTTATTTCTTCCACAGAGTTTTTTTCTCCTAATCTCACTATGTCAAACAAACAGCCTAGTGTAGTTCTCCTTCACCCAATTTTGTTTAGATCTGTTCCCAGGTCTTTACTTTGTCCAGAGTTTCTGACCTCATTTCCCTTTCCCCACCCTCAGAGACCCCCAGTGAAGGCAGATCATTTCTTCTAGAAGGTTCTGTATTCATATACTCACTTTATTAGAAATACCCAAAGGAGCGAGCTTAGCTCAGATCCCTTTCAACAGATCAAGTTATGATCTGCTCCCAGACATTTACTTTTCCCAGCAATATCTGTGTGCTTCCTAGCACACATAGAGAAACCTATAAAGTGGAATATTTATGACTTCTTTAGCCAGTCATATTCTGAGTCAAACCAATAGCCTTTACTACTTCCAGAGAGTTTTGTCTTTATCTATACACATGCTTTCACAGAGACAGGAATTTAGTTGATGTCTCGTCTCCTTCAACTATTCACATTCTTGACCTTTAAATTTTCAGGAAAATTCTGTTTTAATACTCTATCAGAAATATCCAGAGTAGGGAGGTTAGTATAGGTCTCCTTCAACTAATCTTGTTTGAGTATGCTCCCAGACTTTTACTTTCTGGAATGATTTACTTTCCTTCCACAAACTCACCCTTATAGAAATCACCAGGTAAAGGATTTTCATTTCTCCTTCAACTAATTGATTATCTTTTGACCATACCTCCTGCCCTCTGACCTCTGAATTCTTCTGATCATACCTCATACTTCTCGCCCTCTAAATTCTTCCAGAAAATCTGTTCTCCTGACCTTGCCACATCAGCAATTCCCAGAAGAAAGACCAATCATGTTCTGATCCCCTCTCATTTTTTATACTATTCCTAGATGTCCTTTCCTTATTCTTCCCACCTTGCAAGTTTCTGTGAGGATAGATAGATGAGAAGCAAACAAATTGGTGATGTGGTCCGAACATGATTGATTGAAGGAATTATGAACTAAGCTTCCTCCTTTGGATGTGTCTACCAGAGTGAGCATATATGAACAGTCCTTTAAGGAATGAGAAAAGGTCAAGCAGCAGGGTCAGAATGTGATTTGTTGAAATGCTACTGAACTAAGTTCCTTCCCCTGATATTTCTCAAAGAGTAAGTATGGGGTGGGGGTAAGGAAAGAACTTTGTGGAAGAAGTAAGGATCAAAGGTTAAGATTCAGAACATGATTTGATCAGAAGGAACCTAATAAAACCTCTCCAACACAGGTATGGGTGAAGGTGCAGAGATGAGGACAGAACATTCTGGGAAAGTAAGGTCTGAGAGACCATCTAATTATGCTTGCTAGAATGATCTGAATCAATGCTTCTCAAAAGAAGACATTTAAGTGACTAACAAACATAATTAAACAAGTCAGTGGACTGGCCCAGAATGCGGTTTGATGAAGAACTGAATAATCCCACATTCCTGGGTGTTTCTGTGAGGGTATGTTTAAGGACAAACTATTCTGGGGGAAAGTAAAGGTCTTGAATTAGATCTGAACATGTTGGGTTGGAGGGAAACTGATTTAAGCTCCCTTTCTTGACTGTTTCTGATATAGTATCAGTATGAGCATAGGACTTCCTAGAAGAAGGAAATTCGCAACAAAATTGATTGAAGAACAGAATTAAGCTCTCTCCTCTGGGGGTTTCTGTTAGGGTTTTTATGTACCTGTAGAGTGGGGAGTGTAAGGACAGAACTTTGCTGAAGAAGTAAAGTCATGGGTAGGCTCAGTAGATGACTGGATAGGGAAGGATTTATTCTATTCCTTTGGAGATTTCTGTGAGGATTGAAGAAACAAGTATTTCTGGAAAAGAGCTATGTAATGGAAGACAGAATAAATCAGAGGCTATTACTTCACAGGGACAGAATAATTATCAATATGTGATAATAAACTTATAAATAGTAAATAGTAAGTTGCCAATACATCAGAGGACTAATTCCTTTTATTATGTAGATTTTTGTTTTCTATTATTTCAAAGTTAGCATTTGCTGTCTACTTCTGATTTTAAGTCACATTGTGGTACCAGTTTCAATGTATTTTCCTTGCTCTCCTTCTACTTTTCTTTTCTGCCTTTATAGTTTTAAAACATGGACAATGTGCATTAAAACTCCAGAATAAAGTATGCAGGATTTAGACACTTTTTAGATTGACATTCAAGGGATGGAATTGGGGAAAAGGTGGTGAAGGGTAAAATGGGATGCTACTAGAATTAGGGGAAGGCTCAGTTTAGATTTAGACAAAGAAATGGTAAAAAAAAAAAACAGTGGAAAGTATAGGTTCTAGATGAATACCAAAATTAATTCCACTGTTTTTAAAATAAATTTTCATAGTTGTAGATGGACAGCATGCCTGTATTTTATTTATTTTTATGTCGTTCTGAGGATTGAACCTAGTGCCTCACACATGCTAGGCAAATGCTCTGCCATCGAGCTATAGCCCCAGCCCAATTCCACTGGATTTTGATCCAAAGTGAGACAGTTAATGAGTCTGATTCATACAAGTAAATATATATATATATATATATATATATATATATATATATATAGGATGATAATGAAAAGTGTCACCATTAAACTAATTCCTATAATATTAGATCCTAGAAGAATTAGACAGTGGCCTGAACCATATAAAGACAGACTTAATTGAAAGAAGAGAGGGAAAATTAAAACCATCAAAAATGAATTCTAATGATATTGGATTCTGGATGAGTTAGTCTTGTGGTATAATCCAAATAAGTGCACATCTTTCTGAATGAAGAGAGGAAATAATTAATTCACCCCCAAATCACACCCAAAAACATTTGTTTCACTAGGTTTTTGTTGTTGCAGTCTGATCTAAATAAGTAAAGGCTGACCTGAATCAGAAGGAGGACAAATGCCACAATCAAAATTAATTCCAGTGATATTGGATTCTAAACAAATTAGTCAGGAGTCTGATCAACATGAGTAAATGCTTATTGGAGGGAGGAGGGGAAACTGCCATTATCAAATTAATTATAGAGATATTAGATTCCAGATGAATTTAGTCATGTGATCTGGTCCATATAAGTACATGCATCTCTGAAGGAGAAGGGGGGAATTCATCCCCAATATTAAATCCAAAGATATGTTTTTTATAGACCAGGTATTCATGTTATCTGACTTATGTAAGTAAATGTTATCTTTGAAGTCAGGAAACAAAACCCCATGTTTGTGGAAAAGACTATATAGACTTGATTGGCATTGGTTTTTGTTTCAAAGTGTAATTTTGGTGAAGAAAAATGTGTAGGAGTGTGAGAGAGTCTCCCAGTGTGAGGAAAATACCAGGGTAGGATAGAAGCAAGCTATGATAGTCATAAGTGGTACAAGTCTTGTCTCAGAGTAGGCAGGAAACTCCAGACAAACCAGTTATTCTGGGTTAAAATGGAAAATAAAGTGGGAAACTAATTGGGCAGGAAACTCTACATATGGTGATTAGCAGACAAGAAATATGTCAGTAGATAGGAAGGTTCAACTACACTAGAAATTAAATTCACTATCTTAGTGGAAAGGAAAGTCGATAACTCTACAGAGAATCCAGATCATGGACAAGCAACTAAAAATTTCACTGTAGAAAATGAATGAGGGGCAGGAAATTCCCTGTAGTTAGAAATCATTGAACAGACCTTGAATTGGATACAAATGCAGGCAGAACTGGGTACGGTAATATATGCCTGTAATCTCAGTGGCTAGGGAGGCTGAGGCAGGAAGATGGCAAGTTCAAAGCCAGCCTCAGCAATTTAGGGAGACCCTAAGCATCTTATATAGAACCTGTATCAAAATAAAAAATAAAAAAAGGAGTTGGGGATGTGGCCAAATGGTTAAGCACCCCTGGGTTCAATCCCTAGTACAAAATGAAAAGAAAAACAGAAAGTGGCCAACTAACCATGATTTGCAAAATTAGCAAAACAGAGATAGAGGTCCTAAAGATGACCTTTGACTCTTGACTTTGATAAAAGGGTTAGTGTGTTCCAGAGCCTCCAAATCCCAGGTAAAAGAAGCAACATAAGTCCCAGAAGATGAATTGGAAGTTGAAGATCCTGAGGACGGACAAGATATCAAAATATAAGTCAAAGTTGTTCCAATGAATTTAGTGAATAGTTGGAAAGAATTAGGTATTGTGTTTCGTCTTTCTGAGCAGCATGTTCCCAGGAGACAACAATTGCAATGCACTAAAGGAGAGAAATCATAGTGGGCTCAGTCATATCACTGCTTGGATTTTCTCATGGTGGTAGGAAGTTGGGGGTTGGAACATTATTAGTGCAAACTAACAGTAAGCATTTTCAATCCACAGAGTTTTTTTCTTACTCAGATGCATTTTTGCATTCCAATTATGTTTTATAAATGTCATTGCTAAGTACATTTTGAAGGTAAACATTATTATTTTCTAAGGTACCTTGCTAAGATCAGAGTGACAATCTGGCCCTGAAATTTATCTGAATGTGAATTCTGGTTTAACGCATTTGTTAGATGAGCATTTCATTATATAGTACGTTAATGATTTTCCAGCTCTTTAGAGAGCAATTTCTGCTTGTGTCTCCGTACCTATGCCAGAAAATACCTCATGAGCCACAGATTCTTGGAATGGCAATGATCATGTTTAGCTAAAATTTGTATTTTCAAATATTTCTTAAAGCGCTACTTTATTTTAACCTCATTCTTAGAGAATTTTTCAACTATAGTTAACTTTTTCTGAAGAGCATTAAAGCTTTATCTTCTAACTCCAAAAAGAGATAGTGCTACTAAAAGTCAATTTAGAGATACAGAGCTTGAAGAAAATTGAGATATCACTCTCATCCTCTGAAGGAATTGGCCCCAAATTTTTAAGTGGTTTTCTTAAGGAAGGAGCAAAATAAATTAGCAGAGCTGGGACTGACCCAAATCTTGATTTCAGGTCAATTCTTTCCATTATCCATGTGGATTGGAATTTATAACTGAAATGTTGCAAATTCAAACATTAGTAAGATATGGGGAACTTCCTGGATAGCCTTGCTACTTCTGTTAGCTTTGGTGTCTGATAGCAAGAGTGATAACTGGTAATATAAGTACAACCACAAAGTTGAAAACTTTAGCAAGATATTAGAAGTTTTCTGGGTAGAGCTACAGGGTTTTGTTGGCTTTGGTCTCTTTTAGGCGCTGGCCTTAACTGGTAGTATTTGGCCAAGTCTTTGAGCACACTGTTTTCTCTCTTGCTTCCTTTCTGGAAAGCATGCCTTGGGATGAATATAACATAATGATGGCTAATATTTAATTCAAAATAATTCAGTGACAAGAGTTATTGGATATGTGTAGAGGTAAAACAGGATTGGTCATGTGTTGATATTCACCAAGGCTACATCATGAATACATGGAGGTTCGTGATAATACTAAAACTACTTCTATATATACCTACAATTTTCCATTGTCAAAGGTTTAAAGATATGATTATTATAAAAAACAAGCTTAATGGGTAATAGGAGTTAACTAGTAATAAAGTAACAAAGCTAAGAGCAAGTAACATATCTGGGAGATTTTACTTTCTTCTATTTTCGTATATATGAACATAATTGAATTTACTTTGGTGACCTAATTTTATATGAGATTGAACAGATAAAGTGATAAATATAAAGGTACCTTTCTGATCTGAGTTAAAGAGAGAAGAAATTGCAAAATTTATGTGAAAATGCCAATTTTAACCAGGTGCTACTCAATCTATGAGTTTAAAATTTACTGTAATTTTTATTCACAACTTTGATTACTGGGGAGGAAACCACATTTATAAAATAAATAATGGAAGTGATGAGACTTGTAGTGGACAAAAGCAGAGGAATGTGGTTGATTTATTTTTTCCCTCTAGAACACTGAACAATCCTACAGTTGTGGCTGATTTCCTAAGTAATTAGGCAATTCTGGTGCTGCCCTTTCTAGCTCTGCTCTAAAATTATTTACCTCACTGCTCTAAAACAAAAAACTAATCAACATGAAACAACTATGTAGTGTTTCTTTTTTAAAAAAACATTTTTATTATAAAATATAACAGATATAGAAATGTAATAAGATGAATATATAACTTACGCAATTGTTATAAGGTCAACACCCTTGTAAACAACCACTAAGGTTAAAAAATTAGAATTTTTCCAGCCACATCTTCATCACAACTCTCTCCTCAGAAATAATCTCAATCCTGACCTTTATGGTTATCAACTCTTTATTTTCTTTATAAGTTTGTTACGCCAATGTTTGTTTGTAAACACTTACTTCAGTTAGGCCTCCCTTTGATAATTCTTAAATCTCTTTTAATCAAAGTTCTCCCTGTATCACTTTTTCTTGCAATTTATTTATTGAAGAAACTGTGTCTTTTATCCTTTAGAATTTTCCACAGTCTCAGATTTTGCTGTATCTATCCTGTGTTTCCTGTAAATCTGTAGTTGTTTCCATAGGCTTGGTCAGATTTTAATTAATTGATTCTTTTTTTGGCTTCCTATGTGGTGGTAATATTCCTTTATTGGAGGTATAAAATGTTTGGTCATCTCTTTTTTCCATGAATACTTCTTTTAGCCATCAGTGCCATCAGGCATGAGTTTGAGGATGTCTCCAAATGTTTTTGCTATCAGAAGTGTGTTCTCTAAATGGGAAAAGCCCCATGGGAACATTTCCTGAGTTCTTGCATGTTGATAAATATTTTGTGGCCTTTTTATTTGAAAGTTAGGCTGGATGTGAAATCTTTGGCTCACATTTTCTTTCCTTGGCTGTGTTAAATATGCTACTTTTCTGTTAACATAAAGCTTTGCTGTCAAAGTCTAATGATAATCTGATTTTCTCTTGTTTATGAGTGACTTTGATCCTTTTAACAGAAAGCCCTCCCCTCTAAAGTCCAGTAATTTTACTAGAATATATTTCTGTGTTAATTGATCTGGGTCAATTTCCTCAGGCACATAGTTGTGCTCTTTTAATGTGCAGTTTTAAATCCTATTTCAGGGAAGTTTTCTTGCATCATACTTTGTAGAAATGGTTTTGTTTTCTTCCCATGATTTTCTTCTTTGGGGATTGAGAGCTTGTAGAAAGTAAAAAAGATTTTGAACAGCTGCTGGGGGCATCGTCACAGGGATGAATGAAGAATTGCCAAGCAGCATTGAAGGCTCAATTGAGATTAAATGGCATAAATTTGTAGTAGAGCCAATTGGCACTTTTCTTCAACTTTCTGTAGCAGAACTTAGCACCAGCAAAAAAAAAAAAAACAAAAAAAACAGATGTTTGGGTTTATCCAATGCTGTATATTGGCAGGGTAGATAGAGAATAAGGTCAAGGGGATGACAGATTCTAGGTGTTAGTTGAAATGTAGTTGAAATAGTTATCAAAAAGTTAATTGTACAACTAAGGCAAAAGTGCATTCTTGAATTTGTGGAAAATCTCCAATGACATACTATTTTATTTTCTATAAGAGGAATTGAAATGCATGACTGAAGATGATCTATTTCTTATTCTTCTGTGAGAACACTCATAATACATTTTTAAAAATCAGAAAAAAATGTTTGGTAGATTATTTGTCCCAATATTTGAGTTGGATAGAAATAACTTTCTTTGGCCAGAGCATAAAAAATGTACATGGATTTTGTTGTTCAGTAATAATGTCAATAAAAACAGTGCTGGAGAAAAAAAAACCCTTTAATTTGAGCCTTATTTGTATCATTCATGTATAGTGGTATTGGTACATTTATAATTCATGTTAATATTATTTCTGAAAAATTTTAGGATTGTGGAGCAGAAAGTACTGCAAACCTAGAAAATAGGTACAGTTGGTATTTGTCTATGGATTTCCTTTCTGAAGTTTGAATTGATCAGTGTTTCCAAATACTTTCTACATTCACATCCAGCATAAGGTGATACTAGACAAGACTAATAACAAAAAGCATGTTGTTTTCTTGATTTTTCATTCCTCATGGAAGTGGTTAAAATACCCTTTGTTTAAATCTCTTCTTATTCTCCTTTGAGTTTCCTAGTCATCCCTGCTCTTTGCTTGTGACATCATTTATGCCTATTGACTGGTGGCTTTCTTGATCATTGTACCCTATCTTCCTGTTAACCAGCAGCAATCTACACATTTACTGATTATTAACTGGTGGTGGTGGCCAAAATTCCAGCAAAGTTAGATATACAACAAATCCCATTCATAAATCTGAAGAAATACTGTAACCAACTTTAAAAAAATTTCATATAAAGTTTATTACCGGAAGATGGGAGGGGAGGGGAGAGGAGGGGAGGGGGGATAGTAGGGGATAGGAAAGGTAGCAGAATACAACAGTCACTAATATGGCATTATGTAAAAATGTGAATATGTAACAGATGTGATTCTGCAATCTGTATTTGGGGTGAAAATGGGAGTTCAAAACACAATTTGAGTCAAATGTATGAAAGATGATATATCATGAGCTATGTAATGCTTTAAATAATCAATAAAAAAATTAAAAAAAAATAAATAAAGTTTATTACCTCTAGTTAACTTCTCTTTGCTTTTCTTGTCACTATGAAGTCCATCCTTCTTTCCTAGAATTTCCTTACAAGGATCCAGTCAATATCCATTTTGTTATCTTGGTCCTACTTTTGACTTTAATATAGTGATATTTAGTTGTAATAAATTGGGATCAACAAGCAGGAATGTAATGTGAGCTTTTTGACAAATTTATCCAGATTGTGGCCTTTAATACAAGGATCTCTCCTTTCCTAAGTTTTTTTTTTAAGATGTTTCCTACTGCTGTTCTTTGCAGAGGGCTTTAGAATCCTAACATTTTTATTCAAACTGCCAATGCCTAGCTTCTTTGCTGGAATGAGACAATATTACAGATGCTGAATCCTTTCTTGTGATAGTGCTATAGGTGCCCATTTTGATATTACTTATTATAATGAGTTAATAATATCCTCCCCATGTTCCATGTTCACCTGGAATCTCAGAATGTGACCTTCTTGAAATGGGGCCTTTGAATATAGAACTAAACTAAAGATCAAGAAGGTATGAGAGCCACCATGTTTGTGATAATTGGTTATGGTAGCCTTAGGAAACTAATATACTGATTATGCACCAAGGTTACTGCATCATATTCATGCCAAAACTGTTAGCACCAATGCTGTAAAAGTGTAGCCACTTCCCTAACTCCTCCCTGTTGGCTTAGGAACATTCTGACTCCAAGGCTGAGGAAGGTCCTTTCTGACACCCTGAAATACAGGTTTACTGTGGTCTTGGATGAATAGCACTGTGGGTAGGTGTTTCATTTATTGTGAATACAACAAACCAAGCCTATATGCTTATGTCTCTCCTATTTTTGCACTCACCAGCCAGGGTAAATAAACTCACATAGAATTCCAGAACAGGGATCCCTAACTCTTGTGGCTAGTGATATAAATACTTTGGGTTCTTGCTAAGGATACATAAAGAAGGGCTGGAGATTAGCACCATACAACATACAAGGTTGTTTTGAAAGTGGTCTGTTACTACTGCTCATTAGAGGAAACAGAGTAACCTATAAATGGAAGTGATTCCAAATAACATCCAAGAAAGCAGATGAATTCCAATTTCAAGATAAGCCTGGGATAGTGGACTAAATAATTAGTTCCTATTAGTAAATTAGTAAATCTATGCATTTTGCTTCTGGGTGGGATAGGTGGGACTGCTATGAATGCTTTTATTGTAGAATGACCAAGTTAGCAGGGCTATCCATCCACTGTTATAGTATGCAACAATGACATCTAGATTTAAATACTTTTGCATATTTTAATTAAAAGAGGAGTCTCATTCCAACTCTTCTTTAAGAAGATTCCAAGGAACTAAAGGTGTACAATAAGCTGCTTACAAGGAGGCTTAGGTCAAAGAAAAGCAGGCTTGCATATGTCCAGCTCACTACAGAAGGTGGCAAATATCAAAGTTATATTTCAGAATAAAGCACATTTCCCTTGTATTTTTTCCTGAATAACTCTTGTTATTCTCAAGGGTCAGATATATACTATTCTTTTTATATATTTAAGATGATAAAATATTGAATTCCTACCAAAAAGTTCAAAGCACGTTGTATTTGGGGTTCTGTGTTCTCTCAGTATGCAGACTCAAAGTATATTAACCCATACATGTTGGAATCTTTCCAGATTTCTTATTACTATCAGGATAGGCAATTCGACAGTGGGGTTTGGTAATGATCCTCTTCCCCAAGAATCCTTTGATTATGATTCTCTGGCCTAGCATTTTTCTTCCATTATTCTCAGAATCACCTTGAGTCATCCAACTTTATGATGCACTGATCCTCTTGCTGCTCACTCCATATTTTATGCAAATAGAGAAACACCTAGGTCCTCACCCTAAATTTCCTCTTCAACTTTACCTTCTACCCTCTCTTCTGGCAGGTCACAAAAAGACAGTCATTTCAATTCATGTTTTGGGATTTCCTGGAATAGTTGTCAAGGGGGATAAATTGGACTTGGGAGTGTCTCGCTCATTTGATCTTATAAATTATTGTGCAATGTGTAGAATGAGTGCTGGAAAATAGCAATTTACAACCTAATGTGGACATTCATATGCCAGGTGTTTAAAGTAGTTAGAGACAGTCCGAGATAATGCCACCACTTTCTCCACACTCAGAATATAGTCAGTAGCCAGTTTGTTTTTTAATTTCTGCAATCTCTTACAGAAGTTTCAAGCTAACATTTAAAATGCCAGTTATCTACCTAAAAGCTATTCTCTCCACTTGTCCTGAATAATAGAAGCTATTTTTCCCAAGGACATAGGCAGAAATCCCTTAATCTCAAGGTTGATGGGCCCCTAACCTTACTCCTGGGAATAAATTAATTGCTCTAATCATTTTAGTTCTGTTTTTTTCTAGGGTTGAGCCCATAGACCAGAGACTTATGATCAGTAAGATGTAAAAGGAAATGTGGTAAGCTATGTAAGATTTATGCTTTCTTTTCTATCAAAGTTAACATCAACATGGTTACTATAACTTGTTTCCCTTGTATAATGGAGCCATATTAAGTTAGGGAACCCTGTGGTCAGAAGGAAGCCATATTGAAACTAAGGAATCATGTGATTAAACTAAGAACATCTTGAAATTACAGAATCATGTGACCAGAGATGCCATTTTTTAAATTCCCTAACAAATAGCCAATCACAATTGTAGCTCTTCCCTTTTGTCCACCCCAATTTTAAATTAGTTAATCACATAGATTATACCCTTGAGCTCTTCCTATCAGGAATGAGAGGCAGTATGTTGTGAGGGATAAATGTTGGCAGACTGCCCACCCAGGTGTGCTTGCTCACCAGAATCCCTTTGGGAGCACACCCTTCTGCAAAGTACATGCCTTGCTGACCACTTCTGAACATGTGTTTGAGTTCTCACTGTACCTTATTATTTTTTTATTGATTTAAAAAATGACAGTGGAATGCATTAAACTCTTATTACACATATATAGCACAATTTTTCATATCTCTGGTTATATATAAAGTATGTTCACACCAATTCATGTCTTCATACATGTACTTTGGATAATGATGTCTATCACATTCCACCATCCTTGCTGCCCCCTCCATTTCCCTCCCACCCCTTTACCCTATCTAGAGTTCATCTATTCCTCCCATGTTCCCCCTCCCTACCCCACTATGAGTCAGATTCCTTATATCAGAGAAAACATTCAGCATTTCTTTATTGGGGGGATTGGCTAATTGCACTTAGCATTATATTCTCCAGTGCCATTTACCTGCAAATGCCATGATTTTATTCTCTTTTGTTGCTGAATAAAATTCCATTGTGTATATATGCCACATTTTTTTATCTATTCATCAACTGAAGGTCATCTAGGTTGGCTCCACAGTTTAGCTATAGTGAATTGTGCTGCTAAAAACATTAATGTGGCTGTGTCCATGTAGTATGCTGTTTTTGAGTCCTTTGGGTACAGTCTGAAGAGAGGGATAGCTGGGTCAAACGGTGGTTCCATTCCCAGTTTTGCAAGGACTCTCCATACTGATTTCCATATTGGCTGCACCAATTTGTAGTCCCACCAGCAATGTATGAGTGTGCCTTTTTCCCCATATCCTCGACAACACTTATTGTTGTTTGTCTTCATAATAGCTGCCATTCTGACTGGAGTGAGATGATATCTTTGAGTAGTTTTGATTTGCATTTCTCTAATTACTAGAGATGATGAACACTTTTTCATATATTTGTTGATTGATTGTATATCCTCTTCTGAGAAGTGTCTGTTCAGGTCCTTGGCCCATTTGTTGATTGGGTTATTTGTTTTTCTGGTGCTTAGATTTTTGAGTTCTTTATACACCTGAGAGATTTGTGCTCTATCTGATGTGGGAGGGATAAAAATTTGCTCCCAGGATGTAGGCTCTCTGTTCAACTCACAGATTGTTTCTTTTGCTGAGAAGAAACTTTTTAGTTTGATTCCATCCCATTTATTGATTCTTGGTTTTAATTCTTGCGCTATAGGAGTCTTATTAAGGAAGTTGGGGCCTAATCCTACATGATGAAGATTAGGGCCTACTTTTTCTTCTATTAGATGCAGAGTCTCTGGTTTAATTCCTAGGTCCTTGAACTACTTTGAGTTTTGTGCATGGTGAGGGATAGGGGTTTAATTTCATTTTGTTGCATATGGATTTCCAGTTTTCCCAGCACGATTTGTTGAAGAGGCTATCTTTTATTCAATGCACATTTTTGGCACCTTTGTCTAATATAAGATAATTGTAATTTTGTGGGTTAATATATGTGTCCTCTAGTCTATACCAGCACCTTATTATTTTTCATAGGTATTCCTAAGAGACATTTTGTTTCCTGGCAAAAGGACAGAGCATTAAAAGAGTTTGCTGATACTTTCCTTCTCTATTCTAGCCTTAGACTAAGAAGCAAAGCCTAAAATTCTGAATCATCTTAAAAAAGTGAGATGACAATTTTGAAATCAAAAATTTATAGAACAGTAATGTCTAGGTCTTCAATGGTATTTTTGACCAGCAAAACCAATACCAACAATTGCCTACCTGTAAACCAGCAGATCTCAAACTTCTAGGGCTCAGAACACTTACAATTATACCCATTACTGAGGAATGTTAATTTCTTAGCTTTGACAAATGAGACATGGCTATGACATTAGAGGAAATTGGATAAATGGTATATAGGAACTCTTACATCTCTAACTCTTCCATAAATCTAAAATTATTTCAAAGTAAAAAATTTAAAAACATCACTGAGGCTTCCCCCCCAAAAAAAATCTTTGACTTGCTTGGAACATATCTATTGACATTTGCCAATTTTTGAAAAATTTATTTACTAATTCATATAAACATATAAATAATATGTATTGGGATGAGGACATAGATTAGTAGGAGAGCATTTGCCTAGCATGCACAAGGGCCAGAGTTTGAGCCTCAGCCCTATCAAAAATAAAATAAAATAAAATATCTCTTATACTTACTTGGAAGCTTAAATATTATTGGAAAGAAATACTGTTTTTTTTTAAATAACAGGTTCACTTTTTTATTTATTTAAAATAGTATCTGCCAAATACTCAAGTCTCTATTACCATAGTTTGCCTGTATGTCATTGTTTTAAGTAAAAATGATGTTTCATGAGAAAAACAGCCAGGTTAGTTTGCTTCTCAACTGTGAAAGCTCTTT